>NC_041231.1:44976206-44976615 GCF_002837175.3 Physeter macrocephalus | reverse complement strand
CCCACTAGCTATCTATTTTAGATTTGGTAGTGTAATGCCACTCTCTCACTTTGTCCAATTTGTCCCAGCCCCCTCCCCATATCCTCAAGTCCATTCTCCAGTAGGTCTGCGTCTTTATTCCCGTCTTGCCCCTAGGTTCTTCATGACCTTTTTTTATTTTTAGATTCCATATATATGTGTTAGCATACGGTATTTGTTTTTCTCTTTCTGACTTACTTCACTCTGTATGACAGACTCTAGGTCCATCCACCTCACTACAAATAACTCAATTTCGTTTCTTTTTATGGCTGAGTAATATTCCATTGTATATATATGCCACATCTTCTTTATCCATTCACCTGTAGCTGGACACTTAGGTTGTTTCAATGTCCTGGCTATTGTGAATAGAGCTGCAATGAACATTTTGGTA
>NC_041231.1:44959118-44976196 GCF_002837175.3 Physeter macrocephalus | reverse complement strand
GTACTGTTCTCCATAGTGGCTGTATCAATTTACATTCCCACCAACAGTGCAAGAGGGTTCCCTTTTCTCCACACCCGCTCCAGCATTTATTGTTTGTAGGTTTTTTGATGGTGGCCATTCTGACCGGTGTGAGATGATATCTCATTGTAGTTTTGATTTTAAGCAGAGCAATTTATCTGGACTATTTATGGGATGATCCTACAATAACCATGAAGGCCAGGCTAGCCGTATGACCTTGGGCAAGTCACTTAACTTCTCTGGACTTTGGTTTCCACCTCTGATTCATAGAGGAGTTAGCTTCAGAAGTTGTCAGGCTCTGTTCAACTCCCATAGCTTATGCGTCTCTGAGTTTCTAGCAACTGTGAGCATTGCCATTGAGATCATGTGACCCAGGCAGTCTTGACTACAAAAAATGGCTGGGTTCTATTTTCTGTGCTTGTTGAGGGGCTGAAGAAGTCTTCCACTTGAAATCTGAAGCAGTCAGGTGCTGCAAGCCTCATTTTTCTCTAACAGATTTTCAGTTGTTCATTCCAACAGAAAGTAAAGTCCACGTAGATTAATCTCGGGGTTCACATAGAAAAACCAAAGCCAAAGGCCTCACACACTGAGGGCCGGCGATGTGCCCCACGCCCTGCCCAAGCCCTCAGAGAAGCCTATAACCATTTGGGCTGTGGTCTGCAAGAGAAGAATAAGTCATCTCTGTTTTGCAAGAAAAGCAGGAAGTGTGTTAAAGACATAAGCACAGCAAAACTTGCCACATCAAACCGAGAGGTATCCTCTAAACATGGGGAAATATTGCACCACCAGGAACCCAGATAGAACGACATCCTGTTGCCTGCTGGATTAAACATCATCTCTCCATGTCGTGGCCAGGATGATATGGACATTTTATCCAAAATGAAGTTCTACTGGTAGTATGTTATTAACAACAACAACAAAACAGAAACCTTGTGGTGAGATCATGTTACAAATGGCAAGTCATTTGCTTTTTGTGATGATAGTGTCTGATATTGTGAAGTCAAGTTTAGAACAGTTGAGGGACAGTAACTCAGGAATATCCACAAGTCATAGAGAGTCTACAATCTTTTTTTTTTTGAGGTATAGTTGATTTACAATGCTGTGCCAATCTCTGCTGTACAGCACAGTGACTTAGTTACACACATACAGACATTCTTTTTTTTTTAATCTTCTTTTCCACTATGGTTTATCACATGATATTGAATATAGTTTCCTGTACTATACAGTAGGACCTTGTTGTTTATCCATCTTATGTATAATAGTTTGCATCTGCTAATCCCAAACTCCAAGTCCTTCCCTCCCCCCACTCCCCTCCCCCTTGGCAACCACAAGTCTGTTCTCTATGTCTGTGAGTCTGTTTCTGTTTTGTAGATAGGTTCATTTGTGTCATATTTTAGATTCCACATATAAGTGATATCATATAGTATTTGTCTTTCTCTTTCTGACTTACTTAGTACAATAATCTCTAGGTCCATCCATGTTGCTGTAAATGGCATTATTTCATTCTTTTTTTACAGCTGAGTAGTATTCCATGGTAGATATGTACCACATCTTCTTTATCCATTCATCTGTCAGTGGACATTTAGGTTGTTTCCATGTTTTGGCTGTTGTGAGTAGTGCTGCTATGAATATAGGGGTGCATGTATCTTTTTTTTTTTAACTCTTCATTGGAGTATAATTACTTTACAATGGTGTGTTAGTTTCTGTTTTATAACAAAGTGAATCAGCTATACATTGTTGCTGTTGTTATTATTTCTTCTGTGTACAGATGAGGAAGTCCAGGTTAACTTCAGCAGAACTGAGATTTATTAAAAGGCTACCAGAAGCTTGGAGAGAAGGCTTAGAGAGGTAAGAAACTTGTCCTAGGTCAAAAGGTAGTAAAGGGCAGAACTGGGCCTCGAAACAAGATCTCCTTGAACCCCCCTGTAACTTTCAGTTGCCTCCCTAGGGTTGAATGTTTTCAGGTGATTCACTTGAACAGTTGCATCCAGTTGGTAGCATGTGGAGAACCGTTTTCCAGAATGTCATCCTAAGGATGTCTCCTAAACATCCTTAGGAGCTTCTCCCACCCTTCACCTGACCATCTGCGTGGATATAGATGGGCTGGGAGGGACACTTCCTGGAGTTTTGTGCCAGAGGGTGTGACCCTCCTAGGCAGTGAAGTCTGAGTCCCCGTGGGGCTGAGTATGACAGTCAGCCCCAGAAGCAAAGCCTAGAAATGCCTGTGTTTAAAAACATAAGGCCAAGGCTTCCAGGAAGGATGATCAATTTTATGATGCCTTAAGGTTTCAGAATGACTGTGGGCCCCCCTCACCTACCTCCTCTGAGCTAAAACACTATCATCTACCCTCTGCCACTCTTGGGTCTGGAGACAGGGTGTCAGGGGTGGAGGCAGTTGCAGGTGACAGGAAGCTTGCTTTTCAAGAACCGGTGCTCCAGGACAACCTGGTCAAGGTTCCCCAAGCCCCTCATGATATGGCTTGGGGAAATGAGGGTTTGCTGGAGAGCCCTGCATGCTTTTCCTGCATGCAGGGAAAGGAGAAGTGGGAGAGTCCAGTAGTGAGCCTCTCAGCAGCCCATTGTTAGCCCCACTTTCTAGAAGACCCCACATGGGAATCATCTTCTCTATGTGCAAGAATTAGATTCAGCTGCCAACTACAGGAAAAGAGTAATAATAATAGTGGCTTAAATCAGTGCTTCTTAGACCATCATGTGCACATGAATCACGCACAGATCTTGTTAAAATGCAGGTTCGGATTCATAAGGTTCAGCATTTCTAACAAGCTCCTGGGGGGAGCCCATGTTTCTGGTCCACAACACACACTGAGTCGTGAGGGCTTCAACATGATGGAAGTTTATTCCTGACTTAGTAAAGAAAACCTAGAGGCTGACCCTCCAGGCTACTTGGGATCCATAGCAGATCCAAATCTCTCTGCTGCTCCATCTTCAGCATGTGGCTTCCACCCTTAAAATCACCTTACGATCTAAGTTGGATCCTGGAGACCCAGCCCATCCGCGCTCTGAGCCAGCAGCAAGAGGAAGTGGGAGAGGGAAAAATAATGTTCCTACCAGCCAAACCAGCAACTCTGAAAAATTTTCTTGCAGACCCTTACCTTCTGCTTCATCCCTTGACCACCCCCAAGCTAAGAGAGGCTAAAAATTGGATTTCTTTTCCTAAGAAAAGAGGGGAGAATGGGTGGCTGATGGGCAGTTAGATGTCTGCCCCATCTCTCCAGCATGCTTGTCATTTTGAAAGCTTAAGGCGAAGGATCACAGCCTTAGCAGCCCCTCTTTTCCAGCAGTTTCCCTGAGAAGGAAAAAGCCAGACTCTGCCTTGCATTGTCTGGGCAATCAGTGAGCCATGGTTAGAAGCAGAGTAAGAACAAATGAAAAAATGCTGGCAGCAGTGCAAGATGAAGGATGAATTGAGCAGGGTAGTCTGGAATCTTCTGCTAGAATTTGGCAGAAAATTGGAAAGACCATGGACAGACCTTATGTCCTACTTTTGAAAACTGGCTTCGGTCTTGCTGCTGAGATTTAAGATCTATCTTGTACCCAAGGGGTAGGCCTCTTCCCCTGGGCCTGCCAGACTCTTCTGGTACCCTTGGAACAGAAGTCCTCTCTGCAGTGTTCTAGCTAGACTTTCCCCATCCTCCCTCCCTCCCTACTCAGAGATGGGGTGCTTCCTGTACCCGCCCCATCTGAAGCCTGGGGCCTCACTTTTGGCTTATGCCATTGGCACCTGGCCTCACCCATTCCTGGGTCCCTTCTCTTGCTTTGAATAGAACTTCCCCTGTTCTGTAATCTGCCAGAATCACCAGAGGTGGTTGCTGCCAATTCCTTGAGGCTTTCGGTGTTTTTCTTCTATGACCAGTGTCCCCTTGAGCTGAAACTGCCTGGCCTGCAGCACACACCCCCTACATACATACCTAGGGAAAGCAGTTGTGGGGTGACTTTGGGCAGGGGTGACCACCTAGGGACCCAGGAGTGGATACCCTACCATGCACTGCTAGTGGCTTATGACATGGCCTGATACAAAGGGAACTGACAAACCAAGGTGATAGCATTAAGTCAGCCAATCAGAGTCCCTCACTACAGAATTTGACATGAAGTTACAGCACAGAAAGAGGCAGACCTGTGGCTGCCACAGAATCAGACTAATGACCTTATTTCTGACATCCCCAGCTCCTGGTGCCATTGGGCCTGCATTTCTGGATATTCAACCTGATGGTTTTCCATCCTGCTTGCCATCTAGGAACCCCACAGATTTTTAGACTAGCACAGTTGACATCCCCTTCTATTCATCTAGTGACATGTTGCGACATTTGACTAATGCCGTGCAAAGTTCTTGTTTTGATGCCTGCCCAGCCATACTGTTTATCCCTTCCTGGCAGAAACTACCCTTCCCAGAGCTCCGTACCCAGGGAAGCAGTGCTAAACTATTCTCTGTGCAAAGGTGGCCACTGATTGCATCAAGGGTGGGCATCAACCCAAGAGAGCCCAACTGTATAAGCTTTCTGGTTGAGGTGGCTGGCTTGAAGGCAACAGTGATTTTCTAAACGTAACAATAGCTCAGCTGCCATGAGAAAACCCCAATAACATGGCTAAAACAAATACATGTTTCGATTTTTTCTCATGTGGGAGTCTAAGCTAGTATGGAAGCTCTATTCCGCAAAGGTTTCAGGGGCCCAGGCTCTTTCTATCTTGTTGCTCTGCCCGCTGCAGTGTTGTCCTCATAGGCACTGCCCGAGATGGCTCACAGCATGTCCACTTTCCAAAAAGTGGGAAAGGAAAAGGGACCCCGGAGGACATGCCCCTTTCCTTTAAAACACAACCTGGAATTTTCACAGATAACTTTCACTCGCATCCCATTGGCCAAAGGAAGACTCAAGTGCAAGGACAGCTGGGAAATATTAGCTGTATTCTAGGCAGCCATGCCTAGCTAAAAATCCAGGGCTATATTTTTTTTTTTTTTTTTTTGGGTGTGGTATGCGGGCCTCCGTCTGTTGTGGCCTCTCCCATCGCGGAGCACAGGCTCCGGACGCGCAGGCCCAGCGGCCATGGCTCACGGGCCCAGCCGCTCCGCGGCATGCGGGATCCTCCCAGACCGGGGCGCGAACCCGGTTCCCCTGCATCGGCAGGCGGACGCGCAACCACTGCGCCACCAGGGAAGCCCCAGGGCTATATTATTTTGAGAGAGAATGAATAGTAGGAGACATCTCCAGTCTCTACTGGTCAGACCAGCATTCTCTGGAATCTGGGGCTGGAGAAACCAGAGATGATTGTCTTCTTGAGAGTAGGAGGAGATGGAGGGTGACACACAGAAAGAATCACAGCCACGAGGCCCAGGAGAGAAGTCGAGGGCATGGGCAGGCCCCAAACTCCCTGTGACACCAAAAAGCGCTCCCACCCCTGCCCTCACAGGTGGGTGTCCTCTCAGGAAATCCCCTTCTTTTAAGGGGCCTCAGGTACTCAGAAGTCTTTGCTGCAAGTCCGGGGTATTCAGTCCTGTTGTAGGTGAGGTCTGAGCAATGTTTTAATCGTGGTTCCATTCTCTAGATGAGAAAACTAAACCCGAAATGCTTCATCATCTGTCCTCAGGTCCCCTGGCCCTAATGAATCAAAGAAGAAAAGATACATCAGAAATTGTTGCTTTCATCCTCTTGATTAGTGAGACAGAAACAAATCATCGATACACAGTGCTATATGGCTTCCTCCGTGTGGAAAATGCAGATGGAGATCTTGAGGGTCTTGTTTGCCAAGGCCATAAGCTCAGGGTGAGTCAGCCGTATAATATAACAGTAGAAAAGATATGAGGCTGGGACGTTTAATGGGCACAGAGCACCAGACACACAGGCCCTCGCTGAGGTTCCATGTGTATGAAGCCTCCCTTGGAGATCACAGTTCAGTCAGCCAGAGTGCACAGTGGTTCTGGGACATGTAGGAAAGGAGAATGGGGCCAGGACATAACTAGCATGGAGGGGATAGGATTAGCCTTAGGTCTTGGGGGAAGAAGTCCTTCCCAGAAGGCAGAAATTGTTCTTGAAGGGGATGGCCAGGGTGACAGCTTGCCTGGCAATGTAACTTTTGAAAATAAGAGTCCAAAATCACTTTACAGGCCTTAACTGATCTACAATATGCCTGAGCCAGTTGTGGGCAAGCTCAGAGGTGCAGACATCCTGCTAACCCCAAGAGTGGGCATCTGCCAAACACACTGGGCATAAACCAACTGCTCAGCAATAGTGAGGGTCTCCATTCTGGCCTAGATGGTCCTCAGGTTAGGACCGGGAAGCATCAGGAGGACAGAGTGGGTGATTGTGGTCCTTAGCAGCAAGCACCAGAGGTCCCAGCGGCAGCACAGGGCTTCAGCAAGGAAGGTGAAGGTGGTCCTGTAAAGCAACTACTGACCATTGCTGGTGGATAAGTTAATCAGAAACTTAAACCAGCTTGCACCAAAAAAGGTCACTGTGGGCTATATAACCAAACCACACAGAGTGCACATTTGGGTACATCTGGACCCAGGGACAGCTGGATTTAGGGATTCAACTGTTGTCAGGACTTCCTATCTCTCCAACTACATCTTAATCAGCTCAGGCCTCTTTAACAAAATACCATCGGCTAGGTGGTTTAAATAGCAGGCATTTATTTTTCGTAGCTCTGGAGGCTGGGAAGTCCAAGATCAAGGCACTGGCATGTTTAGTTTCCACTTCCTGGCTTGCAGACAGCCACCGTCTCTCTGTATCCTCACATGGTCTCTTCCTTGTGTGAGTGCATGAACTCTGGTGCCTCTTCCTTTTCCGATAAGTGCACTAATCCCATCATGGGGGACCCACCCTCATGACCTCATCCAAACCTAATTACCTCCCAATCCCCACCTCCTAATATCACCACCTTGGGAATTAGGACTTCACCATATGAATTTGATGGGAGGGACACAAACATTCAGTCCATAACAACGTATGTCTCTGATTCTCTCTGCATATTGGATTTATCCTCACAATTCAGCTGTCTCCACAAGGCCAAAGACATGCCTGTAGGCAGCTTTAAGAGAGTGTCTTTGCGGAACTTCCCTGGCAGTCCAGTGGTTAAGACTTCGCCTTCCAACGCAGGGGGTGAGGGTTCGATCCCTGGTCCGGAAGCTAAGATCCCACATGCCTCACAGCCAAAAAACCAAAACATAAAACAGAAGCAATATTGTAACAAAATTCAATAAAGACTTAAAAAAATGGCCACATCAAAAAAAAAATCTTAGAAAAAAAAAAAAGAGAGTGTCATCGCCAACTCTGTATTGAAAAAAATCTCTAGGAAGTCTCTTGATTGACTTTGCAAGCCCCTTGTCCATTCCTAGCCAGTCACTTTGGCCAAAAGGATGAGGCTGTAGTGATTGGCCCAGGAAAGTCACATGCTCATTCCCACAGTCACACGATGGCTGGAGTGGGGAAGAAGCAACTTGCCCCCAACGTGGGGAGTGCTGTTGTAGGCATTCCAAGCAACAAATGCCCGTTGCAGAGGAAGCTGGAAGTGGAAAGAGATGAAGTGGGGACTGTGCTGAGCTATAGCTAATGAACCCGTTGGTGAGTCCACATGAGACTCCTCGCAGTACCTAGAAATAATTCAGGGGACTTACTTTGCAGGGAGCTGAAAACCATGGAATAACATCTTGTGAGCCAAAGAAATACTGATTATTACTATTATGGAGGCTGGGGTGCCCTAGTACTATGACGTCTGCAATTTATACTTCAGCACTGACAACGTGCTCTAAATGTGGTTCATTCCTTTTTCATCTATGCCCTAGAGGAGGCCAGTTGCGCTAATCTGGGCAACTCCAAGGGTGGTAATTAGGGCTTAATCAGAAGGCCACACTCCAGAGGAGCTCCCACAAGTGCTTCAGCTATCTTTATAGCTGATCAGTACTAGAGGTTTTGTTAATTAGCATAATGAATGGAGAGAAAGGTGTTCACTGGTGAAGCATGGAGGAACTCCACAAACATATATGAACAGGGTATTAGAATCTAGTGAATCTTTCCTCCTTCCCTGTTAGGAATGTTGCCCACAGTCCAGCTGCTGATTCCGGAGAGGGTGGGCCAACCTGAGTCTGACTAGATGGTTCGCCAATCCCACTACTAGCGTATTATCACATTTGCCCCAAGTGAAACTTTCTTTCACGTGTGATCTTGTTGGAGCACCCTAAAGGACAGAGAGTTTGGATTTTATCAAGCTCCCAGGAGGTGGTGTGACTTGTGCCTATTTGCTAATCATTGTCTCTTTGGGGGGAGAATTTAGTCTGAGACTTCCTTTAATGGTAACCTAGAGTGAGGCCATAAGAAGGAGCCAGCCCTTGAATCTTATAACTAATGGCGGCTGTTGATATTAACCAAACAGAACCTCATGGTTGTATGCTACCAAATTGGGAAGTAGGAACTCCCCTTCCAAGACTAGGGACTCATCAGTTTTCCTCAGAAAGACCTGTCATCCATCAGGTCTCAGGGTCCCAGCTGGGCTGGAGTCTGGGCAGGAATCCAACCTCCAAAGAGGTGGAGGAAGGGTGTTGGGTACAAGGCAGGGCTCATTCATAGTGAGACTGGGGATTGAGCAGGCTTCCATGAGGGAAGCAGGAGAAGACCCAAGAAATGAGGCAAAGATCTGGTACCCAGAACTGGAGTAGGCCTGGAGCCAGAGCGCACAAGGGGCCTCCATGGATATGAGCCTCAGGATCTGGGCTGTAGCCTCCTTAGAGTTCTGGCAGAAGGGAGCTGAAGGTAATGTTGGCTGTAGAAAGAAGGAGACTGCAGAGAGTGGAAACCAGGCCAAGCCTGACAGCTGTCCATCCATCCCAGCAGCACCCTGGAATTACCACAAGGAAATGCAACGAGATTAGAACTCGTGATGCCTCACTCTGTGTCAACAACTCTGAGTCATCACCCCTACTTTTCGCTGATCAGCACTTTCAAGGTAATTGCAAAGACTATGGAGAAAACGTCTTTGTAGCTGCTGGCATGAAAATTTCTTGGAAGAGAAACGGTCTTTTGAAAAGTCCAATTTTCAAGGGTAGGAAGGGCCCTTCCAGCCTGGACTTGGAGCTTCTCCCCAGTTTTCTGTAGAAGGAAGGAGATTTTCTGGAACATGAAGGAGGAAGAAGTGGGGCTGGGTGCTGTAGGCAGGAGGCCAGGGGAGAAGAGCGATGCCACCACAGCCCAGAGGAAGAGTTCAAGGGACTTGTTGGATACATGCATGTGAGGTTAACTTTCCTTGGTCCACTGCCCCCAACTCAAATTTTTAGTCAGTTCTCCACTGCCCATTAATGCACCTCCTACTCCCCAGTGTTAGAACTGACCTAAGCCAGTTTAGTCCTGTATAACCATTCAGGTCCTTTTGGTTAATAACAACAGCTGCCATGAGCTAAGGGAGTTGACAATCACCTACTCCCCTATAACCTCACTCAGTGTCACCAAAAGTGCAAGTTTCAGAATAAATTCGGCCCTGAATACAGACATTTGTTAGCAAGAAGGCAGTACTTTGAAGTGCAGTCATTTGGGACCACAAAGAGATGGTGAGGATGAAAACAGAGACCTCAGGCAAAGACGAACAGATCTTAGTGGGAACTACTATAAATGGATTTTCTGTGTATTTATTTATAAACACCTATTACTTCATTCAAAAACTCACTGGAGGGGCTTCCCTGGTGGCGCAGTGGTTGAGAGTCCACCTGCCGATGCAGGGGACACTGGTTCGTGCCCCGGTCCGGGAAGATCCCACATGCCGCGGAGCGGCTGGGCCCGTGAGCCATGGCCGCTGAGCCTGCGCGTCCGGAGCCTGTGCTCCGCAACGGGAGAGGCCACAGCAGTGAGAGGCCCGCGTACTGCCAAAAGAAAAAACCAAAAACAAACAAACAAACAAAAAAAACTCACTGGAGGCAGGGACTACTTGTTTTGCTTTTAAAATCCCTGTGTGACCTTACTCCCTAACCAGCAGGGGAGAAATATGACAAAACGTGAACAACATAAAAATGTGCCTTGTACACTGAGAAACATGAACAATTTTTGTTCTGCTGTAAACACTGCAGGTGAAAATCTAGGCTGTTGTCCCTCTCAAACCAAGCATTGTCCCCCAAGGTGTCCACCAGGAAGATCTATAAGGAGATTCCCTTCGGAGGGCAGAAAGGGAAGTGTGGGAGGGGCTTGTCCAATGCAGGTGCAGGGAGAAAGTCCAGTCCAGCAGGCAGGACTGGGTGTCTGGAATCTGGTACAAAAACACGGTACAAAAACAGACCTAAACCAGGTGAGCATCCAGCGCTGGGGTCCAGCCAGCCAGGCACCCAGAGGGGTAGAACTCAGAACACAGCAAAGAAGACCCCAAGAGCAATGGTCCTCACAAATCCAGGAAGATCGGCAGCAGTTAGGAGGGCACCTGGACAGCAGTGGATTATAAGGCTGTAGCCACTGGAGTGAAATTTTGGAAGTGGAGGGAACTGCAGCCCTAAGCAGGAACTGAGAATGACAGGAGTAATAAGAGTGGGTTCCAGAGGGACTGAGCCACTGTCAGGTAGAGGCTGAGTGCAGAGAGTGAGAGAAAATCCCAGAGTAAATGAACAAGGAAAGATTCAGAGTCAACTTTGAGAGGCTGTTTCTGATAGTTGCAAAACAGTGAACGTATCTCAATTCCTTTTTTTGGCTATTTAAGGAATCAGTGGAGAGATTCTTTGGAAGCGTGATCTGTGGGCATCTTACCAGGAGGTAATAACGATGGACTTTCATGTTTATGCAGCTCTTTGGAGTTTGTGAAAAGTAAAATAACTAATTTAAATGTCATAACTAAGGGCTAGGGCACAATTCAACCTTCACCATGGCCCAGCACCTCCTCCTGGAATTCCTAAGACTATGACCCACCTGCTTTCTTTAGAAAGAACACTTATGGCTGAGCGCCATATGTAATGCACACATTGTCAGGCACTTTCCTAATTGTCTCCACATTGTACCTTCCTATGGGGACAGCAAAGAGGACTGGAGGCCTCTGAGCTACCACATTCCTATGTTGGTCCTCCTTTTACTTGTCTCAGAGCTTCCTGTGATGGTCTCAGAGTCCAGTGTCCAGCAACCCTTTTTACAGCTGTTTTTAGCAGCTGCTGTCTTGACTCTTATCAGGTGCATCCTCTGGTTAATGGTTTTTCTTGCATTGGGTATGTGAACAAAACCTCCTGATGGCTCTGTGAGATGGGCAGAGCAGATATTACTAATGGTACTAATTACTTCTAAGGTGGTAGCCAGCCTTCATGGTGGCCCCCAGTGGTTTGTACCTTCTGGTGTTCACATCCCTGATTAGGGTTGACTTGGGTAACAAGTGAGATAGTGCAGAAATAACAGTGCTTGACTTCAGAGGTTAGGTCATAAAAGATACTGTGACTTCTGTCTTGCTCTCTTCGATTGCTCATTCTAGGGGAAGCCAGCTACCATGTCAGGAGGACACTCAAGCAGCCCCATGGAGAGATTCATGTGGCAAGGAACCGAGACCTCTTGCCAGCAGCCATGTGAACAAAGCTGTCTTGGATGTAGGTCCTCCAGCCCCAGTCAAGCCTTCAGATGACTGCAGCTCCAGTGGACATCTTGACCTCAACCCATGAAAGACCACGAGCCAAAACCACCCAGGTGAGTTGTTCTCAAATATCCGACCCATAGACACTGTGTGACATAATAAATACTTATTGTTTAAGCCACTAGGTTTTGAAGGAATTTTTAAAAGAGTGATAGATAATTAATACACCCATTATACAAGTGAGAACCTGAGCCTCAGACACATACAGTGACTAGCCCAAAATTGCACAGCTAGAGCTGTGGCAGAACTGGGAAGAGAGCCCTCATCTTGTGACTGCTGATCCACACCACACGGGTTCTCTTACAGTCCCATGATTCAGCAGTTCTCTAATTTGGGTTCAGAAGAGGCAGAGATGAGGTTGCAGGCATGGTGCAGCAACTATCCAGGCACCCGTGGCCACACTCAGGGCCTAGACTCACATGGGTCCTTGACCAGGAATCCAGGGTAGGTGCGGGGGGGCTGAGACCCTTTGCTCCCACTTGTGTGTGGCTCTCATGAGGAAGAGACACAAGCCAGAAACAGGGACTTCTTCCCACCTGGGCAGACTCACACCTGTGCAGGCTCACACACGTGTTCGGGCGTCAACCCGAACTCAAACTACAGCTGACTCACAATGCTGTAGTTCTGCGGGGCTGTGGTGGGGAAGATTTGTGGTGTTAAGGCTTGCACTTAAGATCCCTGCCTGCGACACAGGGTCTGGCCTTGCCTCCCAGCTTCCCCGCCTCTGATTCACGCATCCACTTCAGAGAAGTCACCCCATCGAGGGGTGCTTTCAGTTTCCATGTGACTCACCAGCCGTGTGATCACTGGTCCCCGCTCTGCAAGGGGGGCCTGTGGGCAACGTGAGCTCTCTGTAGTGACAGAGGATGATGGACACGGGGTCAGCAAGTGATCAGTCTAGCTGTCTCTATTTGCTCATCCTTCCAGCTGGGTTGGACTTATTATAGCAAGAGCTACGATGGCCCCCTGGGTGGGACTGGAATTGGACAAGTCTAGAGGATAGTTGAAGACAAAAGGGTGAGAAGGGCTCTGTAGTCACTGCTTATCTCCAGGGTCTCTAGCCAGGCTGTCAGTGCCAGGGAGGAAGCAGCCAGGTAGAGCCCTAAAGCAGGGCTGGGCTTCCTAACAGAGAGCAGAAAAATGCTCACGGGGTTGGCAGAGGATGCAAGAGGGAGTGGCCCCTGGGCTGTGCAGGAGACCTGTGGAAGCAAACAGCGAGAGACCTGAGGTGGCGACATTTCTTGATAAAGGACCTTAAAGGCCCACAGGACATAGTCTTGTGCCTATGTCATCTTATGGCATTCAAGGACCTCCATAATAGGAGAGACTTAAAAAAAAAAAAGGGTATAGGACACCTGCATTCTAATCTAAACTCAAGATCCCATCACTTGGATCACCTTGGAAAAGTTGTTGGCCCTTGTGGGCCTCAGTTTCTTCATGAATGGTCAAGTGAGTGGTTTTCTAACTGGGTTCCTTGCAGACCAAGGGTTCTGCAGACCTCCCTTAGAGCTTGCCATTAGGAGGGAGCCTCTAAACCTATACTGTCCAATAGAAATATGAAGTAAGCCACACATGCAATTTTAAATTGTTTAGTAAACATATTTTTAAAAATCTAAAAAGAAATAGGTAAAATTAATTTCAAGAGTATCTTTATCTAGAATATCATTTCAACATGTAATCAATTTATTACATTTATTAATAAGATATTTTACATTCTCTCTTGTGTACTAAATCTTCAATATCTAGTGTGTAATTTGTACTTAAGCACATCTCAGTTGGGACCTGCCACCTTTCCAGTGCTCAATAGCTCGAGTGTGTACCTGACCTGTGAAGAGGGAGGAGGAATCAGGCCTTAAGAGAAGACTTCCCCCTGGTGGACAAAACAGGAAAATACATGAAAGACCAAAAGATCGGAATGAGCAAAATGTCTTTGGATTGTGAACTATCACATCCATTTCCTTGATTCAATAATCATGTATAATATCAGCATTATATGTATAGTGAGGATGTTTGGAGGGAGCACATACAAATCAGAGAAGCAGGTCAAGGCCAGACTTCTGAGGAATTTGGGAGTGAGAATTGATGGCAGAGTCTCTTGCTTCTGGGAAGAAAGTGAGTGTGGATTATTCTTTCAAGGAATTTTACTGTGAAAGGGAGGGACCTGTAAGGGATGGAGCATAGACTTGAAGGTGTTTTAGATGGGGAAAAAGTATTTGGACAAAATACAGGCTGCAGAACAATTGTCATGATCAGACCAAAGGAACCAGAGGCATTCAAGAGTCAGACCTGCAGAGCTGGTTAAGAATACAGACCTTGGAGCCAGCTTCACTGCTTCCTGACTGTGACTTCAGGCAAATTACTTATCTCCTTGTGCCTCTGTTCTCGCATCAATACAATAGTACCTGCCTCTTGTGTATGCATTGTATTGAGTTGTGTTTGTTATGAGGATTGATTCTTTTTTTCAAAATAACATATTCAAATGCTAATAATAGACATAAGAAAGTAGCTATATTGTATTAGCTATAATGCTTAGAGGGATTCCTTTAGAGGGGTAGCATTTTCTGTGAGTGCTGAAACAGCAGTCTGCCTTTTCCCCAGTGAGTTGAAGTTCAAATGCTATTACATGGCAAGTCTGAGAATTCTCTACTCGGAAGGGGCAATATTGTTTCAACAGGGGGCAGTGGCCAACAACGTATTTCTCTAGCATCTTCAAACTGAAATTGCCAAGAGGGCCAGCTTCCTGACCTAGTGGGGACATTCTGGAACACCGTCCAGCTCCTTGTTTTACCTCCTTCCCAGGGAAATATGGAACTTAACCAGGATTCACAATTCTATTTTTTTAACTTTGATGCTGATGAATTCAATGATCTCCTACTTTTTTTTTTTTTCAAAATAATGGCTACCGTCTGTTGAGCCACTACTAAGTGGCAATCAGTGACGAAAATCCTGTCTAATCCATTCAATTCTGCAAGGTGAGATTGGTTTACGTAAATGACATTATGCCATAAATATCATTCAGAGTACTTTTTTATTCAACATGATGTTTTTGAGCTACAACTGTGTAAATGTATTTCTGATTACTGCTTTGTCTTACTGTGTGTGAATGTTCCGACATTTATGTATCCATTTCCTAGTGACAGTCACCTAGATTGTCTCCGATCTTTGCCGTCAAAAGCAATGTTGGAGTGAGCATCTTTCCATCTGTCTCCTTATGGCCTATGCAAAGTTTCTCTGGATGAGGAACCCAAGAGTGGAACTGCTAGATCAGGGGTATTTGCAGCCTTACCTTCTTCCAGGTTGTCCCTCAAATGCTACACCAGTCCACACTCCCACCCGCCTTGCCTCCAGGGTTCTCACTTTCCTCATTCTCTTCAGCCCTTGGTATTATGACTTTCTAATTTTTGCCAAATACATGGGCAAAAAATGATGTCTGGCAGCTTTAATTTGCATATGCTATTGAAATCTCCTCATATTCCTAGAGCCATTCCAGACTTGAATTCAAAGGGCTGTGCAAAGGGCAGTTTCCATCCAAGAACAGGTAAAAATTCCTGACAGATGTGTAGCTTTTCACCAGGTGACTTCGTGTATCTATTGCTCCCACCAGCCCTGGGAAGTACTCACAGCAGATGAGACTCAGAGGGCTTAATGACTGACCCATGGGTCATCCAGCCAGTTATTACTAGAACTAGGATGAGAATCAAGGTGTCCTGACCCCTCACCACAGCTCTTCCTACTCGACTGTGTTGTACCCGGACCCCATCAATAAGAGGCGGCCTTTCCCCCAAAGCGCAGGGTTCAGATGTTTGTGAGAGAGCTGGGGATTTTGTTTGTTTTTGTTTTGTATATTTAATCAGCTTCATTGAAGTGTCATTCACATACAATAAAATGCACCCATGTTGGGCTTCCCTGGTGGCGCAGTGGTTGAGAGTCCACCTGCCGATGCAGGGGACACGGGTTCGTGCCCCGCTCCGGGAAGATCCCACATGCCGCAGAGCGGCTGGGCCCGTGAGCCATGGCCGAAAAAAAAAAAAAATGCACCCATGTTAAATGGGTGTTTCCACAAGTATACACCAGTGTAACCACAACCAATCAAGATATGAAACATTCCTGATACCCCCAAAAGTTCCCTTGTAACCCACCTTTCCAGATAATCACCCACCCTGGCAACTACTTATTTTCTTTCTGTTGGTGTAAATTAAATTTGTCATTCCCAGATTTTCCAAAGTTTTGTTCAGAATATGTACTCTTTTGTGTTACTCAGCATAATGTTTGTGAGGTTCATCTATTTTGTTGCATGGATTAGTAATTTGTTCCTTTTTATTGCTGACTAGCATTTCATTGTATGACTATATCACTATTTACTGGTCCCTTCACTAGTTGGTTGACAGTTGGTTGTTTCCAGTTTGGAGGTATAATGAATAAAGCTGCTAAGAACCTTTAAATCCAAGTCTTTATGTGGAGAACAGGGCCAGGACCAGGTGGAGGCAATCTAAGATGCAAAACTTAAGGAGGCACTCACTCTTAGCTTCAGGAAGTGCTAACTCTGCACTTCTATGGCCCCGAGAGTGAGTGCCTCCTTAAATATCACACCCTTGGCTCCTTGCCTGCCTTACCCCGTCCTGGATCTGGTGAACATATATTTTTGTTGTAGAGGAGAGTGTTAACTGTAAACTAAGAGCTCAAGAGCAGAGCCAGAGTCTGAGTTTCTCAAAGTGTGACCTGAAGACCCCTCTTGCAGCCTAATCAACTGCTGAGCTCGTTAGATGTGCTGACCCCCGCCCCACCCCCTTACCTACTGTATCAGAATTTGCATGTTTAATACAACATTAGTGATACTTACGTACACTAAATTTGTAAAACCACTGCTGTGGGCAATGGGTAATTGTTGAAGCTTTTTCAGCTAAAAATAGCATGATTATAGCTTTTTTGTTTGTTTAACTTTGAAATAATTATAGATTAGCAAGAAATTATAAAAATAGTTTAGAGAAATCCCACCTAATTCACTCATTTTCCTCCAGTGCTTACATCTTCCATAACTATAGTACAGTATCAAAACTGGGAATTAGACACTGGTACAGTGTCTGTGTACAGTTCTGTTCCATTTTATCACATATGTAGATTCCTGTAACCACCACCCCAATCAAGATACAGAATGATTCTATCATCACAAAGATGTCCCTCCTGCTATCCTTTTATAATCACACCTGCCCCCACCATTCCTAACCCCTGGCAACCACTGATCTGCTTTCTATCTCTATGATTTTGTCATTTCAAGAATGACTATACTACAAAGCTACAGTAATCAAGACAGTATGGTACTGGCACAAAAACAGAAATATAGATTAATGGAACAGGATAGAAAGCCCAGAGATAAACCCACACATATATGGTCACCTTATCTTTGATAAGGAGGCAAGAATATACAGTGGAGAAAAGACAGCCTCTTCAATAAGTGGTGCTGGGAAAACTGG
>NC_041231.1:44953857-44958511 GCF_002837175.3 Physeter macrocephalus | reverse complement strand
ATAATTCAAAAAGTCATGTACCAAAATGTTCACTGCAGCTCTATTTACGATAGCCAGGACATGGAAGCAACCTAAGTGTCCATCAACAGATGAATAGATAAAGAAGATGTGGCACATATATACAATGGAATATTACTCAGCCATAAAAAGAAATGAAACTGAGTTATTTGTAGTGAGGTGGATGGATCTAGAGTCTGTCATACAGAGTGAAGTAAGTCAGAAGGAGAAAAACAAATACCGTATCCTAACACATATGTATGGAATCTAAGGAAAAAAATGTCATGAAGAGACTAGGGGTAGGACGGGAATAAAACATAGACCTTCTAGGGCATGGACTTGAGGATATGGGGAGGGGGAAGGGTAGGTAAGCTGTGACGAAGTGAGAGAGTGGCATGGACATATATACACTACCGGACGTAGGATGGATAGCTAGTGGGAAGCAGCTGCGTGGCACAGGGAGATCAGCTAGGTGGTTTGTGACCACCTAGAGGGGTGGGATGGGGAGGGTGGGAGGGAGGGAGACGCAAGAGGGAGGAGATATGGGAACATATGTATATGTATAGCTGATTCACTTTGTTGTGATGCAGAAACTAACACACCATTGTAAAGCAATTATACTCCAATAAAGATGTTTAAAAAAAAAGAATGTTATGTAAGTGGAATTGCTCAGTATGTGACCTTTTGAGATTGCATTTTTTAAACTAATCATAAAACCCCTGAGATCTATGCAAATCATGGCATATACCAAAAGCTTGCTCCTTTTTATTACTGAGTAGTATCCCATGGTATGGAATTTAGCCTTTCACCCATTATGGGACATTTTGGTTGTTTCCAGTTTGGGGCTATAAAGAATTAATCTTCTGTAAACAATCATGTATTGGTTTTTGTGAGAACATAAGTTTTCATTTCCCCAGGGTAAATGCCCAAGAGTGCGATTGCTGGATCATATGGTGTGTGTTCAGTTTTTGGTTTTTGGTTTTTGGTTTTTTTTTGCGGTACGCAGGCCTCTCACTGTTGTGGCCTCTCCCGTTGCGGAGCACAGGCTCCGGATGCACAGGCTCAGCGGCCATGGCTCACGCGCCCAGCCACTCCGCGGCACGTGGAATCCTCCCAGACTGGGGCACGAACCTGTGTCCTCTGCATCAGCAGGTGGACTCTCAACCACTGCGCCACCAGGGAAGCCCGCCTTTTTTCTTTTGTTGGCATTTGCACAGAAACTGAAAAAGCCACGACAAGTATTGTCCTTTTAGCACAGATCACTGCACTGGTAGTCTTTGTGTTGCTCATTTTCACACACAAAACCTAAAAAAAGTGCCTTGCCGCGGCACGTGGAATCCTCCCAAACTGGGGCACGAACCCGTGTCCCCTGCATCGGCAGGCGGACTCTCAACCACTGCGCCACCAGGGAAGCCCGTGTGTTCAGTTTTTTAAGAGACTGTCATACTCTTTTCCAGAGTGGCTATACCATTTCACATTTCCTACAGCAATGTATGAGAGATCATTTCTCTACATCCTTGCCAGATTTTGGCATGGCCCCTGGTTTTTATTTTAGCTTTTCTAATAGATATGTGGTAATATCTCATCATAGTCTTAATTTGTATTTCCCTCATGGCTAATAATGTTGAATATCTTTTCATGTGCCTATTTACAATCTGTATATTCTCTTCAGTGAAATGTCTCTCCAAGTTCTTTACCCATTTTTAACTGAATTGTTTGTTTTTTTTACTGCTGACTTTTGAGGATTCTGTATATACTCTAGACATGGGTACTTTGTCTGATATGCAATTTGCAAATGCTATCTCTCAGTCTGTAGCTTATCTTAACAGGATCATTTGCAGAGCAAAACTTTTTCATTTTGATGAAGTCTAATTTATCTCTCTTTTATTTATGCTTTTGGTGTTATGTCTAAGAACTTGTCACCAAGCTTTAGGTCCCCAAGATTTTCTCCTATGTTTTCTTCTAAAAGTTTTTATAATTTTATATATACATTTATATCCGTGATGCATTTTGAGTTAATTTTTATATAAAATCCAAAATTTAAGTTGGGGTTCTTTTTATTTATTTTTTTATTTATTGGCCTATGACTATCCAATTGCTCCAGCACCATTTGTTGAAAAGTCAACTATCCTTCCTCCAGTGAATTGCTTTTGCACCTTTGTCAAAAATCAGATGGCCTTATTGGTATGGGGCTATTTCTGGGCTTTTCATTCCCTTCCATTAACCTTGGTGTCCACCCCTCTGCCCATACTATGGTCTTTATTACTATAGCTGCATAATAAGTCCTGAAGTAGAACAGAGGGATTACTCCCATTTCTTTCTTCTTTTTCAAAATGTTTTATTTATTCTAATTCCTTTGCTTTTTATATAAATTTTAGAATAAGCCTGTCTCTGCCTACAAAAAATCATGGAGGATTTTGCTAAAAATTGCATTATAACCATATATCATTTGAGGGAGAATTGACATTTTTACTATGATGAATCTTCCAACCCATGAATATCTCTCCATTTATTTAGATCTTTTTAATTTATTTCATCAGCATTTTATAATTTTTAGTATACATGTTTTGTACATTTTGATGATTTATGCACAAGTATTTCTTTTTGGAGAGAGGGATTGTAAATAATATTGTATTTCAAATTTTGCTTTCCATGTGTTTATTGCTAATATATAGAAATACAATTAATTTTTATATGTTGATCTTATATCTTGCAACTTTGCTAAACTTACTTATTATCCTAGGAATTGTTTCAGTTTTGTTTTGTTTTTGGATATTTGGCATTTTCTGGGTAGACCATCATACCATCTGCAAACAGGGACAGTTTTATTTATCCCTTTCCAACCTGTACGCCTTTTATTTCCTTTTGCTTACTGTGCTGCCCGAGGCTTCCAGTACTATATTGAACAAGAGTGGTTAATATAGACACCCTTGCCTTGCTCCCAATCTTATGGGAAAACATTATCTTTCAACATTAGTATTTTGTCACCTGGTGGTTTTTTTTTTTTAACATCTTTATTGGAGTATAATTGCTTTACAGTGGTGTGTTAGTTTCTGCTTTATAACAAAGTGAATCAGTTATACATATACATATGTTCCCATATCTCTTCCCTCCTGCGTCTCCCTCCCTCCGACCCGTGGTCACAAAGCACAGAGGTGATCTCCCTGTGCTATGCGGCAGCTTCCCACTAGCTATCTAATTTACATTTGGTAGTGCATATATGTCCCTGCCACTCTCTCACTTCGTCACAGCTTACCCTTCCCCCTCCCCATGTCCTCAAGTCCATGCTCTAGTAGGTCTGTGTTTTATTCCTGTCCTACCACTAATCTCTTCATGACATTTTTTTTTCTTAGATTCCATATATATGTGTTAGCATACGGTATTTGTTTTTCTCCTTCTGACTTACTTCACTCTGTATGACAGACTCCAGTTCTATCCACCTCATTACAAATAACTCAGTTTCATTTCTTTTTATGGCTGAGTAATATTCCATTGTATATATGTGCCACATCTTCTTTATCCATTCATCTGTTGATGGACAGTTAGGTTGCTTCCATGTCCTTGCTATTGTAAATAGAGCTGCAATGAACATTTTGGTACATGACTCTTTTTGAATTATGGTTTTCTCAGGGTATATGCCCAGTAGTGGGATTGCGGGGTCGTATGGTAGTTCTATTTGTAGTTTTTTAAGGAACCTCCATACTGTTCTCCATAGTGGCTGTATCAATTTACATTATTCCCACCAGCAGTGCAAGAGGGTTCCCTTTTCTCCACACCCTCTCTAGCATTTATTGTTTCTAGAGTTTTTGATGATGGCCAATCTGACCGGTGTGAGATGATATCTCATTGTCATTTTGATTTGCATTTCTCTAATGATTAATGATGTTGAGCATTCTTTCATGTGTTTGTTGGCGATCTGTATATCTTCTTTGGAGAAATGTCTATTTAGTTCTTCTGCCCATTTTTGGATTGGGTTTTTTGTTTTTTTGATATTGAGCTGCATGAGCTGCTTGTATATTTTGGAGATTAATCCTTTGTTAGTTGATTTGTTTGCAAATATTTTTTCCTATTCTGAGGGTTGTCTTTTCGTCTTGTTTATGTTTTCCTTTGCTGTGCAAAAGCTTTTAAGTTTCATTAGGTCCCATTTGTTTATTTTTGTTTTTATTTCCATTTCTCTAGGAGGTGGGTCAAAAAGGATCTTGCTGTGATTTATGTCATAGAGTGTTCTGCCTATGTTTTCCTCTAAGAGTTTGATAGTTTCTGGCCTTACATTTAGGTCTTTAATCCATTTTGAGCTTATTTTTGTGTATGGTGTTAGGGAGTATTCTAATCATATACTTTTACATGTACCTGTCCAGTTTTCCCAGCACCACTTATTGAAGAGGCTGTCCTTTCTCCACTGTACATTGCTGCCTCCTTTATCAAAGATAAGGTGACCATATTTGCATGGGTTTATCTCTGGGCTTTCTATCCTGTTCCATTAATCTATATTTCTGTTTTTGTGCCTGTACCATACTGTCTTGATTTCTGTAGCTTTGTAGTAGAGTCTGAAGTTGGGGAGCCTGATTCCTCCAGCTCCGTTTTTCGTTTTCAAGATTGCTTTGGCTATTCGGGGTCTTTTGTGTTTCCACACAAATTGTGAAATTTTTTGTTCTAG
>NC_041231.1:44932134-44951057 GCF_002837175.3 Physeter macrocephalus | reverse complement strand
TTCTTCTGGGACCCCTGTAATTCCAATGTTGGTGCATTTAATGTTGTCCCAGAGGTCTCTGAGAGTGTCCTCAGTTCTTTTCATTCTTTTTTCTTTATTCTGCTCTGCAGTAGTTATTTCCACTATTTTATCTTCCAGGTCACTTATCCATTCTTCTGCCTCAGTTATTCTGCTATTGATCCCTTCTAGAGTATTTTTAATTTCATTTATTGTGTTGTTCATCGTTGCTTGTTCCCTCTTTAGTTCTTCTAGGTCCTTGTTAAATGTTTCTTGCATTTTCTCTATTCTATTTCCAAGATTTTGGATCATCTTTACTATCATTATTCTGAATTCTTTTTCAGGTAGACTGCCTATTTCCTCTTGATTTGTTAGGTTTGGTGGGTTTTTATCTTGCTCCTTCATCTGCTGTGTGTTTTTCTGTCTTCTCATCTTGCTTATCTTACTGCGTTTGGGGTCTCCTTTTTGCAGGCTGCAGGTTTGTAGTTCCCATTATTTTTGGTGTCTGTCCCCGGTGGCTAAAGTTGGTTCAGTGGGTTGTGTAGGCTTCCTGGTGGAGGGGTCTAGTGCCTCTGTTCTGGTGGATGAGGCTGGATCTTGTCTTTCTGGTGGGCAGGCCCACGTCTGGTGGTGTGTTTTGGGGTGTCTGTGGCCATATTATGATCCGCCATTTGATATTACATGGAGCTGGGAGGTCTCTTGTGGACCAGTGTCCTGAAGTTGGCTTTCCAACGTCAGAGGCACAGCACTGACTCCTGGCTGCAGCACCAAGAGCCTTTCATGCACATGGCTCAGTATAAAAGGGAGAAAAAGAAGGAAGGAAGGAAGGAAGGAAGGAAATAATATATCTTGCTCCCAAAGTCCACCTCCTCAATTTGGGATGATTCGCTGTCTGTCCAGGTTTCCACAGATGCACGGTACATCAAGTTGATTGTGGAGATTTAATCCGCTGCTCCTGAGGCTGCTGGGAGAGATTTCCCTTTCTCTTCTTTCTTCGCACAGCTCCCCGGGGTTCAGCTATGGATTTGGCCCCGCCTCTGCGTATAGGTCGCCGGAGGGCGTCTGTTCTTTGCTCAGACAGGACGGGGTTAAAGGAGCAGCTGATTCGGGGGCTCTGGCTCACTCCGGAGGTGGGGAGGGAGGGGCACGGAGTGCGGGGCGAGCCTGCGGCAGCAGAGACCAGCAGGACATTGCACCAGCCTGAGGCGCGCCGTGCGTTCTCCCGGGGAAGTTGTCCGTGGATAGGCTGTCTTCACGCCGTCAGTCCTCTCCGAGCGATCCAACCAAAGCCGGAGCCTCAGCTCCCAGTCCCCGCCCGCCCCGGCGGGTGAGCAGACGAGCCTCTCGGGCTAGTGAGTGCTGGTCGGCACCGATCCTCTGTGCGGGAATCTCTCCTCTTTGACCTCCGCACCCCTGTTGCTGTGCTCTCCTCTACGGCTCCGAAGCTTCCCCCGTCCGCCACCCGCGGTCTCCGCCCGCGAAGGGGCTTCTAGCGTGTGGAAACCTTTCCTCCTTCACACTCCCTCCCACTGGTGCAAGTCCTAACCCTATACTTTTGTCTCTGTTTATTCTTTTTTCTTTTGCCCTACCCAGGTACGTGGGGAGTTTCTTGTCTTTTGGGAGGTCTGAGGTCTTCTGCCAGCGTTCAGTGGGTGTTCTGTAGGAGTTGTTCCACGTGTAGATGTATTTCTGATGTATCTGTGGGGAGGAAGGTGATCTCCGCGTCTTACTCTTACGCCATCTTCCGCAACCCTCCAGCTGGTGGTTTTTAATAGGTATTTTTTATCAAATTGAGGAAGTTCCCCCCATCCTTAGTTTTTTCTGAGAGTTTATCATAAAGAGTTAATGAATTTTTTTTAAATAAATAAATTTATTTATTTATTTTTGGCTGCATGTGGGCTTTCTCTAGTTGCATTGAGCGGGGTCTACTCTTCGTTGTGGTGCGTGGGCTTCTCATTGTGGTGGCTTCTCGTTGCGGAGCACGGGTTCTAGGCACGTGGGCTTCAGTAGTTGTGGCATGCGGGCTCAGTAGTTGTGGCTTTTGGGCTCTAGAGTGCAGGCTCAGTAGTTGTGGCGCACGGGCTTAGTTGCTCCACGGCATGTGGGATCTTCCCAGACCAGGGATCGAACCTGTGTCCCCTGCATTGGCAGGCGGATTCTTAACCACTGCCCCACCAGCGAAGTCCCAATAATTGTTGAATTTTGTGAAATGATTTTTCTGTATCAGTTGATATGATCCTGTGGTTTTTCTTCTTTAGCCTTTTAATACAGTGGATTTCACTGATTTAAGTATTGAACCAGCCTTGCATCTCTGGAATAAACCCCATATTCTATTCGCTAATATTTATTAAAGAGTTTTTTCATTTGTATTTGTGAAGGATATTCGCCTGTAGTTACACTATGTACTTTTTGGTACCATCTTTATCTGGTTTTGGTACTAGGGTAATACTGGTCTCACAAAATGAGGTGTGAAGTATTCTCTCTTCTTCTATTTTCTGGAAAGGGTTATGTAGAATGGGTGTTAATTCTTCTTTAAACATTTAAAGGAATCCTCCAGTCAAATTATCTGGGCTTGGAAATTTCTTTCTCAGGAGTTTTAAATTATGACTTCAGTTTCCTTGAAGGGGTTATTGGGTGAGCCCTTTCATATTGGGTGAGTTTATTTATTTATTTATTTCATATTGGGTGAGTTGTGGTAACCTGCGTTTTTTGAGGAATTAGTCTACTTCATCTAAGTTATATAGATGTTCATACTATTTGATTATTATCTTTTTAAAAAAAATATTTATTTATTTATTTATTTGGCTATGCCAGGTCTAGTTGTGGCATGCAGGATCTTTTAGTTGTGGCATGTGAGATCTAGCTCCCTGACCAGGGATTGAGCCTGAGCCCCCTGCATTGGGAGCGCGGGGTCTTAACCACTGGACCGCCAGGGAAGTCCTTGATTATTATCTTTGATGTCTGCAGAATCTGTAGCAATATCCACTGTTTCCTTCCTGATATTAGTAATTTGTGTCTTTCTCTTTTTTCGTTAGTCTTTCTAGAGGCATATCACTTTTATTGATCTTCTCAAAGAACAAACTGTTTTTCTTTCATTTCTCTTGGGTTTATGTTTGGAATTTTATCAATTCTTCTCTTTATTTTTTCTTTCCTTCTACTTACTTTGAGTTTATTTTGCTTCTTTTTCTAGGTTCTTAAGATAGGTGCTTAGATTATTTATGTGGGACATTTTCTCTATTCTAATGTAAGCATTTAGTGCTAAAACTTTCCCTCTCAGTGCTGCTTTAACTGTGTCCCACTAAGTTTGATGTTGTATTTTTCACTTTTATGCCATTCAATGTGGTTTTTTTTTAAATTCCCCTTGAGTCTTGTTTGATCCTTGGATTATTGAAAAGTGTGCTATCTATTTTCCAGTAACTCACTTGTTGAAGATTTTCAGGTACAGTAAGTTGGTTTACTATTTTTATTATATTTTTTTCAGCTGTTGATTTCATAGTGAGGGTGGGTTAGAAGGAGACCCATCTTTATCATTGAAGGAGTCCAGAACTTTGCCAGCCAACTTGTGTTGACATGGAAATCTATACATACACACACGGGAACACACAACCACACACACGCATGCACACACACACACCCATGGCATACTTATACCCACACCTAACCAGAAGAGCTCAAATTCTCACTTTCAAAAAACAAGGCTAATGGCAGAGACCATGGTAAACAAAAAACAGGAAAAGGAAGCTGTTTAGGAAGGGAAAAAAAGTACCAAATCAGCATTGTATCGCTAAAAGAATTAGGCCAAACCAGAAACCTCCAGCAGAAATACCAGTGACATTTCAGGGTCTGGGTTGACTGTGGACAAGCTGAATTTCTTATATGTTGGCAACACCTGCCTTCTAAGTCAGATTCTTCCCCGCTTTCCACCATCACTGCCGCCATCACAACAAGGTCAATCCAACTACTTCTGCTTTACAAAACTGAAAGGAAAAAATACACTATACTGACTACAACAATAGAATAGGAATTCCAGGAACTAAAGATGTATCAAGAAGAAAGCAAACTATATCCTGCAAACCAATTCACTGTCTGACAGATAATAATGCCCTTCTCAAATGACATGTGCTGAAAACCATAGACATATTGTATTTATGTTTATATGCAATATATGTAAATATATGTTTATGAAGTCGTTCCCCATCCATCTGATAACTATTTCTGTTTTCCCCTTTTTTTGGTTTCACTTGTTACATTTCAGTCTATCTAGAACTTCATATGGTTGTAACTTTATAATACATTGACATATCTGGCAGTGTCCAGTGTCCCTTAGCAGCTAAGCCATGAAATTGAATCTCTGGGCTCTTAGCTCCAAATGTGCAGTGACACAACTTCACCTCCGTGTATAAGCTAAGGGCACCCAGTCCGTTTGGACCATCGTTTCTCAACCTCGGCATTATTGCCATTTTGGTAATTTTCTCTCATGGGAGTTTGTCCTGTTTGTCAGCATCCCTGGCCTCTACCTGCTAGATGTCAGTACCTCCTTCAAGCTGTGAGAACCAAAAATGCACCCCAGACATCACAAGATTGCCCCCAATAAAAGCTGCTTGTTGAGACATATGCCTCCTTATTTCCTGATTTGGATGCTTTACAAAGCCGTGATGTTTGGTGCCATAGCAGCCATTTTGCAGTTGTGAGGAATGATACTACAGAGGCGCTGAGGCTAGTACAAGAGGTAGAAGGGGCCGTGGTTCTTGATGACATTGCCAGGTTGCTGCACCAACCCTAGCATTACCTTCCTATGGAAAATTAACAGCTTCGACCACTTAAGCCTCTTCAGTCCTGTGCTTTGTCACTTGCAGCCAAGAGCATCCTCGTGAATCCACGGATCACCTTATTCCTCTGCTTAAAACCCTTCACTAGTTCTGCATTCAGGATGAATTTCAGACTCCTGAGCTTAGCACCCAAGGGCCTTTGCCTCCCTCTCCTGCTCATCTCCCACCGCCCCTCTCAGCACACATCTCGTCTCGAGCCTAAGTTGAGTTCTTTGACCCAGCCCCAAGACTTCCTATCTCCTGATGTTTACATTTGCTGGTCCCCGAATGGCACATCCTTCCTCCTTTTCTCTCCCTGTTCAGTCCTACTCACCTTTCAAGACTTGGCCCCTGTCCTCTCCTTCAGGAACCTTTCCCTGAATCTCCATGTGGTGATTTTGAAACATGGACTCCAAATTATTTGACACTCCTCCACTTGAGAGTGACTTGGGCAGGGATTTGGACCTCTGTGACTTTTCATACTCTGGACACCGAAGCAGGGTGCTAACTGACTGATCCAGGGGACCGTTATTCAGTGACACACAAGGCAATCTTCGTGATAAGGACATGCAGTGCGTGAGATGAGCTAGTCAGACCTGAAGGCATTGGGCAACCCAACTCAACCCAACCAGCTGATGCTGCTCATCTTTGCAGCCTCAAACCCCAGCGGTCTGCTTCTTCCACCACACGTCTCTCTCACTTCGAGTCATTGGGAGGCTCAGAATGTGCCCTGCTGCATAAGTGTTCCCCCACACCTGGCTTTCAGCCCCCTTTCCCTGCATAACTCCTACTCATCCTTCAGATCTCCCTTTGACATCACCTCCTCTAGGAAGCCTTCCTTGCCTCTCCAAGGCTGGTATGCCCAGAGCCTGTCCCTCACATCACACTTAACACACTGTATCCTAACCACCCATTTCCACATCTGTGAGCCTGTGAGCATCTTCAGGGCAGAGAATGATTGATTCCTTTTTGAACCACCAGCACCTAGAATAATGCCAGAGCTTGCTATAAAAATAAATGTTCATGGCATGGTTATGCCAGTGGTATGGCTGAATGTGTTTTGCTTTTGTCCTCCATTCAACAAACATTTATTGAAATCTGACCCTATACTGACGGTACAGCTTCCTGCATTGCATCTACTGCCATCGTCCGGGTAGCTGGAGCTCACAGTTATTGAGCACTCACTGAGCATTGTCCTAAGTACCTAACTCATTCACTTTGTCTAATCCTCATAACAAGTCAGTGAAGTTGGTGTTGTAATTATCTGCAATTCACGTGGGTAAACTGAGGTGCCAAAATTCCATGGGCACTGAATCCCGGAGTCCACGTTTGCACCCCTGCAGCCTAACTCTGGAGCCCGTGGTATTAATCTCTACACTGCCTGGCTTCCTTCTGAACCCCCCTGACACTTGTCACAAATGCAGAGGCCCAAGCCTCACCTGAAGAGCTTGTTTCTATAGGTCTGGGTAGGGCCTGGGAATCTGCATTCTCCACAAGCCCCACATAGTGCAGAAATGATGGCTGTGCCAAGGGCATCCAGGAGCGTCCGAGGCTCTGTGAGGTCTGGCCCTGATGCACCTGTCTCACTGCCTCACGAACACATCCTGTACTCGCTCTTCTCCGAACCCTTGCTGCCTCTGCCAGGAATGCTGTCACGACGCCCACCCACCCACCCAGGTGTGCTTGGGGAGCACTGGCGGGAGTGAGAAGAGGGAGACCTTGCTGCTCAGGATGGGCTGGCAGAGCCCCAGGGGCATCCCCGCGCGGCCCCTTCCGGAGGCCCTGGAGAAGGTCAAGAGGCCTCAAGCCTCTCAAACGTCTCTGTAGCCTGCGGTGCTGCCAGAAACGTCCAAAAGGCTCCATTCAGAACCCTCCACACCTTCAGAGCACACCCCCAGGGTTTAGTCCTCTAGCTGCAACCCGTGTGGCCCTCGGAAGCTCCTCACAGACACGTCCTGGTGATGCCAGCCGTGTTTGCTCTGCCTGGGACGGGACCAGCCGGGGCGCGGGGCAGCAGTGGAAGGCGGGGGAGCCCCGGCCAGCGCCTGATTTCCCCAACTGTCAGCGTGAAAACCATCCAACCAGGCCTGTGCGTGGTCAGGTGGGCAGAGCAGGCCTCCAAGGAAAAGCCCTCTCCCCGGGAGTCGGGGATTTCACTGTCACAAAAGGTTGAAGGGAGCAGCTCAGCTCTCTTTGCTGCCTACCGAGCAACCAGGCCTGCCCTTGGGGGATTTCCCAGCCATGTTCAAGCGGAAGCTACCTTGAGTGGGCACCTCTGTTAAAGCCACATCAAAGGTAACTTGCTGGAGAGTCAGCAGGACTGTGGGTGATGGTAGTCGTCAAGGGGCACGTAGAACGTGGGATGGGTAAAGGTGGGATGGAAAATCAGCATAGGGATTTCCCCCTAACCAATATTACAAGCTCTGACTATTGTTGTGTAATTAAGCACCCTCAAATATAGAGGTCTAAAATAAGAGCCATTTTATTATATCTCATAAATTGTGACTCAGAAGCCTGAGCAGCACTCAGCTGGGTAATCCTTTTTCGTGTGGCATCAGTGGCGGTCCCTCGATGCCACTGAGCTAGCAGATGGAGGGCTGCTCCAAGGCAGCTTCCCTCCCAGGTCCAGCCCCAACAGAGAAGGCTGGAGAGCTGGGCTCAGCCAGAACTATCAGCCGCTCCACATGTGGCCTCACCAGCATGGTGGCCTCATGGAGTTGGACTTCATAAATGGTGGTTCAAGGCTATCAATGAGAATGTTAGGGACCCAGCTGAAGTCCCAGAATCTCACTTTCACCACATTCTATCAGTCAAGTAAGTCACCAAGACCAGCAACATTCATGGAGAATGGAGTTAGACTTTGCCTCTCAGTGGAAGGAACAGTAAAACATTTGCAGCCATATGTAATCTCCCATACTACAGACGAGCTGGGAAACACTTGCTAGGGTCATTGTGAGGAATTTTACTCCACATTTGTCAAGCTCCTAGTGTATTACAGGCTCTGTCCCAGGCACTGGAGAGAGAGAGAGCAATGAACAAGACAGAGACATGGTGCCTGCCCTCTCGAACACAGCCTAACAGTTACACAGTGCCTGGCATGTGGGAAGTGCCAGTAAATGTTGGCTGCTGGTATTTTAATTGTTAAATGAATCATTATTGGATAAAAATGATAAGCATAATAAGCATAAGCAGAGAATTGCTTTGAAGAATGACAAGCTGTAAAAGAACACAGTCAACAGGAGGGTGAAGTTTAAGCCAAGGAGGAGGAGTAATGAACTAGCAGAGGAGGGAGGAAGCAGCGTGTTTGGCCACCGAGTGCAGTGGGCAAGGGAAGTGTGCATCAAATGAGCTGGATGGGGACGGACCACTTAAGGCTCTGAACTGGATGCCTTACTTCCATCCCTCCAGGTCTGCCTTCCACCTTCCCCACCCGCCTCTGCTTCTGAGGCTCCCCTGTATGGGCTGCATCAACAGTCTCCCTTGCCTCCCTGCTGGTGGCAGTTGAAGGCACCAGAAGGAGTTTGGGTGGAGTGGGGTGGGAGGAGAAAGAGGTTGGCATATTTATTCTTCTGGCTCTCTCTCTGCTGGGCAAGTGGTGGAAGTGAATACTTCCTCTGCCAAAATCCACATCCAATGTCCAGCAACCTTCTTGTAGGGCCCGTCTCACCAGGTCCTTCAGTGGCTCTTTCTCCTGTGCATTCAGCCCTGGGCTAAGTAGCAGCTGCCCACTCTTGCTGGCCCAGGGGTACTTCACCATCGCTGTTTGCATTCCCTACACCCTGCCCACACCTTTGTAAAAGTCCTTTCCTTGCATTGTCCTCAGTCACCCTCTTGAGAGGGCCATCTGTCCCTTTCTGGAGTCCTGAATGATACCACTACACAGCAAGGATAGGAATTTGGGACTTTATCTCCGGAACAATTCTAAGAAAATGCTAACCTTCTATCCAGTGGTGTGCTGGTAAATTTTAACAATCAGCTCTCCAGAGGGAAAAGCCCTGATTTGCAGTGATTGCCAGATTCCAAGGTGTCAGTACTTCCACCGTGGTTGATTTCATGCTACTCATGCAACAGCAACCAACTCATAAAATTCCTAAAAATAAAATGCACACAAGCTGGTATGAGCCAGCTCCACCATACCTCTGCCCAGATCAAACACTAGCTCTAGTCTCTCCCACTAGGGCCACCCCAGCCAGGGGCTAGATGTTCCAACAGAGAGGTGGATGGGCCTTCTGGATGCTGTCAGCCTCCTCCCTCCTGTGCCCTGTGAATGTACTTCCCAGTGAAGCCGGGATGCTGTCTCCAAGGGCTCCCAAAGCTGCGAGACCTTTCGTTTGCCCGTGCCCGTGCCTATTCTCATGTGCATGGGGCTGAGGCTCAAACAGAACCATCCATCTTGCTGGACGTGGTCCAATTAGATCATGAAACCCTGGGGATCTAGAGTCAGTGGTTCCCCTATTAACAGCAATTAATTCCCGCCAAGAGCCCCACTGTGATGCTGATGCCAAAGACCTCTGATGCTGGTCTCTGCCCTGGATCCCACTTGCCCACAGATGGGTCCAGACCCTGAATGTGATCACCAGGCCCCTATCCACATTGTGCTTTACCCAGAACTGAACTTCCTCTTCTGTATGTCGAGTCTGTATGAGGCTGGAACTCAATTCCATCTTTGTCCAGCCTGACCAGTGTTTTAGAACTTTCTGTTTAAGGCGAGAGCATGAACTTTTTTCACAATGAAACCAAATGTGAGGAAATGTGAAAACGTTAGTTTCAAGTTGTGTCTTCATATTTAGGGAACAAACATTTGTTAAACAATTGCTATATGAGTCCTTGCAATAATTATCTACCTCAGCAAGGAACAATTACACACACACACAATTGGACAATAAATCTGTAGAGAAAATTCCTAACTCAAAATAACAATATTTTAATCAAAACAACATGACACTACAAGTATCCTTTCAGAATGACCAAAATTTTTAAAGTTAGTAACACCTGATTTTGACCAGGTATACACTATTTTGGAAATGTAAATAAATACAACCATTTTAGAGGTTCTAAATGGTAAGTATTTTGGCAGTACTTACCAAAATGTAAAATGCACATTCCCTATGACCCAGAAATGCACCACTTCTAGAAATCCATCCTACAGTAATTCAACACCATTACATTAAAGGTGTATGTATTAGATATACCTTTAATCCCTGCAGCATTGTGATAATTTTAAAAATTGAAAGCAAACTGGATGTCCATTGACAGCAAAATAGGTAAAGCCTGATACCAGAATGCAGTGGAACACTTTCCAGCTGTTATAAAGAAGAAGGCTTGGAAAGACTTTCATGTCATTTTGTTTAATGGAAAAAGGATAAATCAGTGTACATGATACGATCCCATTTTTGCAGAGAAAATCAACAGAATTGGAGCCTTCATACATTACTGGTGGGAAAGTAAAATGGCACAGCTCTGTGGAAAATAATTTGGAAGTTCCTTAAAAAGCTAAACATGGGGTTACCAAACAATCCAGCAATTCCACTCCTAGGTAAATACCCAAGAGCATTGAAAATATATATCCATACAGAAATTTACAAATGAATGTTCAGAGCAGCATTACTCATCATAGCCAAAAAGTAGAAACAGCCCAAATGTCATTCTATTGATGACTGGTTGAAATGTGGCTTATCCATGCAGTGGAATATTATTCAACTATAAGAAGGAATGAAGTACTGATACATGCTACAACATGGATGAACCCTCAAAATATTATGCTAAGTGAAAGTAGCCAGACACAAATGGTCACATATGATTCCACTTACATGAAATGTCCAGAATAGGCAAAACCATAGAGACAGAAAGTAGATTAGTGGTTGCCAAGAGATGGAACGAGGTAGGGAGTAGGATTTTCTGCTGACAAACAAGCATGAATTTCTTTCGGGGTGATGGAAATGTACTAAATTGGATAGTAATAGTGGTGTACAACATTGTGAATATGCCCCAAACTACTGAATTCTACAATTTAAAATGCTAAATTTTTTATTACATGAATTATTTCAATTTAAAATAATAATAAAGCATTACTGGTACATTAATCAAGTATAATTTTTGATAAGATTAAAATACCACTTTAAAAAAGTACATTATCTTTTACGATCCCTTCCACCTCCAGAATTACCTGCATCTATCCTTGGTGGAACCCAGGGGCTTAGATGACCCCTAAGCTGTGGACCCCACCTTCCTGTGGAGACAGGCTGGGTGACCAGCTCTTTTCCAAGTGACGAGTGACGTAGCCAGGTTCTACATGAGGTCTTGGGTGGAATGGGGGGTTGAGAGTAGATAAAGCCAGGACGCCTAGTGGTGGGAAGAGGGGGGGTTAGGAAGACTCCCTGTCTCTCCCTCTGTCTCCCTCTGAGACTCTGCACATTAGCCTTCCCCCACCTTCCTCTAGCCTACTGGGCAGGGTAGGTGTTTCGGTTTCTTTGCGCAATATATGAAACAAAGAAGCACCATTTCTGCCTCAAGAAGCGTGTAAAGAGGTGCAGATATAGGTGAGTTCCTTTATAAACATTTCAAACATATGTTTTCCTCTACTTCTAATAGCCTATAGCAGGAGTTCTTAAACTCCCGGGTAGGTATCAGAACCACCTGGAAAGCAGGTAAATAATGCAGATTCCTGAGCCCTCCCTCCAGAGGCTCTGATTCCCTGGATCTGGGGATTCCCAAAAACCTGTATTGCTAAAAAGCAGGTCTGTGGACCGTGCTTTGAGTACAACTATCATATATAATGCTTTGCTTTTCCTTGTGCTAAAGAAAGTGGAGGTGTGTGGTTATAAGTCTCTATGTAAGGGATTGTTATTATTAGTGTTTGGGTAATTTAGAGCTGTATTTCTCAATCCAAATTATAATGTGGACCAGAAAACTAAAGTTATTCTGTTAGAATTGAAGTGGGTTTCAGAGATGGGGTGGGAGAGCAATGACAGAGGCAAAGGGAACCAAACCCCTAGGATGTAACTCGGAGAGGTTTGGGGTTTGGCACCATTCTTCTTTCTGTGCCCAAGGCCTACCAGGCCCTGACTGGCAGCTTCTCTGAAAATTTGAGTAAATGAATCAATAACCAACAAAAAACTGGCATGTTTTTTGTAGGTACCTGATATCCCTTTTATTTCTAGTTTGCTGAGTGTTTATATCATGAATGAGTGTTGAGTTTTGTCAAATGCTCTTCTGCATTTATCAAAAAGGATCATATAGTTTTTGTCTTAATATGGTCACTTAAATTGATTGATTTTCAAATATTAAACCAACCTCATACTTCTGGGATAAACACTTGGTCATGACGTATTAACCTTTTAAAATATATTGCTGGATTTGATTTGCTAATATTTGGTTAAGGATTTTTATGTCTGTCTTCATGAGGGATATTGGTCTATAGTTTTCTGTTGTTGTAATATTTTTCTCTGGTTTGGTATCAGGGCTATGCTGGCCTCATAAAACAATTTGGGAATTATTCCATCCTGTATTTCAGGTAGTTTGCCTAAGATCAGTGTTATTTCTTTCTTAAATGTTTGCCAGAACGCACTAGAAAAATCATCTGGGACAGTTTTTTAGAGTTAACTAAATTACTATAATAAAGGTAGGACTATGTCATATCATTTCATGTCAGTTCTGGTAGGTTGAATTTTTAAGGAAATCTGTCCATTTCGTTTAAGTTGTTGAATTTGTTATAACTGATCATAATATTTCTCTGTTATTCTTTTAAAGTCTGTAAGATCTGTAGCAATAAGCACTCTTTCATACCTGCTATTGACAGTTCGTGTTCTCTCTTTTTGTTCTCAGTCTAGCTAGAGTTTTAGTACCTTAAAAAATTTTTTTTTCAGACAACCAGCTTTGGCTTTGTACAATATGAAGGGTGCTTACAAACCCCCGTTCCAAAATATCTCCACTTCCAACTTGTCACACTACAGGAAATCCCAGATATTTGTATCATTTCTGATTTCATTCTAAACTGTAAGCTTCTTGTAGGTAGAGTCTATTACGTTCATACCATATAACCCAGCATCTATCAGCGCCTGGCATATGTCCTTGGTCTTTAAGGGCTGTTGTATTGAGTCAGTTAAGCTCTTCTTTAAAATGTAAGTACCCAATTTCTAAATGTCAAAAAAGTAAGACCATAAGACATAGTCAAAAGCAGAATGGGTTGACCAGACTAAGTAAAGTGCTCTTAAAAATCCATAAGAAAAACAGTGTTATCCCAAGTAGGAAAATGAATAAAATCCATAAACACTTTAAAAATAAGAAACAGAAGTGCAAACATGCAAAAGCATATGTATCCCTCTCTAGATATCAAACGAATACAAAACAAAACAACCATATTAATATTTTCAACTGTCTTCACTTTTGTGTTTAGAGACACAAGTTGATTTAACTACCTAAAATAGGATACACTTTGATACTGCACCCTCACCGCTATTTTTCCTCCTGTCCCAAACTAGGAAGTGGGAAATTATTTCTCCAGTTCTCCTCCTCAGAATACAAGGTCATAAAGCCTGGGTTCCAGTCTTGGCCCTCCTTGCTGCTTCCTGGCTTTATAACATTGAGAAGGTCATTTTACCAGTCTGAACCTGTCTCCTCTTCTGTAAAATGGAAATGGTCACGTCTTAAGAGAGAGCGTCGCAGGATTAAGGGAGCAGTTGAGTATAATGTGTTAGCACAGTGCCTGGCACATAGTGGATGATGAGAGCTCTCTTATCTGTTTCAGGCAGCTGCTTCATCCAAGTCTCCCATCCTTCTCTAAGGCCCTGCAGCTTCATTTGCCTCTCTCTCAGTGAAATTTCCAGCTCTTCAATAACTTTTTCTCTTTTGTCTCCTTGGTCCTCTAGTCTCACTATTTCTTTCTTTTTTTAAAAATAAATTTATTTATTTATTTATTTATTTATATTTTATTTTTGGCTGCATTGGGTCTTCGCTGCTGCACGCAGGCTTTCTCTAGTTGTGGCGTGCGGGGGCTACTCTTCGTTGCGGTGCGCGGGCTTCTCGTTGCGGTGGCTTCTCTTGTTGTGGAGCACAGACTCTAGGCATGCGGGCTTCAGTAGTTGCGGCGCGTGGGCTCACTAGTTATGGCTCACGGGCTCTAGAGCACAGGCTCAGTAGTTGTGGCGCACGGGCTTAGTTGTTCTGCAGCATGTGGGATCTTCGCGGACCAGGGCTCGAACCTGTGTCCCCTGCATTGGCAGGCGGATTCTTAACCACTGCACCACCAGGGAAGTCCTAGTCTCACTACTTCTAAAATCTCACTAGCACAGAGGATTAAATCAATTTGACCATATGTTTTCTTAGCTACTCCCCTCCTATTGGACACTTAGGTTATTTCCACTTGCTTGTAAGATATTCTGTAGACCAAACTTCCAGATGATGAAGCTTTCTGCTCTGAGAGTTAATCCTCTGTGTTAATGGGGATTTGGTCTCCCAGATTCTCAACATTCACTGAAGTCTTGAGATTATTTCATAATTGGATTTACGTGAGAGAGATGTTTGCTCCTTTTGTGTCCTCTCTTTTTGGACCAGTTCCTGGAGACAGCAAGTTTCCTGAAACTATCCTGCCATCAGGGTTTGTACACTTTACGGGAGGAAGAAAAGGAGGGAGCAGAGGAAGAAGGAAAGGAAGGGAGGGACAGAGGGAGAGGAGAGGGAAAGGCAGGTGGGCATAGTAAATGCTTAGTAGATATTTGTTGAATAAATGAAGGAATGACTCTGGGATCATTAGTGCCGTTTTGTAGATGAGGACCCAAGGTTCAGAAAGGTTAAAAAGCTTGCCCAGGAGCATGATATTCGGCCCCACATTTGATCTCAGGTCTTTGAATCCAATTCCACTGTCTTTCTCCTACACCTACTGGGACACTGGTCTAGCTTAGTGTTACTCAAATGACAGTCTTCAAGAAGGGAAAGGGCTTATGACATATTGTAAATTAATGTGTCACTTCCTTCAAGAAAGCCTTGCTAAGAAAAAATGCTAACCAAGCTAAACAGCATGCTTAGTGACTTCACGTTTTGGCAAAAGTTCCTAATTTCATTATAAATAGTTCACCAACCAGTAGCTGGACCATGGACCACACTTTTTTTGTATCATGGGTCCTATTGCTCTCTAGCCTAACCACATGGCTTTGAACTCCATGTCTGTATCACTTCAGATGCTCTCAACGTCTAGATGGAGCCCTCACACTTCCCGGAGACCACCACCCCTTTCGAGTATGATCCTCAGAGCTTTCTGTGTGAGAAGAAGACCTTTGTCTTTGCCACCTTCAGCACCACCATCCTGTACTGCCTGGTGTTCTTCCTCAGCATAGTGGGCAACAGCCTGGTGTTGTGGGTCCTGGTGAAATATGAGAGCCTGGAGTCCCTCACCAACGTCTTCATCCTCAACTTGTGTCTCTCAGATCTGGTGTTCTCCTGCTTGTTGCCCGTGTGGATCTTGGGGTACCACTGGGGCTGGTTGCTGGGAGACTTCTTTTGCAAGCTCCTCAACATGATCTTCTCCATCAGCCTCTACAGCAGTATCTCCTTCCTGACCATCATGACCATCCATCGCTACCTGTCCGTGGTGAGTCCCATCTCATCCCTGCGTGTCCACACCCTCCAGTGCCGCGTGCTGGTGACCATAGCTGTGTGGGCAGCCAGCATCCTGTCCTCCATCCCCGATGCCATCTTCCACAAGGTGTTCCCTTTGGGCTGTGATTATTCAGAACTCAAGTGGTTCCTAGCCTCAGTCTACCAGCACAACATCATCTTCCTTCTCTCCTTGGGGATAATCGTGTTCTGCTACGTGGAGATTCTCAGGACCCTGTTCCGCTCGCGGTCCAAACGGCGCCACCGGACAGTTAGGCTCATCTTCACCATTGTGACGGCATACTTCCTCAGCTGGGCTCCCTACAACCTGATCCTGTTTCTGCAGACACTGTTGAAACTTGGGGTCATTCAGAGCTGCGAGGTCAGCCAGCAGCTGGATTATGCCCTGCTCATCTGCCGCAACGTTGCCTTTTCCCACTGCTGCTTCAACCCGGTGCTCTACGTCTTTGTCGGGGTCAAGTTCCGCAGACACCTCAAAAGTCTGCTCCGGCACTTCTGGCTCTGCCGGCAACAGACACCTGGCCTTCCCCCGCCACCTCACCCCCCAGGTGCCTTCACCTATGAGGGCACCTCCTTCTATTGAAAGGGAATTTGGTGGGGCAGGTGGTGGTAGACAGAGGAGCTGGTGGAGGTGGAGCTGAAGGAGAAGTAGGGCAGGAAGGAGCATAGAAGGCACAGCACTGGGAAACGCTACCACTGCAGCGACGGGAGTGAAAGAAGTACATTACATCAAGGGGTCCTATATGCCCCCTCTTCTGCGAAAAATTTCCCCATCTCGAAATTTTATATTGCCATCCAGAAAAACGTTTCTTAGATTTTGAGAAAATCTTTCAGCATTTATTCCTTCATTCAGACATGGATTTCTTATCCTTGCTTAGTTCAGAAGGCTCTAAAATATGAAAGCATTCCCTGAGAGGAGCATCCCTCAAGACTTTATGAGGGTCTGAAATTCAGTTGTGCAGATGTAGGCTGCTGGCAAGACGGTCTCTCCCCTCCCTGTTTGTAGGGCTGTCCCAGCTGATTTTGGAGGGGGTTGGCTCTGGATGACTGCTGGATGGGGCTGTCTGCAGAACAAAAGTAATCACATCCTCAAATAAGCATAGTCAGAAGGAAATCTGGATTCTAAAAACCCACAGCTGGACTCGAGACGTGTTCTGTATCATAGTTCCAGTTTCTAGCACGTGAACTGGCACTTGCATATTTAGTCTGTAAATCTGAAGAATGAATGCAATAAGTGCCATCTTCTGCTGGCATTTATTTGGAGGATATAAAAATGAATGAGATGCAGATGCTACCCTCCAGGGGCCAACAGTCCAGCTCTGAAGGCCCAGATAACTAAACACCCACCTTGATGAAGGCATCCAGAGTGAAGATTCCTCCAGCATCTCCTCCTCTCCAGGTGGATATTGAGCTGACATTTCCGATTCATCATGTTCCACCTAAAATGTTCTCCCCATCCTGGTTGATGGTCCCAGCTTCCCCCCGAAACCAAGTTATCTTTGAGCCCTGCATTTCCTTTGCCTCCACTCCCACTCCCACGGCCAAGTCCTGTTGATGTTACCTTCCCAGTGTCTCTCACCTGCCTGTGGCTTCGTCCCCAAACCGCCTCACTTGCTCTGCATCTTCCTGCTGCTATCTCTTTGCCCACCAAGTGTCCTCTGCGTTGACATCAGGGTGCTTCAAAACCCTCAGTGGCTCCGCGTTACATGCAAATAAAGCCCAAACACCTTAGGCTTTATTTGCATGTAAATAAAGGCCCCTACAATCTGGTGCCAACGAACTTTTCCCTTCTTTCTAATTTTATTCCAACATAAGCCCCCACCCACCAAGCAGCCTGGGATCCAGCCACAAAAGACCACGGGTCCTTTCCCAGATACCCTTCTCCCAGTCTCCTCTGGGCCTTTGTCATGCTGGGCCTTCTACTCCCTAACCTACAAGCCCCAGCTGAAATGCCAGCTCCTTCAGGAAGGTGTCCACAATCTGTAAATCAGAAGAGCACTCTCTGGGTTGCCACAGCACTCTGCTTGTTCTCTCTAAAATAGTATTTGGCATTCTCCAACATGTCGTAGTTACACCCATGGATGTCCTATCTCCCTGCCCCATCACACTGCAAACTGCCAGAGGGCAGGAACCTGGTCTTGCACCCTGCCAAGCATGGGCCCTGGTGTTCTATCACTGTGTACTGAGTGGGAGAAAAGAATGATAGCTGTCATTATTCTTACAATTTATGCTCTTTGTAAGAGCCATGCCCATGTGACATATTCTACCTTGTTTGCCCAGGCTGCTGCTTTATAAATATTAACCTTTCTTTGCTAGTCTCCACTCTCAGAGCACGTTGCTTATCTCTCTCTGTGGCACTGGCTAAACTTGCCCTTGCTTTTTAGTTAGTGGTACACATGCCTGTCTCTTACACTGTCCCAGAGCTTCACATCCAAGGACATAGATAAAAACCACCCTCTGAGCGCTCCCATACCCCACAGACCGGGTCTCAATCTGTGAACCTGATTCAGCTCTGGAGAGGGGCCTTTGGAAAAGCTCCCCATGTGATTCTGACATGCACCCCAGTTAGGAACATTTGGCTGCAACTCCTTGAAAATGGGAATTCCAGAGTCTTCCACAGTCCCTTGAGCAGGACTTTGCACTCAGCAGGCACTCAATACATGCTTGTTGAATAACGTAGCTACTAATATTGCCCTCACCTGGAGCCTAGAGAGCTTGTAAAGCATGTTCCCCTTCACTTCCAGCTGCAATTGATAATCTGTTTGCCCCTGGGCAGCCAGCCTTGAAGGAGTTCGACCTGACTGGGGAAGAGTGAGGGTCTAGTTTTAAGAATTAGGCCTGTAGCACCTGTTGGAGAGGGCTGGGTAGTGCACCCGTGAAGGGATAAAACTCCCGTGGACTTACAGCCAGTTGTTGGGGCCATCACTCACCACAGAAGAAAGGAACAGCAAAAGGAAAGACAGTTATGGGGTCAGAGCTAAGCCTATGAGCTTCTGGTCAGGCGAATCATTCTGCACTCCTTCAAATTGATATTATTAAAATTTTATTCAACTTTTGTTCAGAGGGCGGGCTGAGCCCAGGGAGCAGAAGAGCAGAGGACTCCACTGACACACCCACTTCGCCAAACCAAAGCAGGTTTTGAGCCCACTCTTCTTAGAAGGCAGGTTTGGAGAGCTTGTATCACTACAGAGCACGCATGCCCTTTGAGAGCCCCACTCCACCGTCTCCTTGCCCCATCCCATTCCTTCACATCCCAAGATACTTATCTAAGTATTCTTTTCAACACATATAGCTGTATCTCTGGGAGCACTTCATCAGTACAATCACATTTGTCTCTTTGCATTTCTAGTGATGTTTTGGCATCCCTTGTAGACTAGCTCCCAGGGTAATCTTTTTAATCCAGAGTCTTCTCCTAATCTAGCTCCTTGGGAATCCAAGGGAAGAGGCACAGAGAAGGAGAGGTATGAATGGGAAGATGGAGGGGCATCCATCCTACCAGAAAGGGAA
>NC_041231.1:44915455-44931634 GCF_002837175.3 Physeter macrocephalus | reverse complement strand
CCATAGGTTTCCAGAGTTTCCAGAGCGGGGTGCACTTCAAAGGGCCCAGGGTCATTTGCATAAAGGAAATCTTCTCCCTGGAGCACCTTAACCCATCTCTGACACAGCTTGGGTTTTACACTTTGGTCTCCTTCCTCCCTCCACTTGCATTTCATCCATTTCAAAACCATTAAGAGCTGTGAAGAATGCCTGAATGCAATCAGATACAAAATCCACTTAAGAAGCACTTTAAAATGAGATCCTCCAGGTCTTGTGAAACCAAGTGGGACCCCAGCTTGCCTTCCCTAGTCTCACTCCAAGAAGTCTGTCTGCCCATCCATTTGTCTGTCAGGGGCCACTGACCTTGACCTGGTCAGCAGCCATCAGGAAGTGACTGCTCCTTCCCCATCAACAGTTTTTTGATAACACTAAAATGGCACTTGGCATAGATTACTGGGCTCATCTTATCTAGGGGGAAGAGGAAAGGGAGCAGGAGCCCAATCTTGGAGATCGCTGTCTCCCCCAATACGCTCAGCACATATAGCTGGTCAGTAAATATTTGTTGAATTAGATGGGAAGGAAAAAAATTTTGGTGAGATTTCTAAACTATAGTCATGTCTAAAAGTCTAAATCAGAATCCCCTACCTTAACATGGTTTCCAGTAAATACATCAGGACTACCTCATCTTGTATATGGTGAACTCTCTTGAATAAGTTGCCCAGAATTTGGCACTGCTTGGAGTACTTAGGATTGCCTTTTTTTTCCCTTCACTGTTGCGGGGCGGGAGTATTCTTTGTTGTATTTCCTGGCTCAGGCTAGGAGGCCCAATTTGTTTTCCTTTGGAGCTTCTCAAAGACCTAGTCCACGCCCGCCCCACCTTCCCTTTTAGAAAGTAAGGCTGAAATGTAACGTTGCGTCAGCCACAAATGTGGCAGATGGAATAAGATTTAGCCAAAAGGAAACCAGCACAGGCAGACACTGCACTAGAGGCTGGGGAAGCGAGATTTCCAGAAGACCAGGTTTCTGGATCTCCTAGTCTGAGGGCTAAGGCATAGGGTAGGGGCTGGTGAAAGACAAGAAAACCAGCAATTTACAACAGTGTTGACAAAATGAGGGAAACTCCAGTTCAAGTTCCCTCTAAGAACCACCTGCCAGTCCCTAGAAAAAGAAATACAAGCATCCAATAAACATAACAGTGCAAATCTAAACAACAGGATACTATCTTCACATATAGAATTGGCAAAAATTAAGATGCTTGCTGCAGCCAGCTGGTAAGGACCTGGAGGATCTGTGGGGAAGGGAGGAGAAGGGAGGGACAGGAGACCGGTGCTGCCTTCTTGGAAAATAATTTGGAAATGTTCACCCTTTAACCAAGCAATTCCAGTGCCAGAAGTTTATAGGCTAGATATATTCCCAAGCAATCACCAGGATATACATATAAGGGAGTTCACTGCAGAACACAGAAACACACCAAGTGATTCCTGATAAGATAGTTTATGATACGTCTACATAGAAATTCATATGATATAGTCCCCACCCCCTGTACACACATACACAGATGGAGTCCCCTCTTAAGCCCTTCTCTGTCCCTCTTACCCAATTACTGTAACAGTATAGCTCTAAAATGGCTCGTTTCAGCAGTCTTCCCTACTGAGATTGAAGATTTTTGAGAGCAAGAATCTATTCTTCTAAACCCCACACAGAGGTCTGTAGCAAATAGAGAATAGGTTTCCAGCGGCTGTTTGTTAACTGGTGAAAACAGAAAGCCATTTACCTGATGAACGGGCGAGGGCTCCACTTCTGACAGTGTTACTTGAGTTTTATCAGAAGCTGTTGGTCGCTGAGCTTGGTGGGATAAGAGGCCTCGCGTTCCTCAGCTGGAGAAATTCCCCGGCCTGGCTTGCCGTTCTCCCCCATTTTCTGGCCTGAGGGGACAATGACAGAAGTAAGACACGTGTCCCTAGGAATCCTATGATAAAAGTAGGCTTTGACCTTAAAACGTCCTCATTGTGCTGCAGAAATGGCTGCTCTGTTTATTAACTATTCAGTTGGGGTTTAATTCTAAATGGTGTCGACCACTGAAATGTTCGAATTGGCTTTTTAAAACTATCCTACCTCCAAATGTGTTTTCTTCCTTGAATTTGAGACAGACACTGGAAGTTTCTCTTTTTTTTTTTTTTTTTTGTGGTACGCGGGCCTCACACTGTTGTGGCCTCTCCTGTTGCGGAGGACAGGCTCCGGACGCGCAGGCTCAGCGGCCATTTTTTTTTTTTTTTTTTTTTTTTGTGGTATGCGGGCCTCCCTCTGTTGCGGCCTCTCCCGTTGCGGAGCACCGGCTGCGGACGCGCAGTCCCAGCGGCCATGGCTCACGGGCCCAGCCGCTCCGCGGCATGTGGGATCCTCCCAAACCGGGGCGCGAACCCGGTTCCCCTGCATCGGCAGGCGGACGCGCAACCACTGCGCCACCAGGGAAGCCCATGGAAGTTTCTCTTTTGATTACGATGTTTTTTTGTTTCGACTATTCTTGGTTGGTTGGATGGTTTTAAGGCAAATTCTTACTTGTATATTTTAAACACACACAACTCTGTCTCTCTTGCCCCAGTGTTTAACACAGGACAGCTCAGAGTTGTGGAAGCCAAGTTCGTGTGCCCAATGCATGTTTCGGTCTGTTTTGCCCCTTTGTGCGTTGGCACACAAACTTGGGTTTGACAACAAGAGGGCGATACTGAACCGTCCTGAGACCAAGACCATTTGTTTGTCAGTGCCCTCCATAAGGGAGGAGGTGGGCTGCTGGTGACTGGAGAACCCCCATTCCAGGGTCTGCCATCCCCAGGCCCTCTGTGGGTCTCTAACACAGTACTCACTGGCCAGATGCTGGGTGGCATCTGTCAGTCAGCAATGACCGAGCAGAGGTGTCCAGTGGCCGTCCTAGAGTCACCAATCAACTCCCCACCCAGACACAGCCGCACAACTACAATCACTGATTATCATCCTTTATCCCCCCATTACGCGGTGGGGTCACCTCTCACCAGTGTGTCCCCAGAGCCCAGCCCTTGACCGGTAACATAGTAGACTCATTAAATACTTGTTGAATGAACAGTCTGCAGGCTGCCAGCCCGATAGCAAATGTCTGGCCACTCAGGCACCTCTGCCCTCCCCTCCCCCTCATCTTCTTCCTAACTCAAAACTTTGCCCAGATTCTGTCTAGTGCATACACTTGACTTTCTTTGCCCTCTGTACCCGTGGGGAATGCAGATCTTTTCAGTGAGTTCCAGTCTTTGGGTACACAGAGATTCTGTGTGGGCTGCAGGCTGAACACACCAGCCATGCAGACTCAGGACCTTGGTTCCCTCCTGAAAGTGGGGAGGTGATTTCCAGGGATCCTAATTCAAGTCTTAAAAGTTCCACAAGAGCCCCTTTAAATAAGGAAGTGTCAATGCAGGGGTGGTGTCCTGCTGCCAGTTCTGCCACAGACCTGCCCAGCCTCTGTGGAAAAAGACATTTAAGTCTACAGATGGGATTCTTTGTTTCATCCATAAAATGAGACTAATATTGCCAATGCTGTTGTCTACTTAGCACACCGGATTGCTGAGGACTGTGAAGTACAAAGTGTACTAAGAATGTACTGTACTTTCTTAAAGCCTCGTGCAACTCCTGGGGTTGGGTGATTAGCTTTCTCCTCTGCACTGGCCTTCCCCATATCCAACTACTAGAGTTTCAGGCCAAGTTCCCCATTCTCTCTGAATCTCAGCGTGACACTTGAAGCTTTTTAACAAGTTGAAAGGCCACACAGGGAGTTGAAGCACAGCAGGAATTAGTGAGCTGCTGTGGAGTAAAAATGCTACCAGCTATAAGTAAATGGGCTGCATCGCATCCCATCGTTGCTTTGATGGGGACCTACCTCCCACTAAAAATAATTTAAAGTTTAATTCTCCCAAGATGCAGGTGTAGAAGCAAATAACGGCTCTTCTTTAGCACCTGTGGACCTGTTGCCTTCACAGAGGTAAACACTGATCCTGAAATGGCTTCAGATGCTGCTGCCAATTCGTTTTGTCACGGTGTAAATCCAATGGACAGAGACGGGTGACAAGAGAACTGAAACAGGAGGGAAGGGGGCAGGACACAACCCTTCAAGAATAACACAGTGGTTGAGAAAAACTGGAGACGACAAAAACTGGTTAGATAACGACGCAGATGTAGAGAATGGACTTGAGGTCACGGGGAGTGGGGGAAGGGTAAGCTGGGACGAAGTGAGAGAGTAGCATCGACTCTCTCTATATACACTACCAAATGTAAAATAGATAGCTAGTGGGAAGCAGCTGCAGAGCACAGGGAGATCAGCTCGGTGCTTCGTGACCACCTAGAGGGGTGGGATAGGGAGGGTGGGAGGGAGATGCAAGAGGGAGGGGATATGGGGATATATGTATGCATATAGCTGATTCATTTTGTTATACAGCAGAAACTAACACAACATCGTAAAGCAATTATACTCCAATAAAGATGTTTAAAAAAAAAAAAAAAAAACTGGTTAGAGCCGACCAGGCCCAAGATGGTGGAAGATTTGACTCCGCGTAGACCTTGAGCTCATTATGCACTCATTGTAATACATTAGCATATGCTAAATGACACACCCACAGGCGCCATGACAGTTCCAAGGCTGATCATAAAAGGCCAAAATGTGGGCGATGGCCCAACTCCTGGAAATCCCTGCCTCTTCCCCACTCGTTAGCCTATGAAATTACCCAGCCCATAAAAACTAACCAACCCATATTTCGGGGCCCTCTCGCCTTTTGAAATGGACTGCATTCTGCCTATGGAATGTGTATCTCTGCTTTCACTTTACTATGGCTCGCTCTTGAATTCCTTCCTGCTCAAAGCCAAGCACCCTCACTTGGTGGCCCGTCCCAGGAACTCTCCCAAGACCTGGGACATGACCATCCTTTCTAGCCCCGTTTTCCTGCAACCTCTTTACATTAATAAGTCTACTTCTTACCTATCACTTTGCCTCTCGCTGAATTCCTTCTGCGCTAAGACATAAAGAACCTGAGCTTCATTAAGTCCTGAGACAAGTTGTGCCATTTCAGCACCAGATAAAAGTTTCACACTTGTGTGCCTGGCAATATTAGGTAAACACCAGGCTTTTACTTTAGAAATTAGGAGTGAATGATATTGAGAAACTACTTATGACTTTGGACATATTTAATAACGAACTAAATGATCTGGAGCACTCAGATGTTAGTTGAGAGTGTTACCAAACCCAGGCTCTGTGGCTCGTTGCTCAAGAGTCCAGTACTGAAAGACAAGTGTTGGGTAAAAGGAAAGATAGCCTTATTGAGGAAGCTAGCAACCCTGGGGAGATGGTAGAGTCATGTCACAAAGACCCAAACCCCCAGGTTTTGCTTGGGAAAAGAGGGAAAGGGGTTACGTGCAGGGGAGGGGTCAGTCTTCTATTTTCAGAGATGATTGTCTCCATCACGTGGTTCCAAGTAGCCGTCAGGTCTCGCTTGTGGTTGGAACATTATCTGACCCATAAATCTTTGGTCACTTAGTCCTGGAGAATAAGGAACAAGGGTGAAGCCTATAGAAAAACTAATCCTCAATCTCGATACACATCAACAGCTTTCTCCATCAGCAGCAAGCTAAGCGAAGCTAATGGTAGAACTCAGGCATAGTAATAATTAAGAAATATATTGGGGGGAATTCCCTGGCAGTCCGGTGGTTAGGACTACATGCTTCCACTGTCAGAGTCATAGGTTTGATCCCTGATCGGGGAACTAAGATCCCACCAGCCTTGTGGTGTGGCAAAAAAAAGAGAAAGAAATAGATTTGGAACAATGCTGAGTTGCTGACAGTCCCTAGTTACAATCTCATTTCCTCAGTTACAGTCCCCACTGCCAGATTTTCCTTCCATGTCTAGGGAAAAGGGGTGAAGACATCTTCTGTAACTTCAAGCTGAGCATGGGCGACGAAGGATTCTTAGAGTGGAAGGATCTGACATGGTGTAAGAAATATTCTTTGGCTCCCTTACGTGCCTGTTGAGATTCCAAAAGAGGCATCTCATTACTAACGTTTTAAGTAACTGTTTTGCAAAGAGTTGGCGTCCCAATTATGATCCCTTGACTAGAAGATAAAATCCCAACTTAAGGATTCCTTCAAGCATTGACCTAATCCCAGAGGGAATCCAAGAAAATAGGTTCATAAACCAATCCCATCCACCTTGAAATAGGGGAGTATGGTGGGCTAAGATCTGTTGGAGCCAGGTGGCCTGTTGTGTCAGCGTCATCTTGATTGTTTTAAGCACAGTTAATCTTCAACTCCAGGGTCAGTTTTTTCCCATTCTCTTGAGGCCACTTCTTGGAATTGTGCTAGCCATAGATTCAGTACTGCTCAAGACAGAGCAGCTTATGTCATGGCTACAGTCTGGTCATCATGCAGTTAGCTTTTTCCCTCTGGTGGCAGTTATAGTATCTGCAACACAGCTCAGGAATGTGCATCAGACACTGTGTCCTTCAGGGAGGAACTGAAGATTCTGTGACTCTATTGTCCTAATCATTAACTGCTTGAACCTGCTCCTTTGTGATTCAACAGGAGACAAGGGACATGGAGGGGCTTTTTGTACCTGGGAGGGCCCCTCAGGGTCCTGCTTGGTTTCAAGAAGCCATGGGCTAAGTGACATGCCTCTCCAGCAGCAGCGTCTGGGGCTTCAGGGAACCACCAAATAAATGCTTACAGGGTAACAGGGGACACAGCTGAATCTGGGGTTAATTCCCGTGTTGTTGGGGGCGGGACGGAGGAGGGATGGAAGAGGCCATACTGTGGGCGCTGGGAGACTGTTAAAATGCAGTGAAACCCAGTGGCAAGGCTGAAATGGCCTCCCAGGCCGGACTGCCATGTTTCCAGAACTTTTTCCTAGAGCAGGCCTGGCACCCCGATGCGCAGGCCACCAAGAAGGCGCAGGCCCTGGACGCACACTCGCACCTCCCTGCCCGCCTCCCCTCACCCCACACCCCACCCCTGGCGCCGGCTCCGCTTCCTTCCAGTCTCTCTTGCAAATTCAGGTGCGCCTGGAATTTACACCCACTCACTCCTGCGAGGGCAGGAACCCCCTCCTGACCCTGAACTTCTGTTTGGACTACCTGCTTCCTTGCCTTTCCCTCCCGCCCGCTGAGACACACCCTTCTCGACCACCTGAGTCCGCCTGGAGCGGAGCACGGGCTCAACACACCTTTCTTGGAAAACCAAAGATGAAAGCAAATTTCGGGAAATAAAACTTTTCAATAATATATCAAACGCCTTGGGAGACCCACACATGGTGTTCAGGTTTTCCCGATTACAGCAATACTTTCCACCACTCCTCCAACTTGGAATCACCACCCAGTTAAGAGTAATTGGTTTGCTCTTTTTTTTTCTTCTTTCTTTCTTTCAAAGAGTAAATCTGATCTTTTTAACTCGAAACTAATGATAGAGACATTAGGGCTAATTAACAACAGTTTTACAAGAATGGCCTTTTCCATTCTCTCTTTGTTTGGCCGCTTCACCGCCTCTCACCTCCACCCCCGAGTGTTTAAGCATTGTAATGCGCACGGGCCTCCGCCTCCCCGCCCACCAGAGGGCTGTCCCCGCCACCCAGGGGCTTGTGGCTGAGGAAGGAGAATCTCCCTGAAGGTTTTATTCAAAGCGTTTATTAGGACCGACCTGAGGAACCCCCCAGTTTCTTCCGACATCCTGGCTCCTGCTTCTGAGACCTTCTGGGGAGACCATATTTCTCATCTGGGATATTTTTCTCTTTAAATGCCCATTTTCACTTCAAGAAATCAACGTTTTCCTTTGGGTGTTTTGGCAATGACTGCGAATTAAAGCCAGCCTAATATCTTTTTCTTTCTAAATTGTTAGGAGCCATGGACCAAAGAAAGATGGAGCGCTTTTCTTCCAGGTATGAACCAATCTTGAGTGTGAGCTTTTGACTACTAGTTTCCCAGCTTAGGAAACATGTCCTACACCTCTCTGTTGTTTGATTTCATCTCGTTAAAAACTTAAAGAGCTGCCAACAGTGCTGCTGTTTTTCCGAAAGACCTGGAACTTAAAGTTGCATCCACCTTTGCTATTGGCTTTTAACATCTTCAAACAGGTTACTGGCTCTGCCTCTGAAATGACTAGTGTTTTCCTACTCTTTTGTTAGAAAAGGTAAATATTACAACGAAATTAAGAATCTGCTTCTGAGAAGGTTAAAGGTATAGGCAGGTTTTCAATATTTGGGAACAGTTAAGAATAATGGGAAATTTTTTTAAACCTTGAACATCTTTTTTTTTTTTAAACCTTGAACATCTTTTAAATGACTAGTTTAAATAAAATAGTTTGTAAAATGTGATTCATAAATTACACAGAATGTCATCCAGGCATTTAAAATTCCTATGCGAAAACCATATGCAGGAGAAAAAACATATGTGAAATAGAAGATAAAAGATTTATACCTACTTAAAATTATGTGCATATGAGGACAGAGCCTAAGAAGTAATAATACATATTGGAAAGAGTTGGAGATTAGGTGGACTTTATTCTCATCATCTTTCTTTGTGTTGTTACATGAATTAGTCAGCCATTTTAAAAGAAAGGAAAAAGAAAAAAAGGAAAGTGGTGCTCTACAATTTCTCCCTAGTGGTCTGTGGTCCTGTGATGAGAAGACCCAGGTGTTAATTCAAAGGGATTTTATTTGCTTTGTTTTGCTAATGGAGGTCTGATTTCCTCTTCCTAGTATGATTTTGATCCTGGCCTTTTCCAGAGCATTTGAACTGGGATTAGTCACTGGTAAGAGATTTTGCTTTTTTGATCACTAGCAATTTTCACGTGGCCTGAAATACAGATGTAAGGAGTTAATTTTGTCATTCAGGATTGGGCCACTGTGAACTTGCCCGTCCGTCACAGGGAGACCTGGCCTTCAGAGACGACGGCTTTCAGTCCCGGGAGGAGCCTGCAATTCGTCATCGGCCTTCCCAGTTTGTACCATCTACGGGAATCCAGAACAGTAAGACGTATCTGCCTTAGATCTACAGTGCGGTATTGCCATCCTGGTCCTTCACATGTTTCCTGAGTATCTTTTAGACCCTCTTTCACCTAAGAGAGTGGGCACCTGATACTGGAGCTGGGCAGATGAATAGTTGGACTGGTTTTGATTCTGGGGGCCAGACAGGCATTGTGTACTTCACCTCCACAGAATGCAGTTTCCCTCACCTGATCCCACTTCATGCTGGGGACTCCAGGTACCACCACTGGCTTATGCATGGAAAAAGATTTCTCTGATCACAAGCACAGGTAGCCAAAGGAACACTAAAAAGGACAGTCTTATTCTGTGAGGTTTATAGACATCTGTCAACACTTGGGGAGATTAAGTCCTTACCGCCATACGGGAACTCAGCTTTTCAATCCTTCCACCCTCTCAGCCACCTTTTCTTACATTTCAGGTAAGGAGCTAAACAGAACCTGCTGTCTGAATGGGGGAACCTGCATGCTGGGGTCCTTTTGTGCCTGCCCCCCCTCTTTCTATGGACGGAACTGTGAGCATGACATGCGCAAACAGTAAGCCACTGAAAGAGGCTGGGGGTGGAGAGGAGAGGGAAGGAGAGGTGGGGATTTAAACTCCGCATGTCCGTTCACCCTCAGGAACTGTGGGTCTGTGCCCCATGACACCTGGCTGCCCAGAAAGTGTTCCATGTGTAAATGCTGGCACGGCCAGCTCCGCTGCTTTCCTCAGCCGTTCCTACCTGGTTGTGGTAAGCAAAGGGTTGCCTCTTTTGCCCTCTCAGGTTAGTTAGTTGCCTGTGGACACTTAATTAACAGGGTCTCTCCTCTTACCTCATGGCTTGCTGAAGACTGGCAGCCAAAGCTCTGCTTGTAAAAGCATCGAGGACTCCAGATGGGATGGTCACCCTGGTGTCCTTGATATTTACTTCCTCAATATGTGGCCAGTCGTGCTGCCTTTCAGGTGGAGAGTTGTTTCAAGTCTATTCGACGTTCTACAGTATGTGAAATTCTGTAGAGGCAAATAAACAAGAAAAGACTTGGCCTCTTAAACACGAAGAGACACTCTCTGGCGTTCCTTTCTTTGGGCAGGGAGACCCAGACAGGCTCCAGGGGGGCAGCTCAGTTAGTGCCCACCCCACAGCAGGGTTGGGGGAACCCAACTCCAATTATTGCCCTTAAATTCCACCAGAGGAACTGACCCCACTCTCCTTTCTTAGGAACTTCCTCAGGGATCCTAAAAGGCCCCTCTAGGGTGCCCCCTGGTGATTGGTCTCATAACCCTTTCACCTCATTGATTTTTACTGATTTGAGGAAAACAATGGCAAGGGCAGGGACCTAGAAGAGAACAAGAGAAGAGGGTTTGCTCCCTACCCCAACCTGAGCCAGATTTCTAGGGCCACCTTAGTTCAGAGGCCTCTCCTACTTCTGACCCTGCAGGTTTCAGAAATTGAAAATGTTCAACCAATTGAAAATGAAAACAAATGCTTCCTTGAGTACAAGATGGGACCCCAATCCAGGCAGGGATTGTCTTTTCCTTTTGCATTGGGTATCAGGCCCAGGATAGGTGACTGGAAGGTGGGGGTGGAATGGCTGGATAGGTGGGGATCATATTTTCTCCCTGGAACTCGGGACGCAAAATGTGCTGTCTCCTTAGCATCAGAGCCTAACCAAGTTCTGCCACACGCCAGCAATTATAGGCGTCACCGGCTGGGGTAGGTTACCAGGTGTGAGAGCATGTATCCAGGGAAGATCAAGTTAACAGTTTGTCAGAATATTTTCTCAGGGGAGTCTAATTGCACATAATCGGTACTGTTGATCCCATAAGCACATTGTACTCATCAAATCTTGGGCCCTAACTGCTTTTGGGTTCGTGTAGATGTGCCACGTGTGCGGGCAACAGGATAAAGTGCCAGAGGGATTTCCTTTAATGACCAAGTGTCTCTACCTTCCAGATGGCCATGTGATGGATGAGCACCGCACAGCTTCCGGGACTCCAGAATTAACACTGTCTGCATGTGCTCTTATGCTACCTGGCATCTGCTTTGCTATACAAAGTTATTATTAACCCACATTTGTGTGCAGCATTTGCCATGCAGGTTTCATGACCTTTAAAGGCTGTCTCTCCAATGTCCCAACTGAGAGATGATCATTTGTTAGTAGCCTTGAAATGGTGAATAGATTTCCCTATGGTCCCTAACATTTCCTTAAAGTACCAACTACTTTCCTCTTCCCTGCCCTCTCCAAAAAACTACTTTAAAAAAAAATATGCCATATCTTGTTCCTAAGTCCTGTGTTTCTTGATACATGTAACTCTACCAAGGGCTTATTAATAGTTTCTTTTAAACAATTGAATTCTATCTTCAGATTATTAAAGGTTACTCCCAATGTGGAACTGAGCATAAAGTATTGAATAGAGTTGTGATCAGAGTCAATTAAGATAGTATCTTAAGGGCTTCCCTGGTGGCGCAGTGGTTAAGAATCCGCCTGCCAATGCAGGCAACACAGGTTCAAGCCCTGGTCCTGGAAGATCCCACGTGACGCAGAGCAACTAAGCCTGTGCACCACAACTACTGAGCCCAGGTGCCACAAGTACTGAAGCCCACGCGCCTAGCGCCCGGGCTCCACAACAAGAGAAGCCACCACAATGAGAGGCCCATGCACCACAACAAAGACCAAATGCAGCCAAAAATAAACAAAATAAAATAAATTAATTTTAAAAAGATAGTAGCTTGTAAATGAAAGGAAACGTTTGTAAGGGGAGCACAGGAGAAGGGAGGGCACAGACATCAGAGGAGAGAGACAGGATGCTGGAGTAATGGAAATGTGTGTGTATCCCTGGGAGACTAGGTAGAAAAGTGGGAGCAAATGAGAGATTTGAGAACATAAAATGCATTACTTGATTGATCAGATGGTACAGAGAAGCAGATTAAAAAGCTAAGTTGAAGGGCAAGTTTCTATCATCAGTAGGAAACTGTATAAGACAAGGACACCTGTTTTCTCAAGGATTTGGAAAGAGAATAAAGTTTCCTTGAAAAAAAATTATATCTAAATTCCCTCAATGTATTAAGAGTGCTTAATACATTATGATGTCTCCATACTAAGCAATTATTTTAACAGTGGTAAAAGAGAAAATGTTCACAATATATTTAGTTGTAAGCCAGGTGATAAAACTATACATTGTAAAGTCCATTTTGAAAATATGTATCTGGTGTATCTGGTCTGCCCAGTAAAAGTGTGAAGTACGTTGACCAATGTGTGAACTGTGGTTATTTCTAGGTGGTGGGATTTTTTCCTTTGCCCTTCTCTGTTTTCCACGGTGAGGGCATATTTTTGTTTTCATATGGAACGAGATGACTACAACAGGCTTAAAACTGAGGAAACTGGAAGCGCCAAGAGCTCAGAGTGGTGCCCAGTTTTGTTTCTGGCTTTAGTGTGTGTGTTCTGCTGTGAGGGACAAGATTTGCTTCCATTATTTATGTACTGCTGGATCCACAATTCGTGTTTTTCCAAATTAATGCCCTGCAGATGGAAAATTCCAAACGAGTGGAATTTTTTTTTTCAATGTCCAATGACAGAAGGTGAAAACGGGATAGGCAGGGAAGCAGTGAGGGATACAGAGCGTGAGGGTGGGCCGCCCAGTGGGGAGGGCTGTTCTGTCCACTTACTGGCAGTGGGGCCCAGTTTCCCAGTTTGAACCGGGTTAGTCCCTACACCACAGTGTTGTTAGAATGAAGTGAACAAAATAAAACACTAGCACAAAAAGTTTCTCAACAAATGTCACATTTCTTCTCTTTCTACCTTCCTATTTACCACAAAGTAGTGTAAAACATTTTTTAGCCCAGAAATGGAAAAATTTTTTTAAACAAAAAAAACTTCAGAGTATTGAAAGAAGGCTTCTCGTTTGTATGCAACTACTGTAATTCCTAACCACACTGTGGGCAAGGCTGGACCGTGTTTTCCAAAGTTAGGCATTCACACTCTACCTTATACGGGCCACATCACCTGTGCTTAATTGTTTTCTTTACATCAACTCATTTGTGTATTGCAGTAAAACATACATAACATAAAACTTATCGTTTCAACCATTTTTAAGTATAAAGTTCAGTGGCATTACGTACATTCACATTGTTGGGCAACCATTTCCACAACTTTTTCATCTTTTCGAACTGAAACTTATTAAACACTAACTCCCCATTCCTCCTCCCCACAACCCCTGGCAACCACTAGTCTACTTTCTGGGTCCATGAATTTATTCTAGACACTCACATAAGTAGAGTCATGTATATCCTTTTGCGACTGGTATATTTCACTTAGCATACTGTCTTCAGATTCATCCATGTTGTAGCATGTGTCAGAACTTCATTCCTTTTAAAGGCTAAATAATATTCCATTGTATGTATATGCCACATTTTGTTATCCTCCATTAATGGCATTTGGGTTGTTTCCACCTTTTGGCTATTGTAAATAATGCGCTATGAACATTGGTGTATAAATATCTCTTCCAGTCATTGCTTTCAGTTCTTTGATCTATATACTCAGAAGTGGAATTGTTGGATCAAATGGTAATTCTATGTTCTAATTTTGTGAAGAACCACCATACTGTTTCTCATAACAGCTGCAACATTTTGCATTCCCACCAGCAGTGCCCAAGGGTTCCAATTTCCCCACACATCCTCACCAACACTCACTGCTTTCTGGGCTTTGCTTTTATTCTTTCAAAACAGCTATCATAGTGGGTGTAGAGTAGTATCTTACATGGTTTTGATGTGCATTTCCCTAATGACTGGTGATGTTGAACATCTATCCACTTAAGTGCTTTTTACTTGTCCCAAACAATAGCATTTGTGAAGCCCTGGATAATTTATACCAGTCTTGAAATTTAAAAAAAAATAATGAATAATAATAACGTTCACCTGTATGCCATCTAAAATCATGAACCAGAGGTACATTTTGGGAAATGGTGTGCAAGGGGATGCAAAAGACTCTAGATTCTACCCTCAAAAGCCTTACAGACTTCTCAAAGCAAAGTGTCCACATGGGAACCAATAAAGACACACCTGGGTCCACGCCGACTGGAAAGCATTTTGGCCTTTGACCCTGTTACTCCATGTGCGTGGACTTGCCCTGGGTCACTCAAATCACTGTTGCTGACCTAGAGGCCTGACATCAGAGAAGGGTTTATTGCACAAGGACTCAACCTTAACCTTGGAATACGACCACCTTTAAAATACCATCTTTAGAAAGAATTTTTAATGACATGAAATGTATAAAACACAATGTCAGGTGAGAAAGGCAGGGCACAGTGTGGCCTTAACCAGAATTCTTAAAAGGTCGGAAACATGGAAATACTGAAGTGGTCATTTCCAAGTAGGGGGATTATGAGTAACTTTTTTTTTTTTTTTTTTTTTGTGGTATGCGGGCCTTCCCCTGTTGTGGCCTCTCCCGTTGCGGAGCACAGGCTCCGGACGCGCAGGCTCAGCGGCCATGGCTCACGGGCCCAGCCGCTCCACGGCACGTGGGATCCTCCCATACTGGGCGCGAACCCGGTTCCCCTGCATCGGCAGGCGGACGCGCAACCACTGCGCCACCAGGGAAGCCCTATGAGTAACTTTTTATCCTATTTTCTAAGCTATCTACAATTGCATATAATTGATTTTATAACTGGGAAATTAAGGTTTTGTAAAGACTAAAGGCAAGCTTTCTTTATGATGTTTGTATTTGTGAGGTTACAAATAATCCTAGTGAGGTCCACGGAGGTGTTCATATGGGAGAGTGAGGCAGTTAGCCAGGGACAACTATGAAATTACAAGGAAAGAAAATCAACTTCAAGATGAACAGCTAGATGGAGAAGAGTTGTCTCTTTTTCAGTGAAAATGATGACAGAATTATGCTATGATGATGTCAATAAATAAAAGGAAACAGTGTAGGGGAAAATGGTTGCTCTGGGATGAGTCTTAGGTCAGGTTCCCAGGAAGCTGAGCTGTTGGTGTGCAGGAGGGGATTCCTGGGGGGAGCTCCCGGGAGTAACACTTGAAGGGAGCTGCCTCAGGGAAGGAGAAGTTAATTGCGATGTTGCAGTGCAGGAGTGATGCTACGTGTAACGGAGGCCTCGGCTGATGCCATGGGAGCTCCAGGGCTGGTTGACCCTTCAGAGCCATTCCCAGTTGAAGCAAGGGGCTGGGCCTTTGGACTCCTGAGTCAACAAGTCAGTATGGCGGTTCCTCAAAAAACTAAAAATAGAGTTGCCATATGATCCAGCAATCCCACTCCTGGGCATATATCCTGAGTAATCCATACTTCAAAAATACACACGCACCTCTATGTTCACAGCAGCACTATTTACAATAGCCAAGACATGGAAACAACCTAAATGTCCATCGACAGATGAATGGATAAAGAAGATGTGGTACATATAAACAACGGAATACTACTCATAAAAAAGAACGGAACAATGCCATTTGCAGCAACATGGATGGACCTAGAGATGATCATATTAAGTGAAGTAAGTCAGAAAGAGAAAGACAAAAACCATATGATATCTCTTATATATGGAATTTAAAATATGATACGAACTTATCTACAAAACAGAAACCGGCTCACAGATATAGAGAATAGACTTGTGGTTGCCAAAGGGGCAGGGTGGGGGAGGGAAGTATTGGGAGTTTGGGATTAGCAGATGCAAACTATTATACACAGAATGGATAAACAACAAGGTCCTACTGTATAGCACAGGGAACTATATTCAATATCCTATAATAATCCATGATGGAAAAGAAAAAAAAAATGTAACACCCACCTTGGCAGAGATAGAGCTGTGCCTGTATAATACAAGTATCTTGCATGGGGTGGGGGGGTGAACACAATCTGTGCCTCCACCCCTCCTCCCCCTCCCACTTTTCCTATCTCCCCACCCCCACTTCAACTACTGTGGGGGAAGGACCACTCTGTGAGCTGAATCCCCTCACAGGTCTCTCATAGATCCCGTAATACTCCAACACCCTGATTTGTTTTCTTTTTTTTTTTTTTTTTTTGGTGGTACACAGGCCTCTCACTGTTGTGGCCTCTCCCATTGCGGAGCACAGGCTCCAGACGCGCCATGGCTCACGGGCCCAGCCGCTCTGCAGCATGTGGGATCTTCCCGGACCGGGGCACGAACCTGTGTCCCCTGCATCGGCAGGCAGA
>NC_041231.1:44907113-44913452 GCF_002837175.3 Physeter macrocephalus | reverse complement strand
GGTGGGATGAACTGGGAGATTGGGATTGACATATATACACTAATATGTATAAAATGGATAACTAGTAAGAACCTTCTATATAAAAAAATAAATAAAATAAAATTCAAAAAAAAAGAAAGTAGGCAGATTAGGTTCTCATTTTAATTGGATTATTAAGAGGGTTGTATCCCTTTCTACTTTCCTTCCTTTTGTTTATTTATTCTTCTGCAGTTGTTTTGGCAAAACATTTGAGTTCAACCCCCACAGAGCAGTGCTGAGCAACTTGAGTTCACACCTCAGGGCAACTCATTCAGCTCCCAGCGCCCTTCTGCTCCACTCCTGAGCCGGACATGTGGCGTGGCAGGAGGTGGCCAGGCTCACCCAAGCCTTTCTGTGCCCCGCATCCACCTCGGGAGATATTTGGATTAAAATCCAATAGCTGATTTCCCTGAATATGTCAGGGGTAGCTCACTCTTTGTTGCTCTTGCCTGAAAACAATGTTTGCACCTGCCCAAGGTGGTGGCCCCAGCACGTAGAGGGGTACATCTTTCCCCAAGGTGAGGGCAAAGACCAGGCCCACCTCCTGGCTCCCAGGCTGGAGGCAGGAGGAACAGCAGCTGCCTGGGACTCCACTCTCTTCCCCAGCTGGCCTCTTCTGACCCACCAGGATAGCAGCCCTGTGTCCCAGAGTCTGAAAGCCCAGGCATTCCCTCCCTGAACTCAGCACCCCAACTGTGGGCTCCCCCACTTTGACGTGAATGGGGGTCCCCTCAATGAGGGCTCACCCTCACCATTTGGGGCCCCACTGAAAGGTTTTCTTTTCAGAGACCCCTGGCCTTTCTAAGGTCACCCCTTCCGACACCTTCCACCACAAGGTCTTTCTCATCCTAGTGTTGGTTCATTGTCATCATACTTACTTGTGTGTTGTCTGTGTCGCTCCACAAGGACAGGGATTTGAGTTCCATGAGGCTGAGGTCTCTTGTGCTTTGTTCACTGCTGTATCTAGAAAAATGCTTAGCACATAGTAATGTAACCAAGCAGTACCCTATGGGGCCTTCCCAGTACAGACACCCCCATGTCCTCCACCTGCCTCTTGTTTGTAGTAAAACTTTAGGCTCCCAGGCCTTCCCTGAGTTCCAAAGAATAAATTTAATCAGAGAAGTGAGAAAATGCAGAAACAAAGGAAAACAGTCAAGCATGACGAAATAATAATAGTTTAGCTATTAAACAGTCAGGGAACTTTAGTTCCTTCTCAAGGGCTATAGATAGTATTCTGAGCCATGTCCTTTGAGCTGTTTTGCAGACACTGAAAACCTCACCAGGGGAAAGAAGCTAACTCTATGCTGACCACCAGCACATAGACCCTAGACCCGTAGGAACCAGAAGGTTGATGATGTTGACTCCCAATTACCTCACCACCAACCCATCAGAAGAATGTCCATGAGCTGACCACACACCCCTCAACCCTCTCCCTCACCCTGTCTTTAAAAACCTTTCCCTGAAAGCCTTTGGGGAGTTTGGGTTTTTTAAGCACTAGCTGCCTAGACTCCTTGTTTGGCACCCTGCAATAAACGCTGCACTTTCCTTCATCACAGACCAGTGTCAGTAGATTGGCTTTACTGTGCAAGGGCAAGTGGACCCAAGTTTGGTTCAGTAACAGTAGGTGACAAACAAATCTTTGAAAGAGTAAGTGAAGGAGCCCTGTCCTATATTGTTATCTTGAAAGGTTTTGTATTGGGGGCTCTTACTTCTTTAATCAGGGTTTCAGCTGTTTATTCAGCTACCTTATAAAGCAGTGTTAGGCCCCACTAGAGCCCTCAGCCAGCTGAAGGGGCAAGGCAGGTGGCCTAAGGTAATACTCAGAGTCACACGTTACCTTTCCTCCAGCTGCTGTCATGACAATGGTACAGCAATGACTGAGCATCCACCAAGTCCCCTGGGACCCAGGAGAGGCCTGGACCAGGCACAGGTGAGGAGTAAAGAAGTTGGCCAGATCCTGAGCCTGCCTGGCCTCCAGGGCTCAGTACTGCCCGCTGCTTCTGAGCTGAGTGGATCAAGGTAACTGCCGTAGCTGCTGCTGTTACCTGCAGAGGGAAGATGAGATGTGCCCAGCAGGGAAAGTGCCTGGGGTTGCCATCAGTCATCGGTAAACCAGCTGTCCTTGTCTTTATCTTCATTACACATAAAACCAGTCTTTATTAGGCCAATGCCATGGATAAAATGTGTGGTATCACAAACATATAACCAGGCGTACAGCCAAGGAGGCATTTGGTCACCAAGGGGCCAGGCAGTGGTGATTGATCAGAGTTTCGAGTCTGTACTGACTTGTATGGAAACTTTCTTAACAAGGCAAACCACCTCTAGAAACTCTGAACAGTGATGGGTTCGCTGTGGAGAAAACTCAGTGGCTCCGTGACCGTGGGCAGACATTAATTCTCTAGATCTCACTTTCCTGTGTCTATACTGGGGATGATACCAATATCCACGATCGAAGGATTATTGTGAGGATGACAGGAGAGCAAGAGCAGGCAGGGGCCCCACTAGACTGAGTCCTGCACCCAGTAAGGACACAATGCCTCATTCAGAGTCAGGACTCAGGACAGTGCAGGGCAGAGACTTCATGCCCAGCAATGCCCAGGATTCGCCTCCAATGCAAGAAACATGGGGGTGGGAGGAAGTGACTCAAAACCAAAACCCAGTTCATGACCCCTCTGTCCCTTCCTGGCCATGAGGCCCCGGGGCACATCACATCACTTCTCAATTTCTTACCAGTGAGCTGAGACCAGCTGACACACGGGCTCCAAAATCTCTGTGGCTCTGACTTTTTGCATTTCTCAAAGTGTTTGGAACTAAGTGCAAGATGGTTTCTGACTTGTCACCCGAGAGCCCAAAGCCAACGCCAAGTGACCCCAAGTGACTTTCACAGACCCCTTTCTGCCTTCTCCCCAAGTTCCTGAACCTGACAAGCTTTCTCACTGCTTCCCAAGGCTTTTCTTTCCCTGTTTCCTTCCTGACTTCTTTGGCTGCTCACTTTTCCTACTTGATGTGCTTTTCCCAAACTCTCATGTTAGCACTTTCATGGCCCCAACTCCTCTCATTGGAGTTTTCCATCCACATTACACTTTTCCCCCCTCTTTTTCAGAGTGAGATCAAGACGCTGTTCTCACCCTCGAGATTCTGTTTCCGCTCTTCGACTGCTCCTCACTTGAAGCGCCTGGTGTTTGGACCACATTCTAGGCGTCTCTGGCTCGTGCCGACTCCTTTAAGATGTGCATCGGCAGGCGGACGCGCAACCACTGCGCCACCAGGGAAGCCCTATGAGTAACTTTTCATCCTATTTTCTAAGCTATCTACAATTGCATATAATTGATTTTATAACTGGGAAATTAAGGTTTTGTAAAGACTAAAGGCAAGCTTTCTTTATGATGTTTGTATTTGTGAGGTTACAAATAATCCTAGTGAGGTCCACGGAGGTGTTCATATGGGAGAGTGAGGCAGTTAGCCAGGGACAACTATGAAATTACAAGGAAAGAAAATCAACTTCAAGATGAACAGCTAGATGGAGAAGAGTTGTCTCTTTTTCAGTGAAAATGATGACAGAATTATGCTATGATGATGTCAATCAATAAAAGGAAACAGTGTAGGGGAAAATGGTTGCTCTGGGATGAGTCTTAGGTCAGGTTCCCAGGAAGCTGAGCTGTTGGTGTGCAGGAGGGGATTCCTGGGGGGAGCTCCCGGGAGTAACACTTGAAGGGAGCTGCCTCAGGGAAGGAGAAGTTAATTGCGATGTTGCAGTGCAGGAGTGATGCTACGTGTAACGGAGGCCTCGGCTGATGCCATGGGAGCTCCAGGGCTGGTTGACCCTTCAGAGCCATTCCCAGTTGAAGCAAGGGGCTGGGCCTTTGGACTCCTGAGTCAACAAGTCAGTATGGCGGTTCCTCAAAAAACTAAAAATAGAGTTGCCATATGATCCAGCAATCCCACTCCTGGGCATATATCCTGAGTAATCCATACTTCAAAAATACACACGCACCTCTATGTTCACAGCAGCACTATTTACAATAGCCAAGACATGGAAACAACCTAAATGTCCATCGACAGATGAATGGATAAAGAAGATGTGGTACATATAAACAACGGAATACTACTCATAAAAAAGAACGGAACAATGCCATTTGCAGCAACATGGATGGACCTAGAGATGATCATATTAAGTGAAGTAAGTCAGAAAGAGAAAGACAAAAACCATATGATATCTCTTATATATGGAATTTAAAATATGATACGAACTTATCTACAAAACAGAAACCGGCTCACAGATATAGAGAATAGACTTGTGGTTGCCAAAGGGGCAGGGTGGGGGAGGGAAGTATTGGGAGTTTGGGATTAGCAGATGCAAACTATTATACACAGAATGGATAAACAACAAGGTCCTACTGTATAGCACAGGGAACTATATTCAATATCCTATAATAATCCATGATGGAAAAGAAAAAAAAAATGTAACACCCACCTTGGCAGAGATAGAGCTGTGCCTGTATAATACAAGTATCTTGCATGGGGTGGGGGGGTGAACACAATCTGTGCCTCCACCCCTCCTCCCCCTCCCACTTTTCCTATCTCCCCACCCCCACTTCAACTACTGTGGGGGAAGGACCACTCTGTGAGCTGAATCCCCTCACAGGTCTCTCATAGATCCCGTAATACTCCAACACCCTGATTTGTTTTCTTTTTTTTTTTTTTTTTTTGGTGGTACACAGGCCTCTCACTGTTGTGGCCTCTCCCATTGCGGAGCACAGGCTCCAGACGCGCCTTTTTTCTTTTTTTTTTTTTTGGTGGTACACAGGCCTCTCACTGTTGTGGCCTCTCCCATTGCGGAGCACAGGCTCCAGACGCGCCATGGCTCACGGGCCCAGCCGCTCTGCAGCATGTGGGATCTTCCCGGACCGGGGCACGAACCTGTGTCCCCTGCATCGGCAGGCAGACTCTCAACCACTGCGCCACCAGGGAAGCCCCTGATTTGTTTTCATGTCTGTCTCCCCCACTGGTCTGTCAGCATCCTCAGCCCCTGGATGCCAACCTCCAGGGACCCTAGAGCTGGTCTGTGGATGCTGTAGATGGAGGAGGGAGGACAGGAGAGGGAGGGAGAGAGAAGGAGGAGGGAGGGAAGGAGGGAAGAAGAGGGGGAGGAAGGCAGCAAGGGAGCTGGTTCCTTATCTTCTCATTTCTCCTTAATGGCTGTGTTAAAGACAATTAACACTTCTTGAGACCATCTCCTACATCCCCACATAGAGGGAAGATGATAAAGAGAGGAAGAACAAGGCAGCCTGCTGTTTGACAAAACTGTCATCAGCATGGTCTGGGGCTCCTTCAGAGGAGAGGGTCCTCTCCAGTTCTGGTTGCTTCCAGGAGCCTCGGCATCTCCCAGCAGACTTGGGCAACTTTACCCACTATGTCAACTCTGATCAGGAAATAAATAAATAGATAGATAGATAGATAGATAGATAGATAGATAGATAGATAGATAAGGAGAAATGAAAGCAGAAGAGGGAGCTCACAATTCTTCTTCTAAGTGATACAGCACTACTAAGCCACACAATTATGTCTTATGCTCGATGTGTGATGTAAATGAACCCATCACAGATTAGTCCCAGTTGCATAGGGAGCCCTCCATGCACTAGGAATCAAAAGACAAGGGAGAGATTATCTATTGTAATTCCAAATCACTCCAGTTTGTTTTTATTTGGAAAAAGAAAAAAAAAGCCATGATAAATCATGTAATCAATGTCAATCAGAAAAACTGACATTATTATAGGATTTACCAGACTAGCCCATCAAAATAAAACCCATGTGCTATGAAAAGAAAATCAAAAAAAAAAAAAAAAGAAAATCAAATCTTCTTTGGTATTGTGAAAAGTAAGATGTTCATTTTTCTATAGTTCTTGGATATTTGGATAAAGGGTGTTTCCCCCTCTAAATGTGTCCCGGTTGTACAAATGCATCAGTTATAAACAGAAACGTTGACAGTCCCACCAGACCAAAGGTGGTTAGATCCTTTGCGTAAGACCCTTGCCTTGAAGCTCCGGCTCTCTCTCCACTCAGTTGCTGAGTCTTGGCTCCATCTCTGTCAGCACAGGCACAGCCTAGCCAAAGGTCAGTGTCACCCCCAAGTCCAAGACTCCTCCATCTCTGGGCAGGGGAAGGAGGAGGGAAGTCCACAACGGGAGATAAGACTAATTGCTTTGTAACTCCATGAGCCCTTAAAAGCCCCAAGTGAGAAGCATCAGGCGATTGCAACTGATGATGTGCCCTCCAGCCTGGGAAATGCATGGAAGCTTATTTTCTCTGCAAGACTCACTC
>NC_041231.1:44895450-44902725 GCF_002837175.3 Physeter macrocephalus | reverse complement strand
CACAGGTTCATGCCCCGGTCTGGGAAGATCCCACATGCCACGGAGCGGCTAGGCCCGTGAGCCATGGCCGCTGAGCCTGCGCGTCCGGAGCCTGTGCTCTGCAACGGGAGAGGCCACAACAGTGAGAGGCCCGCATACGGCAAAAAAAAAAAAAAAAAAGATGTGCCGTAAAATATGAACTAGAAGGGGATCAGCTGGCGAGTGGGTTTTGCGGTTTCCTTTTCCTTCTGTGGTCTGTAGTTCTCCCAGTCAGTTTTCTGTAGGTTTGCTGAACATGGCCTGGCAAACTAGGACCTCTGCTGGAGGACCAGAAGGAGCACCCTGGGGGTGAGGACCAGGGGCTGCTGTCCTAGCAGTGAGGTCCTGGAACAAGTCAGTCCAGCCCCGCAGGCCCCTCCAGGTCCTCCAGGGTCACCAAGGCCCCTCTGGGCAGCAGATAGTTTGTCTCCTGTCAGGGAGAGACAGGGTCTGACCAGCTTGGACTTTGCCCCACACCTAGAGGAGAGGCAAGCCCCCCGCCATGGCTTCTGGTCAACTGCCTTCACTTGGAAGTTTAGAGAATGAAGCCCAGATCCACTCCCTTCCCTGTGCATCTCAGGAGAACATGATGCTCAGATAGCCTTCGAGGTAGCGGTGTTACCCAAAAAAAGTGCAGAGAGGACAAGGAAGGCAGGACAAACAGGTGTGTCGCCATCTTCCCAGAATCCAGGGCTGCCGTCTGTATTCTTCAGGGCAAACTGACCAACCACCTACCTCACCACCCTGGTGTCTTGCCCAGACTGCACGGTGAGACTGGTCTCTTCATTCTCTGGGGCAGGTGAGGCCCAGGTACCTGAGGAAGTCCTGGTTTGCTCCTCCTCTAGGCCTTGCAATGTGATGGGAGATAAAGACAAATTATTTAAGTTTCTAACACCCTCTCTCCCCAGGTATTTTAAGGTAGAACTTCATAGACTAATTAATGAGTGTGCTCTTCCTTTATTTATTCTTAGGGTCAGGGCTTTCTTTATGTGCCTGCTGCATTTTTCCTACTTCCCTTCTTTTTTAAAATTACAAAAAAACTTGTGCCTGCCCAACACTATTTGCAGTGCATGGTTGTACGCAAGGCAGGATGTGCAAGGCAGAGTGGGGAGGCTTCCGCAAGCTGCATGGACTCTACTCCTAGTGGATTTGGGTTTGCAGAGTGCTTTCACCACTTCCCCTGCCTTGTTGCTGCAGCAAATCCCGAGGAAGGGACCGTGGAAATAGGACAGGTGGTGCTCCTACCGCAGGTGAGCCTGACCCTCTATTTGTTCACACACCACAGGGACCTCTGCAGCTCTGCAAATCCGCAGTTCCCAGAGCTGGATTGAACCCCTGCCCAGGCTTCATCTGCCCAGTCCTGAGCCCACCCAACAAGTCACCCAACTGTGGCCCCTGATGGCTGGTGTGGGATCTACGTTGGGTTGGCCCCCTGCCACCATCTCAGCATAGAGGGTGCTGGGCATGTTCAGAGAGAGACCCAGGGGCGCTGGGATTCTGTGAAGCTGAGTGCAGCGAGGGTAAGGTGCATGGGCTTAAACACCCCCTCTCTACCCTGGGGCTCTCCTGACGCATCTAACCATCCTTACCCTGCACACGGGACAGAGGCTCCCAGAATTTTTATCTTTTGTGGGGTGTTTGGTTGGTTTCCAGCTCTTCACTATCTCTGCAAAGATCATCCTTATGCCTGTATATTTGTACACTTGTGTAATTGCTTTAGTGGAATTGTAAAACTTGGACACAAACTACCAAATTATCCTTAAAAATATTTTTTTGCTTATAAAAGTAGGCTTTCTTATAAGTCTGTGGTGAAAATAAGTTCCTAGAGCCTTTGTTAGGACAACCTGGTGGGAATTGCCCCCAATTTACATGGGCTACACTTTGAATTTATCCCCCCGCAAAAGAATTGCACATGTATGTATAAAATTCTAGGAATAACCTAAATGCTTATAAATAAGGGAACGATTAAACAGGTATCATGTATCCATAACAAGGTATATGGTACATCTTAACATGTACTGGTTAAAAAGAGAGCATGAATCTATATGTATAGACTTGGAAAGAACTTAAGGGTAAAACATGCATGTATGACATCGCACTTATATTTAAAAAGCCACATGTCTTATTTCTACATATATTTGTACATATACCTAGAAAAAGGACCAGGAGACACATCAAATTCAGGAGTGGTTGTACCTGAAAAGGAAAGCGGGATTGAGTTGGGGCAAAAGGATATGGTGGTGAAGGGGGGCATTCATGTCTAATTCTAGGTATCTCTGTGTTCTTTGAACATTTTATACCAACACAACAAAACAAAAAACAAACAAATAACGCATGCATATATTACTTATTATAAAAATAAAGCAACTCATTAACCCTAATAAATTGATGTAATAGTATGTTTTTAAGCTTACTTTTCCACTAAATGACTCTGAAAGTGCCTGTTTTCCCACATCATCTCAACATTGGGCATCAGCCCTTTTAATCTTCAGCAAATACTTTAGCCTAATATTACATTATTATTGTCATTAGCATTGTTTGAAAAGGAGGCTGAACGTCTTTTTGTGTGTTTATTGACTACCCGTATTTCTCCTTCATGTCCTTTGCCTAATTTTGTATTAGATTATCTCTTAAGGATTTACATTAACCTTCTGTCTGTGTATATGTAGCCTCCAGGCCTGTGCTGCTTTTCTATTGGCTTTTTATCCCCACAATGTAGTGTAATAGAACAAATACTACTCATTGGGGCAATTCATTTAACCCTTGTGGGCAAGACTCACTCAGAGCAGCTCTTTGGAGCTAGTTCTGAATTCAGCTGTGCCGCATCTCACTTCTTAGGTGACGGAATAACAGCTGCCCGGTGTGCGCTGGTCTGCAGGGCAAGCAAGCACACCTAGTGTGCAGAGTTGGAAAGACTGCACCTTCTCCCCATATGCCCATGTTACCAGTCCCCAGCCTCCTTCCAACTTGAAACTGCTAGGTGGGCAGACCTGACTGATGTTCTTTGAGATGGATGTGGCCCTTCCCTTGGCGTCTGTCAATCACTGGGGCAGGTGCTCTCACTGGGAAGCAAGTTGTTCCAACCACCCGTTGAAAAATGGCCAAAAGGGGGTTCAGAGCCATAGGTAGCTCAATAGATACATACATACACCCAATCAAGCGTGCTCCTGGAGATCGTGTAGCGGCTCGGATAATATTTTTGAAGGGCCAGTTTCCCCTTTGGACCTGGAAGATATCAAGTGAGCCCTTTCCTGGAACACAGGGAGAAAAGCCTCCTTCTTGGGTGGGGCCTCTGCTGGGAAGAGGATGAGTGGTGAGAAAGAAGGGCCTTTAAACAGGATGGAGAAGAGCAGGAAACCGCAGACACACCTTTTCAGGCTGCCAAGAGCTGGCCATCCAAACCTTGGTCTTTTTCCCAACACAGTGGGTTTGGACTCTGACAGCCTAGAAGCAAGTCTCAGCCCCACCCATTGCTAGCAAGTCGCCTTAAAGGCCTGTGCCTCCACGTGCTGTGGGCAGAATGAGGGCCCGGGCAGTCTCTTCATCGTTGTTCTGGTGGTACTTGTGCCAGCATGTAAGTGGTGCTCAAGAAATGTTTTGGAAGGGAGTGGGGGAGGTCCTACCACCATGCTTCCCAGTAATCACCTCTCTTCCTGTAAGTCTCTTCCAAATATTTCCCCTGGGCTGCCTTGCTGCAGCGTGTGCTAAACACTCCTTGCCAAACCACAGGGCAATGCTGAGCACGTGGCCTGGTTCTAAAGCAATGGCTTTAGAAAGTAGGCAGATTAAAGTGGGGAAAGTGGTGGGGGTGGGGGTGGTGGGATGAACTGGGAGATTGGGATTGACATATATACACTAATATGTATAAAATGGATAACTAGTAAGAACCTTCTATATAAAAAAATAAATAAAATAAAATTCAAAAAAAAAGAAAGTAGGCAGATTAGGTTCTCATTTTAATTGGATTATTAAGAGGGTTGTATCCCTTTCTACTTTCCTTCCTTTTGTTTATTTATTCTTCTGCAGTTGTTTTGGCAAAACATTTGAGTTCAACCCCCACAGAGCAGTGCTGAGCAACTTGAGTTCACACCTCAGGGCAACTCATTCAGCTCCCAGCGCCCTTCTGCTCCACTCCTGAGCCGGACATGTGGCGTGGCAGGAGGTGGCCAGGCTCACCCAAGCCTTTCTGTGCCCCGCATCCACCTCGGGAGATATTTGGATTAAAATCCAATAGCTGATTTCCCTGAATATGTCAGGGGTAGCTCACTCTTTGTTGCTCTTGCCTGAAAACAATGTTTGCACCTGCCCAAGGTGGTGGCCCCAGCACGTAGAGGGGTACATCTTTCCCCAAGGTGAGGGCAAAGACCAGGCCCACCTCCTGGCTCCCAGGCTGGAGGCAGGAGGAACAGCAGCTGCCTGGGACTCCACTCTCTTCCCCAGCTGGCCTCTTCTGACCCACCAGGATAGCAGCCCTGTGTCCCAGAGTCTGAAAGCCCAGGCATTCCCTCCCTGAACTCAGCACCCCAACTGTGGGCTCCCCCACTTTGACGTGAATGGGGGTCCCCTCAATGAGGGCTCACCCTCACCATTTGGGGCCCCACTGAAAGGTTTTCTTTTCAGAGACCCCTGGCCTTTCTAAGGTCACCCCTTCCGACACCTTCCACCACAAGGTCTTTCTCATCCTAGTGTTGGTTCATTGTCATCATACTTACTTGTGTGTTGTCTGTGTCGCTCCACAAGGACAGGGATTTGAGTTCCATGAGGCTGAGGTCTCTTGTGCTTTGTTCACTGCTGTATCTAGAAAAATGCTTAGCACATAGTAATGTAACCAAGCAGTACCCTATGGGGCCTTCCCAGTACAGACACCCCCATGTCCTCCACCTGCCTCTTGTTTGTAGTAAAACTTTAGGCTCCCAGGCCTTCCCTGAGTTCCAAAGAATAAATTTAATCAGAGAAGTGAGAAAATGCAGAAACAAAGGAAAACAGTCAAGCATGACGAAATAATAATAGTTTAGCTATTAAACAGTCAGGGAACTTTAGTTCCTTCTCAAGGGCTATAGATAGTATTCTGAGCCATGTCCTTTGAGCTGTTTTGCAGACACTGAAAACCTCACCAGGGGAAAGAAGCTAACTCTATGCTGACCACCAGCACATAGACCCTAGACCCGTAGGAACCAGAAGGTTGATGATGTTGACTCCCAATTACCTCACCACCAACCCATCAGAAGAATGTCCATGAGCTGACCACACACCCCTCAACCCTCTCCCTCACCCTGTCTTTAAAAACCTTTCCCTGAAAGCCTTTGGGGAGTTTGGGTTTTTTAAGCACTAGCTGCCTAGACTCCTTGTTTGGCACCCTGCAATAAACGCTGCACTTTCCTTCATCACAGACCAGTGTCAGTAGATTGGCTTTACTGTGCAAGGGCAAGTGGACCCAAGTTTGGTTCAGTAACAGTAGGTGACAAACAAATCTTTGAAAGAGTAAGTGAAGGAGCCCTGTCCTATATTGTTATCTTGAAAGGTTTTGTATTGGGGGCTCTTACTTCTTTAATCAGGGTTTCAGCTGTTTATTCAGCTACCTTATAAAGCAGTGTTAGGCCCCACTAGAGCCCTCAGCCAGCTGAAGGGGCAAGGCAGGTGGCCTAAGGTAATACTCAGAGTCACACGTTACCTTTCCTCCAGCTGCTGTCATGACAATGGTACAGCAATGACTGAGCATCCACCAAGTCCCCTGGGACCCAGGAGAGGCCTGGACCAGGCACAGGTGAGGAGTAAAGAAGTTGGCCAGATCCTGAGCCTGCCTGGCCTCCAGGGCTCAGTACTGCCCGCTGCTTCTGAGCTGAGTGGATCAAGGTAACTGCCGTAGCTGCTGCTGTTACCTGCAGAGGGAAGATGAGATGTGCCCAGCAGGGAAAGTGCCTGGGGTTGCCATCAGTCATCGGTAAACCAGCTGTCCTTGTCTTTATCTTCATTACACATAAAACCAGTCTTTATTAGGCCAATGCCATGGATAAAATGTGTGGTATCACAAACATATAACCAGGCGTACAGCCAAGGAGGCATTTGGTCACCAAGGGGCCAGGCAGTGGTGATTGATCAGAGTTTCGAGTCTGTACTGACTTGTATGGAAACTTTCTTAACAAGGCAAACCACCTCTAGAAACTCTGAACAGTGATGGGTTCGCTGTGGAGAAAACTCAGTGGCTCCGTGACCGTGGGCAGACATTAATTCTCTAGATCTCACTTTCCTGTGTCTATACTGGGGATGATACCAATATCCACGATCGAAGGATTATTGTGAGGATGACAGGAGAGCAAGAGCAGGCAGGGGCCCCACTAGACTGAGTCCTGCACCCAGTAAGGACACAATGCCTCATTCAGAGTCAGGACTCAGGACAGTGCAGGGCAGAGACTTCATGCCCAGCAATGCCCAGGATTCGCCTCCAATGCAAGAAACATGGGGGTGGGAGGAAGTGACTCAAAACCAAAACCCAGTTCATGACCCCTCTGTCCCTTCCTGGCCATGAGGCCCCGGGGCACATCACATCACTTCTCAATTTCTTACCAGTGAGCTGAGACCAGCTGACACACGGGCTCCAAAATCTCTGTGGCTCTGACTTTTTGCATTTCTCAAAGTGTTTGGAACTAAGTGCAAGATGGTTTCTGACTTGTCACCCGAGAGCCCAAAGCCAACGCCAAGTGACCCCAAGTGACTTTCACAGACCCCTTTCTGCCTTCTCCCCAAGTTCCTGAACCTGACAAGCTTTCTCACTGCTTCCCAAGGCTTTTCTTTCCCTGTTTCCTTCCTGACTTCTTTGGCTGCTCACTTTTCCTACTTGATATGCTTTTCCCAAACTCTCATGTTAGCACTTTCATGGCCCCAACTCCTCTCATTGGAGTTTTCCATCCACATTACACTTTTCCCCCCTCTTTTTCAGAGTGAGATCAAGACGCTGTTCTCACCCTCGAGATTCTGTTTCCGCTCTTCGACTGCTCCTCACTTGAAGCGCCTGGTGTTTGGACCACATTCTAGGCGTCTCTGGCTCGTGCCGACTCCTTTAAGATGTGCCGTGGGCTTCCCTGGTGGCGCAGTGGTTGAGAGTCCGCCTGCCGATGCAGGGGACACAGGTTCATGCCCCGGTCTGGGAAGATCCCACATGCCACGGAGCGGCTAGGCCCGTGAGCCATGGCCGCTGAGCCTGCGCGTCCGGAGCCTGTGCTCTGCAACGGGAGAGGCCACAACAGTGAGAGGCCCGCA
>NC_041231.1:44890293-44893744 GCF_002837175.3 Physeter macrocephalus | reverse complement strand
GGGGGGGGGGGGTGGGATGAACTGGGAGATTGGGATTGACATATATACACTAATATGTATAAAATGGATAACTAGTAAGAACCTTCTATATAAAAAAATAAATAAAATAAAATTCAAAAAAAAAGAAAGTAGGCAGATTAGGTTCTCATTTTAATTGGATTATTAAGAGGGTTGTATCCCTTTCTACTTTCCTTCCTTTTGTTTATTTATTCTTCTGCAGTTGTTTTGGCAAAACATTTGAGTTCAACCCCCACAGAGCAGTGCTGAGCAACTTGAGTTCACACCTCAGGGCAACTCATTCAGCTCCCAGCGCCCTTCTGCTCCACTCCTGAGCCGGACATGTGGCGTGGCAGGAGGTGGCCAGGCTCACCCAAGCCTTTCTGTGCCCCGCATCCACCTCGGGAGATATTTGGATTAAAATCCAATAGCTGATTTCCCTGAATATGTCAGGGGTAGCTCACTCTTTGTTGCTCTTGCCTGAAAACAATGTTTGCACCTGCCCAAGGTGGTGGCCCCAGCACGTAGAGGGGTACATCTTTCCCCAAGGTGAGGGCAAAGACCAGGCCCACCTCCTGGCTCCCAGGCTGGAGGCAGGAGGAACAGCAGCTGCCTGGGACTCCACTCTCTTCCCCAGCTGGCCTCTTCTGACCCACCAGGATAGCAGCCCTGTGTCCCAGAGTCTGAAAGCCCAGGCATTCCCTCCCTGAACTCAGCACCCCAACTGTGGGCTCCCCCACTTTGACGTGAATGGGGGTCCCCTCAATGAGGGCTCACCCTCACCATTTGGGGCCCCACTGAAAGGTTTTCTTTTCAGAGACCCCTGGCCTTTCTAAGGTCACCCCTTCCGACACCTTCCACCACAAGGTCTTTCTCATCCTAGTGTTGGTTCATTGTCATCATACTTACTTGTGTGTTGTCTGTGTCGCTCCACAAGGACAGGGATTTGAGTTCCATGAGGCTGAGGTCTCTTGTGCTTTGTTCACTGCTGTATCTAGAAAAATGCTTAGCACATAGTAATGTAACCAAGCAGTACCCTATGGGGCCTTCCCAGTACAGACACCCCCATGTCCTCCACCTGCCTCTTGTTTGTAGTAAAACTTTAGGCTCCCAGGCCTTCCCTGAGTTCCAAAGAATAAATTTAATCAGAGAAGTGAGAAAATGCAGAAACAAAGGAAAACAGTCAAGCATGACGAAATAATAATAGTTTAGCTATTAAACAGTCAGGGAACTTTAGTTCCTTCTCAAGGGCTATAGATAGTATTCTGAGCCATGTCCTTTGAGCTGTTTTGCAGACACTGAAAACCTCACCAGGGGAAAGAAGCTAACTCTATGCTGACCACCAGCACATAGACCCTAGACCCGTAGGAACCAGAAGGTTGATGATGTTGACTCCCAATTACCTCACCACCAACCCATCAGAAGAATGTCCATGAGCTGACCACACACCCCTCAACCCTCTCCCTCACCCTGTCTTTAAAAACCTTTCCCTGAAAGCCTTTGGGGAGTTTGGGTTTTTTAAGCACTAGCTGCCTAGACTCCTTGTTTGGCACCCTGCAATAAACGCTGCACTTTCCTTCATCACAGACCAGTGTCAGTAGATTGGCTTTACTGTGCAAGGGCAAGTGGACCCAAGTTTGGTTCAGTAACAGTAGGTGACAAACAAATCTTTGAAAGAGTAAGTGAAGGAGCCCTGTCCTATATTGTTATCTTGAAAGGTTTTGTATTGGGGGCTCTTACTTCTTTAATCAGGGTTTCAGCTGTTTATTCAGCTACCTTATAAAGCAGTGTTAGGCCCCACTAGAGCCCTCAGCCAGCTGAAGGGGCAAGGCAGGTGGCCTAAGGTAATACTCAGAGTCACACGTTACCTTTCCTCCAGCTGCTGTCATGACAATGGTACAGCAATGACTGAGCATCCACCAAGTCCCCTGGGACCCAGGAGAGGCCTGGACCAGGCACAGGTGAGGAGTAAAGAAGTTGGCCAGATCCTGAGCCTGCCTGGCCTCCAGGGCTCAGTACTGCCCGCTGCTTCTGAGCTGAGTGGATCAAGGTAACTGCCGTAGCTGCTGCTGTTACCTGCAGAGGGAAGATGAGATGTGCCCAGCAGGGAAAGTGCCTGGGGTTGCCATCAGTCATCGGTAAACCAGCTGTCCTTGTCTTTATCTTCATTACACATAAAACCAGTCTTTATTAGGCCAATGCCATGGATAAAATGTGTGGTATCACAAACATATAACCAGGCGTACAGCCAAGGAGGCATTTGGTCACCAAGGGGCCAGGCAGTGGTGATTGATCAGAGTTTCGAGTCTGTACTGACTTGTATGGAAACTTTCTTAACAAGGCAAACCACCTCTAGAAACTCTGAACAGTGATGGGTTCGCTGTGGAGAAAACTCAGTGGCTCCGTGACCGTGGGCAGACATTAATTCTCTAGATCTCACTTTCCTGTGTCTATACTGGGGATGATACCAATATCCACGATCGAAGGATTATTGTGAGGATGACAGGAGAGCAAGAGCAGGCAGGGGCCCCACTAGACTGAGTCCTGCACCCAGTAAGGACACAATGCCTCATTCAGAGTCAGGACTCAGGACAGTGCAGGGCAGAGACTTCATGCCCAGCAATGCCCAGGATTCGCCTCCAATGCAAGAAACATGGGGGTGGGAGGAAGTGACTCAAAACCAAAACCCAGTTCATGACCCCTCTGTCCCTTCCTGGCCATGAGGCCCCGGGGCACATCACATCACTTCTCAATTTCTTACCAGTGAGCTGAGACCAGCTGACACACGGGCTCCAAAATCTCTGTGGCTCTGACTTTTTGCATTTCTCAAAGTGTTTGGAACTAAGTGCAAGATGGTTTCTGACTTGTCACCCGAGAGCCCAAAGCCAACGCCAAGTGACCCCAAGTGACTTTCACAGACCCCTTTCTGCCTTCTCCCCAAGTTCCTGAACCTGACAAGCTTTCTCACTGCTTCCCAAGGCTTTTCTTTCCCTGTTTCCTTCCTGACTTCTTTGGCTGCTCACTTTTCCTACTTGATATGCTTTTCCCAAACTCTCATGTTAGCACTTTCATGGCCCCAACTCCTCTCATTGGAGTTTTCCATCCACATTACACTTTTCCCCCCTCTTTTTCAGAGTGAGATCAAGACGCTGTTCTCACCCTCGAGATTCTGTTTCCGCTCTTCGACTGCTCCTCACTTGAAGCGCCTGGTGTTTGGACCACATTCTAGGCGTCTCTGGCTCGTGCCGACTCCTTTAAGATGTGCCGTGGGCTTCCCTGGTGGCGCAGTGGTTGAGAGTCCGCCTGCCGATGCAGGGGACACAGGTTCATGCCCCGGTCTGGGAAGATCCCACATGCCACGGAGCGGCTAGGCCCGTGAGCCATGGCCGCTGAGCCTGCGCGTCCGGAGCCTGTGCTCTGCAACGGGAGAGGCCACAACAGTGAGAGGCCCGCA
>NC_041231.1:44866077-44887687 GCF_002837175.3 Physeter macrocephalus | reverse complement strand
CCGTTGCGGAGCACAGGCTCCGGACGCGCAGGCTCAGCGGCCATGGCTCACGGGCCCAGCCGCTCCGCGGCATGTGGGATCTTCCCGGACCGGGGCACGAACCCGCGTCCCCTGCATCGGCAGGCGGACTCTCAACCACTGCGCCACCGGGGAAGCCCCCCCTGTGGTTCTTAATGTTCTCATAATTGCTTCTAATACTCATCCATCTATTGTGGGCTTACTCTGCCAGGAACTGTGCTAGAAAACTTGTACACACATGATCCCATTTGATGCTTTCAACGATAGTGTTGGGTAACTATTATTACCTCTATCTCACAGAAAAAGAAACTGAAACTCAGAGAGGGTGACTAACCTGCCCAAGACCACACAGCTGGTAGGTGAAGATAGATTCCAACACTGATTCCACATTCTAGGCCCTTAAATCCCATACTACATTATAACTCTTCATCCCCAGCCCCATTCTCATCCCAAACATGTGGACTTGGATCAAAGTAAATCTACTGTTACTGATTTTCTTTAAGCTAAAAACATTTAGTAGGGGGAAATAAAAACATGCTCACTATATGCAAAGCATTGTCCTAGGTGCCTGGGGCAAACACACCAGGACACACAGGACATAACCCCCACAGACCATGGTGCCCATAGCCTGAAGAGACAACTGCACAAAGGGAAAAAGCACAGAGCAGGAGGTGCTGAGTATGGAGCAACTGGAAATAGTCAAGTTCACCATTCAAACCTGAAACAATAGTATTATCGCTCTATGGGGTATAAAGCCCCATTTTATGCAGCAGGTCACATCTCATCACTACAGTGAGCAGACCATTGACAGGAAATCCTGTAGAGCACAGGGTCCTGACTGTGGGTGGAAGGAGGTCCTCAGGTCCAACTGCTGGCATCACCACTGTGCAGAGGCAGCCCTGGCTGGGTGCTGGCTCACGGATCACCAGCTGCACTCCTGACAGAGGGCATCAGCACGCCGCTCCCCGCACACAAGTTCTCACTCACCTACATCCTGTGCAGGGAGTGGAGGAGGAGTTCCATCACACTGTTACCAGCCTGACCCCCTCTCCATGCAGCCAGCCTAGGGACTGGCCAGAGAGCTGCTGCTCTGCAGGCCGCCTCCACCTTTCCCGAGCTGTACCCTTGAAACAGTAAGGACGTGCTTGGCCAGAGGTGCCTGGACTCAGCAGCCTCATTTTTAGTGTCTGGAAAGACCTCAGAAAGTCCTTGCCCAAAATAATCTTCCCCATGCCACTGCCAGAAAATCTTCCCCTACTCTCATTTTTCTTTAGAGGATGACACGGAAGACTCTGGCGAAAATGCTGGTGTAATCCAGGTGGCTCACTCACTGGCACCCCCTCCCTGCCAAGTAAGAACAGCTTCTCCGAAGGTAATGGAATATGGATCAGATTCATAAAGGGGTGGAAAAGGTCAGGCCAAGAGAGACACAAGCCCAGGCCCTGTCAATTTCACAACTCTTATCTTCTGCAAGGCATGTTTCTAAATGAGGTTCTTAAAGGTAAACCTCCAGGAGGACACATAAATGCATCACAAAGCGGGCCCATGGTCCTGACCACATGAAGGCATTTGAAGCCTCAGAGGGAAGTTTCTGTCAGCATTTGCCGTGTATGTCTCTTAGAGAAATTCCAGTTCCTGGCTCTGTATCAGTTGGGGTCTGCTGTGGGCAAGGGTCTTGGAAAATCACTGACCTATGGGTCAGTGATTGTCAAATCCTGTTCTGCTTCTGCCCAGGCTGCCTGGCACTCAGGGGCCGGCTCACAAACATTATCCTCCTTCACCAGAGGAGCGGCATCATTTAGGTCACTTCCCAAGCTCATCTTACGCCTTTTGTCACCTTTGCCGCACTTCTTATCACTTCTCCTCACCCTTGTTGATAACTCATTAGACAATGTGATTGAAAGCACTTTGTGAATTAAAAAATATCCTACAAAACCAGTATTAAATGCTTAGCTATGCAGGATCACAATCATGACTCAGGGCTCCTGACCACTCCACTAGGTGGAGCGGTCCACTAAGTGGAGCCTGGAAGTAAGGAATCACGCCTGGGAAAGGAATTGCTGAGAGAAGATAGAGGGAGATGAAAGATGTTCAGCTGCTTCCTATTTAACAACCCATGGGTCCTGGTGAAGGAGCACAGGTTTAAGGTTAAAGCCACCCAGAGATGGCAGAGTCAGGGACAGAGGCCTGCGGTAGACTCCTAACACAACCTCCAGACTTCTCTTGGATTTGGCCCAGCCATACAGAGACCTCTTTGCTTATGGTGACCATATTTCAAAAACCGAAAAAAGACAGACCATCATCTTTAGGTAGCATCATCCTCAAGGGATAATAGACTGGAATATTTGCAGTCAGGACTTTCCTCAAGATGCTGTGTGGGAAAGTCATCATACCTTTGTAATCTTGGCCATGTAAACCCCTTTCTGTCTGTGCTTGGTGGTATGGTCTTTGGGCTGTACACTCATCAGAGTTTCTTGTTTCCCATTCAATGCTTGGCCACATCCTAACAGAGATTGCACAGCTAATGACGTTGAGCTGTCAGGAATCACTTGGAATAAACTGGATTCCAGAACCCACAGTGTTAGACTCCAAGCCCTCACTTTCTGTTGATCAAACCCAACAATCCCACTCTATTTGGACATTTATTTGGTCATCTGTTTTTTTAATTGACCACATTGGCTATAGTCATTTTCTATTTAAGTGTCAAAGATTTAACTTTGAATCCCCTACCCTCCTCCCTATGAAGATGACCAGGGATGTTGACATGTCTTAGTCAAGTATGGCTCAAATGACACAATGTTAATCATGTTTTATAAGGCTAGTTACTATTTATATTCTGTGTGCCTAATATATGGGCCAATTTCAACCAGATACAAACATACCAGCTTTAAGAGCACCTGCAGGCTTTGAGGTCAGACTGACATAGGTTTGAGCCTCAGCTCTGCCACTTACAGCTGTGGGATCACGGTCATGTTGTTCAGTCTTTCCCAGACTCAGTTTTCATGTCTATAAAATAGGGACAAGAAACTCATGTGAGGACAGTCAGTGAAGAACCACAATATAACATCAAATGCTTCACAATATAACATACATAAATATTAGTTTCATCTTCCCCCACCCTCTCTCATAAAAAATTAGCCTCTTCTACTTAAATTCAAACATTCTATCTTCTTACTAATTTTACATTCCTTCCAAATAGGAAACAACGGGATAACTAATATGTCATGTGTAAAGCATTGTGAGCTTTTGCAGGGAATGGAACTCACTCCATGGAGTATTAGGAAGAGAGACCATCATTACGTTAACAGGAAAGTTCAGGGCTACCAGCCCTGGGAAGGCCTTTCCTGGTCCAGTCAGCTTAACCCAGAAAAGCAGCCAAATGAGGGCTAGAAACATCATGCAACCCACATAAATACTTCCAGTGTTGCAAAACCCAGGTTAGTAAGAGGTTGCGATCATCTAAAGAAATGTGTTGGCTCCCCAATTTCTGCCTTATTGACCTTGAACTTGCCTGTAAAAGGTAACATTGTTGAGGGGCAGTACTTGCAGCTCAGCGTTGAATGAAAGCAACTTCCTCTAATGAGGGGCTTCTTAGAACCCCATCGCAAAGGACAGAGATGGCCCTTCCTGGGGGCTCTGCCACTTCCTCAGTCTGGGCTGCAAGTGTGTTTCCTGCCAGCCCTCTCTGACCAATGACTCATAACTTCTTTGCTTCCACTCAGCCTCCAAGTTTAGTAAAGCAGCCCCCTTCCTTATAAATGGGGTGTCTCACAAAGTCTCATTTGTGAACCAGGTGGACCAGGTTCCACCTGGATGGCTGGACCAGGTCCCTACTTGCCTGGAGCTGAATGACTCTTGATGGTTAGGGTTCCTGATGTGCAGGCTGGTCTCTCTAACTGGGTTTCCCTTGGACTGTTTGTGGGGAGGGTTTTTTAAGCTGGGTTGTTATCTCCTGCAGGAGAGGCATGTTTTCATGCTATTTATTTCGCTCTCTCCCTGCCCATCCCCACCACATCTAAAAACACAGTTCTCAGAGCCAAGAGTATATGCTGCGCTGAATGCAAATATCTCAAGATTCAGTTGGGCCCTGGCAACCCCTGGAATTCTCCTTCACCATTTTGGGACAACCCATATCAAAAACTGAATCAGTATAAATCCCTCGTTTCCAAGAAAGGAGAAAGACTGTGTACGATGGCAACAGCAACAATAGTGGAAGCAAAAACATCTCCATCTATCAGGGTCTCCTCTGGGACAAGGGCTATGTGAGGAGCAAAGCAGCTGCATTTTCCAAATGCTCTGCCTGGTGGCAGAGTCTTCTCCTAGTACTGTGGCCCCTGCTTCTCTCCTGTCCTCCAAGGACTGCTTCAGCTGCACAGCTCTTGCAGCTGCCCTACTAGGTCAGGCCAAGTTCAAGGAGGGAGTTGTTCAAACCATCAACTCAGAAAATGTCCCATTTCCACTGTATTGGGCTGTCTTAGGAATAAATGCAACTAGAAACCAACCAAGCCGCATCAGGCACTGCAGCGTCCCCATGACTCGCTTCAGAAAGCCTGAAACCTGGGTGCTGAGAGGGCTCGGAAGCTGTGACTCTTCCACTGCAAGCACACCCAGCACCCAGGTCTTGGTGCATCAACACCTTTCTCCAGAATAGGAGCCAGGGCTGCAAAGAGAAATGGCTGATTCCAGTGAAGGGGCAGGAAAGGTACAAGATGAGCCAAAAAGTAAGGAGGTCCTCAAAGAAGGATGGGGACATGTCAAAAGACACAGAAGCCAGCTTGAAGAGGCTCCCCCTGGCCAAATCTGCAACAATCTGGGCATCAAACTTTTAAATGGTAGTATGGATTATAATCCATTGAATAAAATAATAATCTATGAATCCACACTGACAATATATAGACAGACCAATAGACTGAGAGATAGTTGAGAAGAGCAAACTCTACTGTAGAATGCCAACTAATACATGTAGAAGGAAAGATGGTATTAGAAAATTACAGTTGCAACCATTATAACAAAAAATGTTTCAGGCAGGAGTCATCAGTGGGTGCTAAACCTGGAGGCTGAAAGTTTGATGAGCAACAGGATATTTACAGTCTCCTACTTGTTCCCCACAAAATACTTATTAATTAAGGGAGAAATAATAACTTTACAGTGGATAAAACTGGCAGACACTACGTTAATCAATGATCAACAGAGACATCACCAACATAGAAACAAATGGCTATCTGTGCGTCCTGCTAGGGTGCTCTGAACAGGAAACATCACTCCAGTGGTACTTATGCCAAAAACCCATAACCTGATTCTAACGATGACAGGAGAGCAAACAAAACCAAGTTGAGGGGTATTCTACAAAATACTGACCTATAGAATTAAAAACTGTCAGTGTGACGAAAGACCCAAATAAATAAATTAATTAAAAGGTTGAGGAAGTGTTCCAGATTAATGGAGATGTGACAAGTGAATGCAGTATACACACGATCTGGGATTGGATTCCAAATTGCTATCAGCTGCATTGAGAAAATCTGAAAAACATTTGTATGTAAGATAATAATTTTAAATTTCCTCATTTTGACCACTATATGGTGGTTATGTAAGTGAACGTCCTTGTTCTTAGGAAATACACACTGAAGTATGAAGTACTTAAGAGTAAAGGGGCATGATGTCTGCAACTCACTTTTAAACAGTTCAGAAAGGAGATGATGTATGTATGTATGTATGGATGGATGGATAGAGATGATAGGTATAGAGAGAGAGACAGATGTAGGAAATGCTACAGCAAATGTGGCAAAATGAACATTTGGTTAATCTTGGTGATGATATGGAATTCTCTGTACTGTTCTTACAAAGTTTCTGTTAAGTGTGAAATTATTTTAAAACAAAAAGTTTTTTAAAAAACAAAGCAAAACATGACAAGTGAAAAGGAAGATACTAAAAAAATATATGCAGGATGGGAATATAAAGTGGTACAGCCACTCCAGAAAGTAGTTTGGCAGTTTCCTAAAAACCTAAACATGTACTTACCATATGACCCAGCAATTGAACTCTTGGGTATTTATTCCAGAGAAAGAAAACTTCTGTTCATAAAAAGCCTGTACACAGATGTTCATAGAAGCTTTGTGTATAATAGCCCCAAACTGGAAAGCACTAAAACATCCTTCAATAGGTAAAAAATTAAAGAAGCTGATGCAGGGCTTCCCTGGTGGCGCAGTGGTTGAGAGTCTGTCTGCCGATGCAGGGGACGGAGCGGCTGGCCCCGTGAGCCATGGCCACTGAGCCTGCGCGTCCGGAGCCTGTGCTCCGCAGCGGGAGAGGCCGCAACAGTGAGAGGCCCGCGTACCGCAAAAAAAAAAAAAAAAAAAAAAAAAAAAAAAAAAGAAGCTAATGCAGTCACATCATGGAGTACTACTCAGCAAAGGAACAAACTACTGATACACACAACAGTTTAAATGGATCTCAAGAAAATCAGGCTGAGTGCAGAAAGTCAATGTCAAAAATTTACACAGTGCATGATTTCCATTTATATAGCATTATCGAAATGACAAAATTGTAGAGATGAAGAACAAATTAGTGGTTGCCAGAGGTTGTGGGTGGAGGGAAGGAAGGAAGTGGCTGTGAGTATAAAAGGACAACACAAGGGATCCTTACGATGGAACAAGTCTGTATCTTGACTGTGATGGTGGACACATAATCTGCACATATGATAAAACTGCACAGAGCTACACACACACATACACAAGTGCGTGTGAAATGGGTGAAACTTGAAGAAGCTGTGTGGATGGTACCAATGACAGTTTCCTGGTTTTGCTATTGTACTATAGTTATGAAAGGTGCTAACTCTGGGGGAAACTGGGTGAAGGATGTGCAGTACCACCCCGTACATTTCTTTGCAACTCTCTGTGAATCTATAATTATTCCAAAATAAAAAGTTCAAACCAAGAAAACAGCAAGCCCCCAACAGAGCTTGTATGGGCTGCCCTCCTGCTGACACTGCCATGACCTCTGCTCCCGAGAGATGTCCCTTGGGGAGTCTGGCCTGAGTGGTGTCCTTTCTTCTCACTTTATCTGGCAGCCCCACAGCTTTGCATGAAGTCTCAACCCCCTTCACTATGTAGCTTATCGCTGGGGAACAGATGATGGAAGCACAGGGCAGAGACCTAGAGAAATCTGGGTATGACCTTTAACAATACTGGAGCTCACATTGGATTAAGGGCTTTGAAGTCAGGCTGCTTGGATTCAAACCCCAATCTGTCTTTCACTATCCATAAGGCCTCAGATAAGATGCTTATCCTTTTGTGCCACAGTTTTCTTATCTATGAAGTGGGAGTGATGATAGTCCCTGATCATAGGTATATGATGTATATCATACTGTGTTTGTACCTATAAATCTTAGAACAGTACCAGACACCTAGAAAGAGTTAATAAATGTTAGTTATTTATAATACAAATAAAAACAATTGTTTACCATTATTATATCTCTCTACAGGTTTACTCATTCCTATTTTACAGTGAAGAAGCTGGGACTTAGCAAAACTAATTAGCTAGTGTGGATCGACTAGTGACAGAGCTGAGATCCAAATCCAGAGCCTCCAAGTGCATGCCCTTTCCAATACGTCTGTCTGAGTCAGTGTGTGTGGAAGCCTTACCAGAAAGAGGAGGAGAGGAAGAATTCAGAAAGCAGAGAAAAGGAGAAAGAATAGATTATATTCCAGGAAAAAGATGTAAAAGAATATCTCAACTGACTTAGACTATAAAGGAAATTTACGTTCCCACTATTATGAGTTCCTAAGGTAGGGAGCCTCTAGGGTTGGTGAATTCAGTGGCTCAGCAATGTCATGGATCGTATGGGTCTATCTTTCGACTCTGTGTTGTCAATTCAGTCAAATTAGGAAAATCATAAATGTTTGTCCTTTGGAGTAAACAAATTATAGAGGCTGTGAAATTCCATGCCAGGGCATTAAGTAGGTTTTCAGATCACTTGTGAGCACAGAGGAAACAGCAACACTTCAGAAGCTTAGTTTGATATAAGTTTTTTCTTAAAGGACTTGCTTATGGCTTCACTAAAATTTGAAGAAGCTCATGTAACCAAAAAGGTTTTCCCAGCATATAACATGTCTGTAAAAAAAAAAAAAAAAACAACAAAACTTTCAAGTTAATCTTTCACCTATTAAATATTGTTCCACTGTGGATTTCTTTTAAAGAGGAAAAGGGTATTAAAAACTTACAGTAGGGCTTCCCTGGTGGCGCAGTGGTTGAGAATCCGCCTGCTGATGCAGGGGACACGGGTTCATGCCCCGGTCCGGCTGGGCCCGTGAGCCATGGACACTGAGCCTGTGCTCCACAATGGGAGAGGCCACAACAGTGAGAGGCCCGCGTACCACAGAAAGAAAAAAAAACTTACAGTAGAAATATTTTACTAGCTTTTTTATCTTATCCTCTCTGTTTGCATATAATATGTACCAAGAGAAAAACACTAAAAGCAAAATGGGTATTTTTACTTTACATATAATCCAGTGATATCAGCATTGCTCTTGCTATCATTTTGAATAGGTGAGGCTTTGAGGGGTTGCTTCCAAATCTACCTCCCTCTTTCCCCAATGAGAAAACCTCCACTGCACTATCTGGTTCTGCTGCTCCATTAGGCATTCATAATCGGAGAGAAAAGACTTATTAAAATACCTCTGCAGATTCAACATCAGCAATTCCACTTGCTTCACTGCCCTCAGATTTTGCAGTGGAGGTTTGAGCTTTGACACTGAAACTCATGTAACTAAGTTATAAGCATGCTTACTAGTAGCCTAGCAGGGTTTGATGATGACCTGACTGTTCTCAGACAGGGACCATCCCAGATGTTTAACCCAAGAACACAACAAGCTCCTTGAAATGGCTTGAAGGCCCCTTTCAACTGAGAAGCCCTTCTCAGTTTAATGCCTTTGCTGGAAGATGGTCATGGGTGTCCAGTTCTTGCTCCTGCTGGGGGACAACTAAGCAAACTGTGAAATGTCATCACCAAGCTCCCCGAGTGGATTAGCAGCTCCAAAGGGCAACACACATCTCTAAGTCGTCCTGTAAAGTGACCCCAAAGTGTGACTTGTCACACCATCCTGGGCTCGTTTACCCTCTGAAGGGCAGAGGGCCGCTTTGCCTGATGCACAGCAGGTTTAAGCTCACGGATAATCCAGAGCATGTTCTGAACAATAACTGGTTCCAGCCAAGTCATGGTCCCTGCAGGGCCTGCCAGGGCAGAAGCTCGCCTGCCCTTGGGTGGGTAGGGGGAACAGGCCATGGGAGCTATTTTCACCAGGAAGCAGGTCACCATGTCCCTGGAATGAGACCTCTGTGATTCTGCTACTAATTTGGTGCCTGTAACCTTGAAAGGCTGAGGCATTTCTGAAACACCTCCACTCGGCATATAAAGGGTTGAGGCCCTGAGGTTTCAGGACAGGCCGTGGACTTTGCAAACCCTAGAGCTGCAATACTCACCCTCCTTGACACTGTATCAAGACAGCAGCAGATTCATCTCAAAGGTAAAGGATTCTGAACTTGAGTGTGCCTGGGATGGAAGTTCATCTTGCACTTCTTGGGGGAAGCAAATGGATAGACTCCTTGTAACCCTGTCTTTTTCAGCCACTGGGGTTCATCTTTCCCTCTGAACGCTCACCTTGCATCTGTTTGGGAATGACTTAGAAATCTTAATGGGGCTTTTCCATATCTAATTTATATATTTAAGTGATGCATTCAAAACAAGCTAAACTCTGTGAGAGCTCCAGAAATCAGTGCCAGTGTTCATTTAACACGGCACTGATAAGATGAAATCTTGTACATGAAAACAGTGCATATGGAGGGAGAGATGCTAAAAGCCCCAGAGGAACCAACATCCTCAAGGAATGTTCGATAGAGACTCTCAACCACAGTGGGCTCCTCAGAAGACTGATGCTTAAGAGGATGTGCTAAATTCTGGTCTTTGTAATTCTGAAGCAGAGCTTCTTAAACTTTCCTATGCATGTGAATCATCTAGGGATCAGGTTAAAATGCAAATTTTGATTCAGATTTTGGTCTTGATAAACTCTGCATTCATAACAACTCCTAGGCGATGCCAGTGCTGCTGAGAAAATTGAGAAGCAGGGTTCAGTGGTGTTTCAGGGATGGTAAATAATCTTTAGACTTTGCAATGACTGTATCTTATCAAATAGCAAAAAGTCAAAAATAGTTCTGTTTTTAAATTTTGATTTTTATATTAACATAGAGCAAAATGACTCTTTTGTGTGTTCTCAGTTCTAAGAATTTACCACACATTCAGCTCTGTGTAACCACCATCACAATCAGGATACAGAACAATTACATCACCCCCTCCCCTCCCACAGACCAGTTTCCTCATGCTATGGCTTTGCAGTTATACTCTTCCCCTACCTCTAACCCCAGGCAATTATTATAGCCTTGTCTTTTTGAGAATGTCATATAAATGGAATCATAGAGGGTATATAGTCTACTGAGATTGGCTTCTTCCACTCAGCATGAATGCCTTTGAGGTTCATCTAATTTATTGAAAGTAGCAACAGTTTGTTCCTTTTTAATTACTGCACAGTATTCCACTCTGTGGATGTTCAACAGTTATTCACACGTTCAATGACTATTGGTTGTCTCCACATTTTGGCAATGACAGATAGAACTGTGTGTGGGTGTATAGGTTTTTGCTAGAACGTAAGTTTGCATTTCTCTAAGCTAAATAAGCTTAGAGAAATGCAAACTTACGTTCTAGCAATAACTAGCAACGGGATTGCTGGGTCATATGGTGGGAATATGTTTAACTTTATAAGTTATAACGTATGAGAGTTCCAATTGCTCCATACCTCTCCTCTCTAGCACTTGATATTGTCAATATATAAATTTTTATTTTGGCCATTCTTATAAGGATGTAGCAGTATCTCTGCATTTTTCATTTAATTTGTATTTCCCTTGTGGCTATGATGTTCAACATCTTTTAACATGCTTAATTGATATCTGGGCATCCTCTTTGGTGAAGTGTCTGCTAAAGTGTTTTGCCCATCTTTTAACTGGGTTGCTTGCTTTCCAATTGTTGAGTTTTGAAAGTTCTTCATATATTCTGGACACAGATCCTTTATCATATACGTGATTTGCAAATATTTTTTTCTCAGTTTGTATCTTGTCTTTTCATTCCTTTTGGAGAGCAAAATTTTCTAATTTTGGTGAAGCCCAATTTATTAATTTTTCTTTCATGAAGTGTGCTTTTTGTCATGTCTAAGAATTATATGCCTAGCCTCAAGCCACAAAAAAAATTTCTCCTATATTTTCTCTTAAAACTTTTATAGCTTTACATTTTATATTCGATCTATAATCCATTTGAGTTAATTTTTATATAAGGTGTGGGGTTTAGGGGGTTTTTGGTTTTGGTTTTGGTTTTGCATATTGGTGTCTTATTGTTCCAACACTACTTGTTGAGACATATCTCTGATGTGTCTTTTTTTTTTTTTGCCGATATCACACATCTTCATTATTGTAGCTTTATAGTAAGACTTAAAATCAGGTAGTGTAATTCCTTCAACTTCATTCTTCATTTTCAAAAGGGCTTTAGTTACTCTAGTCCTTTTGCCTTTCCATAAGTTTTATAATCAGTTTGTCTTTATCTATTTTTAAAAATCCAATTTGGATTTTTATTAGAATTGCAATAAATCTATAGATTAATTTTGGGAGAACTGATATCTCTGCTATGTTGTCTTCCAATCCATTAACATGATATGTCTCTGCATTTATTTAAGTTTTCTTTTATTTCATTCATCAGAGTTTTACAGTTTTTAGCAACCATATTTTAAACACGTTTTGTTAGATTTATATCTAAGTATTTAATTTGGGGGGAGTTATTGTAAACTTTCTTATTCCTTTCCCCCACCACAGACTATCTTGTCTTTCTAAACACAAAATTAAATCATTCCATTTCTCTGCTTTAACATTTTTGTGTGTTTGTGTGTGTGGTATGTGGGCCTCTCACTGTTGTGGCCTCTCCCGTTGCGGAGCACAGGCTCCGGACGCACAGGCTCAGCGGCCATGGCTCACGGGCCCAGCCGCTCCGCGGCATGTGGGATCTTCCCGGACCGGGGCACGAACCCGTGTCCCCTGCACCGGCAGGCGGACTCTCGACCACTGGGCCACCAGGGAAGCCCGGTATTGTCTTTTTACTTTCAATTTCCAATTGTCCACTGGTAGCATATACTAATTTCTATGTATTAAACTCATATCCTGCATCTTTGCTAAACTCACTTACTAGTTCCAGGAATTTATTTTTTGTGATTTGCTTCATGGGCACTTGAAAAGAATCTGTATTCTGTCGTCATTGGATGGAGATCTATAAATTACACTTAGATCTAGTTGGCTGCTGCTGCTCAATTTTTCTATATTGGTGATTTCCTCTCTACTAAGTTCTGCTGTTTGGGATCAGATCCACACATGTGCAGCCCACAGGCCAGCCTAGGTGCTCATGAGCAATTTTCAAGGATACCCACCTCTGTGGTATCCCTGGTAATTTCCAATTCCCTGGACTCCCCTTTTTCAATCCTCTGGCCAGAAATTTAGGGCTTTAGTTACCTGCTCTGCTGTGCACTTCTGGAGGCTGCATCCACACCTGGGTCATGTGCTGAGAGGACAGAGAGAGAGAGAGAGAGAAAAAAACAGCGAGGGTCTGCTCCATCCAGTAGGACCACAGCTCCTCCTACCAGAGCAGGTGGGTTTTGCATCTCTGCAGGCCCTGCTGCTGGTCGATTCCATTGCTGCTGCCAAGGTCCCTCGCCTTGGAATTTCCTGGAGACGGGCAAGAATAGGGAAAAGGAAAATTAGTGATTTCCCTCATTCTCTGAGCATCAGGAGTCTCCTTTCTTCCTAGAATCAGAGGACTGCTTGGAGCTCTCTCTGTCCACGTTCCCACTTCTGAGTTTCCTGTTGACTTGAGTCTAAACTGGGGATACCAGAATAAAAATAGAAAACTTAGCGCCATTCAGTGGTAACTGGAATTCTGGCCTTCTTCTCCAATCCACCTACTACTGTTTACTTCTTGAAGTCCACAAGCAGTTGCACTGAGTATTCTGTCCAGGCTTTGGAGCTGCGTTCTTTGGAGAGACGGGTAGAGTGTGCTTCCTCCATTTTATCTGGAACTGGAACCCTATTTCAAACCATGATCTTTATGAAGCTTTTTGAAATGTTGTTAAAAAAAAAAAAAGAACCATGAAATAGTTGCTCTTATGAGGTGTTGGGTATGCACGAAGTACGTTGGTGGCACACATAGTCAGCTGGGATGCAGTGAGCCACACCAGCCGAGAGTCACAGGAATAATTGATAACGTCAAAATTCTTCTTAAAATAACTCTCACATTCCTCAATTTGGGTTTAATACTCTGAGTAACCAGAGACTTAGGAGATTAAATGGTTGGCACAGCAATTAGCGCTCACAATGGACAAATGTGCCTTTGTTTCAGTTGACTCACTAACATCATTTGGAACTTTGTGCAACACAAATGCTTCACAGATGGTGACAAGTTCAACACACTTTGTTTAACTGAATTCTGTGAAGGTGTTACACACTGTCGTTCTCTTTAAGCACTCATTTATTTTGTGAAGTTCATAATTGTCAATGAAGTTATGGTTTTTCTGGGTTGGTGGTGATTGACTGGAAGGAATACTATTGATTCTCTTGAGAGGAGTGCAGTCTGGTGGATGGTGTTCTTGGCTGAGCAGATACAGACGAATAGAGCCATTTATTTATCAAGTACAATCCCCTGTGTTTCCAAAGGGCTTTCCAACTATTGATATCTTCCTCATCACATTTCTGCAAGGTAGAGTAGCTGTCCACATTTTAGAAGCCAGAAAACCAAAACACAAATGCTCCCAGAAACATTACCCGTGAAAGAATGGGCTAAACCCTAACAGTGAGATGCTGGGTCTCCCAGGAGGTTAGAGCTGGGGAGCTTGGATGAATCTCCAGTCCAAAGACAGAAGACAATTCTTCTCTAGGCCTATTTTATGTTTAAAATACTTCTTTCTTTCTTTTTTTTTTTTGCGTTTCTTTTTTTTTTTTTTTTTTGCGGTACGCAGGCCTCTCACTGCTGTGGCCTCTCCTGTTGCGGAGCACAGGCTCCGGACGCGCAGGCTCAGCGGCCATGGCTCACGGGCCCAGCCGCTCCGCAGCACGTGGGATCTTCCTGGACCGGGGCACGAACCCGCGTCCCCTGCATCGGCAGGCGGACTCCCAACCACTGCGCCACCAGGGAAGCCCTTATTTCTTTTATTTTTGCTGCGCCAGGTCTTAGTTGCAGCACACGGGATCTTTTTGTTGCAGCATGAGGACTTCTTGGTTGCGGCATGCATGCAGGATCTAGTTCCCCGACCAGGGATCGAACCCAGGTCCCCTGCATTGGGAGCGTGGAGTCTTACCCACTGGACCACCAGGGAAGTCCCTTTCTACGTTTATTTAGGCATAACTTGTGTGTAATAAAATCCACCTGCTTTAGATGTACAGTTTGATAAGTTTTGGCAATTGCATACAGTTGTTTAACCATCATGAGAAGCAAGATACAGAACATTTCCACAACCTTAAAAGGTTCCCCACGGGGCTTCCCTGGTGGCGCAGTGGTTGAGAGTCCGCCTGCCGATGCAGGGGATACGGGTTCATGCCCCGGTCCGGGAAGATCCCACATGCCGCGGAGCAGCTGGGCCCGTGAGCCATGGCCGCTGAGCCTGCGCGTCCGGAGCCTGTGCTCCGCAACGGGAGAGGCCACAACAGTGGGAGGCCTGCGTACCGCAAAAAAAAAAAAAAAAGGTTCCCCAGGCCCCTTTGCAGTCAGTCCCCTCCCTCACCTTGGCCCCAGGCCACCCCATCTGCTTATGTCACTCTGGTTCTGTGGGGCTCTCACCACAGGCCTCTGCACAGTCCTCCTCCTGCATCCTGGGTGCTCCTACCCACCCACTCATCCTGAATGTCCCTGCCCCTAGGAAGCATCCCGAAGCCCTCAGACCAGGCCAGGTGACTCCAAGGTGCCCCTCACTGGCCCCACAGACTTTCCCTCAATGCCTGAAGCACTGCCACAGGGACCACTGCCACTTTCAGGCCAGCTCTTCAGGATAAAGATAACTTGGAGACGGGGGGCATTTATTCAATTCAACAGATACTTATTGAGCACCAGTACATGCTTTAATATATTTAAATAAAACATAGGATAATCACATTTCCTAAAAACTCTGGGGGCTTACTGCAAGGTCAGTTGGATCTCTGCTCTTTTGCCAGGAAAGTATGAGATCACTGAGCACTTTCAGGGGATAAGAAAGTCACTTTCCTCCTCCCTAGGGGACAGCTGGGGGCAGTGGGTGGGGCCTGGGCCCTGAATACGACAGCTGCCCCACTTACGAGCTGTATGACCTCGATAAAGCCAAATTGCTACTCAACTTTCTTACCTGCAGAATAGTGCTTACCTTACAAGATGGCTGTTGCTGTGACATCCCTATGCTCAGCCCTCACTACCTCAGCGTCCCTGGGGCCAGCTCTGACCCAGACATGACCATCGCATAAGAGGACAGGATCAAAGACCGAGTTCTCTCACCTTGGCTGCACATTAGAATCACAGGGGGCGCTTTTAAAAATCCTGACACCCAGGCCACAACCCAGGCTGATGAAATCAGACTCCCTGGGGACTGGCATTCATTTTTTGTAAAGCTCCCCAAGTGATTCCAAGGTCAGCCAAGGTCAGTAGACACTGATCCAGAAAGAAAAGAGAAGAGAAGTAGAATTATTTCATGTCTATAGAAAGAAAGTTGGGGGAGGTTGTGATGATTACTTATTGTTAATTATTACACTATGACCTATACAGTTTGAGGTTTTAGAACTACAAAAGTTATATTTATCCAGAACTTGATAAACTGCGAAACAATTGAATATTCATGATCAAATTTAATCTTCAGAGAAATTTTAAAGATGAGGAGCCTGAGGCCTGGAGAACTTATTGTCAAACAGAAGGTGCATCAAGTTAATGGACAAATAGGTCTGCAGTGAATGTCTGGCTTCAAACCCCTCTCCGCTTCCACCCTGCCCCACTGCCCTTGTCAGTCCCTCTGGGAGAGCTGTGATCCAGACCTTCATGCTGATTCCAGACCCAGGTGTCCAGACGCCCCTTCAGTACTTCACCTTGGATGTTAACGCCCAGGCAACTCAAACTCTGTCCAGCACTGCTCAAGGTCACTCTGCATGGCCCTCCTCCTCTGGTTGCCCATCTTTGCACAGGCACAGCCAGTGCAGCTCCACTGACATCCCTCACCTTTGTTTACCACGTGGCGCTGACCACCTCCAGAATGCCTTCATTACCCTTGCCTCTACCACCTGGTCATAGCTCCTCCCTGGACATTTCCAGTAGCCCACTAACTCCTTTCCCCGTACCCACTCTCACCCTCCAGCCCCTGATTTTGACCTGTCTGCTAGACCAACCAAGGTCTAGGAGTTGGGCAGGGGTTTCTTCATGTAAAAAAGTGAGCATTTTTGAGTATCTGATATGTATGATTTCACACACAAGCGTGTGCACACACACAGGCATGCACAAACCTCAAAGCTGCTTGCTCGGCTGTGTCAGATGTTGAGACCATTTTCTGTGACAAACCTCTTTAGTAAAGGGCTTGAAAACATTCAGAAGTGTGCAGCCTGCCTTCTGCCAGTTACAGTTGTGGGACCACAAGCGAATTCTATCACTCCTCAAATGTCTCATCTATAAAATGAGGAAGAGAATGTTGACTCATGGGGATGTGGTGATAACTAAAGACATAAAATTCCTGTCACATACTACTTGCTGATAAAAAGCTGAGGGGCCGTTCATCTCTAAGGAGGAAGGAAGGACAGAGCTATTTGCTAGGTGCCTGTGACACGCCAGGCTCCAGCAGGGAGCTTCTGCCTTCACATCCCTGGATCCTGTCAACAAACCAGTGTATCCCCCCGTGAGGTTCTGTGCCTGACCTGGGTGTCCCTCAGGTAAATAGCAGGGTCTGTACCTTCCAGAGTCCAAGAGAGCGTGTTCTACAGGGGTTCGGCTGATATTTTCTTTTTCAGGGGATGAACAATCAGTATGTCCGCCGGGAGGTCTTCTGCCGGAACACCTGTCACGAGCTCAAACGCTTCTGGGAAAGAGAAATTGGCAAACAGACTTATTACCGAGAATCAGAAGAGCATCGCCTGGGAAGAAGTGCACTGGGAAAGTATGTGGCTTGTCTATCTTTTATTATCGATAATTAATTTTTAAAAATAGACTTTAATTTTTAGGGTAGTTTTAGGTTCACAGCAAAACTGAGCAGAAAGTAGAGAGCTTTCATACACCCTCTCCCCTGCCATACACAGCCTCCCCTACCAGCAACATGCCCCACCACAGAGGTGCATCTGTTACAATCCATGAACCCACATGGACACATCATACCCACCCTTACTTGTCTGTTTCTTAAAAGCAAAATTGATTTCCCCAGAGGAATGCCAGATGGACATCCTAGAGGACATAATTATTTTGATTTTCCATGCATATGGTCCTGTCACCATCTATGGATATGGGCAGTAATTTTAAAAATTCTTTAGGACTTCCCTGGTGACTCCGTGTTTCCACTGCAGGGGATGCAGGTTCAATCCCTGGTGGGGGAACTGAGATCCCACATGCCGCTCGACGGCAATAAATAAATAAACAAAATAATAAATTCTTCTAAGCTAACAAATGTACACTCTAGTTCTTATCTGTATAAAAAGAAAAATCTCTCCTCTCTGTCACCATTTCTAGTGTGTGAGGGTTACACTAAATTTGGGGAGCAGATCAGCAGATGTATCCATGAAGAGCAATCAAGCAAAGGAGACAGTGACCAATTAATTCTTAGTGCTCGTTTGGGTAAAGACACAGGATGTCCTGCGTGGTTCTAGGAGGAGGGCCAATGGGCTCTCAGCCCTCTGGTGTGCATCCCTGTTCTAGCCAAGCAAGTCGAGTGGACAGCAGTAACTCACATGAGCAGACCAGGGTTGCTGTCTCTGGAAACAGTGGCACCTCACCACACTCACACATACTGCCTCTCGATGACTGCAGGGGGTCACCCACAGGACACAGGGAAGGACAGGTCGGGTTGTCTACCCCCTCATAGGGAACAGCTCAGCTGCTGTCTGTTCACTAAGACCACAGCTAGTGTGTAGCCAGTTGCTGGTGGGGCAGTTGTGTGCTGGCCCAACGGCAGGGCCCGTGACTCCATACTGTCAGTCCATGGTTGCTGGGCTGAGAACATGCATGAACTCACAAGAGTTAAATTCACTGTTACGTTCCAAAACCCCGTCCTGAGCCCTAGAGGCGAACCCAGCCTCTTCCACATGCAGAGACCTGCTCAGCCATATTCCTGGCCACAGGTAAGAAAAAGCAGACTGTCCTACCTGCTGAGGCGTTGTGTTAGGGCATCTTGTCCAGGGATTCTCAGAGAAGCTGAGTCAGGTGGCCAGTCATCTGGGGAGTCCCTGCCATCTTCCTCCCCCAAGGCCAGGCCACTCAGCATGCTGCACACCAGAGGCCACACTGAGGCCTGTGCCACGTGTGTGTCCCCCGGGGCAGTACACAGAAGGCGTCAGGTGGAGTGAAACTGACCTGTGGAAGATGCAAAAACCTTGTCTCTAAGCAAGGAGTAAGCCAAGGAGTGAATCAAATAAGCTCTGAAACAAACTGTGGTTTACTAAAACATTAAAATATATGTGTGCAGGATCTCTCCATGCACATAAAAAAGACTGCAGGAAAGACACTTTCTGGTTGGTGAGGTCGCAAAACTCTAACTTCTTATTTATCCTTCTCCTGCCTCTTCTAATCTGAACCTGGGCAGTCTGGCTCCAGAGAGTCTCTGCTCCTCACCACTACTCCACGTTGTCCCTTCATAAATTGTAGAAGACAGTTCTGGTCCATTAGGTTGTTCTGAGGCTTGAATAAGAAAATGTGCGTAGAGACTTTCCTGATGATCCACTGGTTAAGACTTTGCCTTCCAATGCAGGGGGTGCAGGTTTGATCCCTAGTCCGGGAGCTAAGATCCCACATGCCTCGTGGCCAAAAAACCAAAACATAAAACAAAAGCAATATTGTAACAAATTCAATAAAGACTTTAAAAATGGTCCACATCAAAAAAATCTTAAAAAAAAAAAGAAAAGAAAGAAAATGTGCCTAAAGCACCCAGCATGGGGCAGGGCCCAAGGTCAGGGCTCACAAATGTCAGGTCCCCTGCCTCCTCCACACTCCCACTTAATCCAGGATTGAATATAGCAGCAGCAAGATGCCAAAGGAAGAGCCCTCCGGATGAGTAGCAAGTCTCCCTGTGCCTCAGTTTCCTCATTGTTATTTTTATCATAGAGAAACAAACACTGACAGAAGAGGGATGTTGGGGAGTTACTGCCTTTAATTACTGGGGAGCAGTAGGTTGATAGTGTTGTTCAACTATATCCTTACTGATTTCTTGTCTGTTTTACTGATGGTTGAAATATGGGTACTGAAGATTTGCAGATCTGTCTATTTCTCCTTACAGATCTATCACATTTTGTTTCATGTATTTTGAAGCTCTGTATTAGGTACATAAATGTTTAGGATTATTATATACTCTTGATGAATTAAACCTTTTATTACAAAACAACCCTCTTTCTCATTGGTAATATTCTTTGCTATGAACTCTACCTTGTCTGTTGTTAATATAACCACTCCAGCCTTCGTTGATTAGGGTTAAGATGGGATATTTTTCCATCTTTTTACTTTTAACCTATTTGTGTCTTCATATTTAAAACGAGTTTCTTATAGGCAACATATATTTGGATATTTTTAATGCAATCTGTCAACCTTTGCATTTCAATTGGATTACTTATGTCATTAACATTAATTGGTATGATTGGGTTTAAATCTACCATCTTGTTATTTGTCACCTTTTTCTCTCAACAGTTATTTATTCCCTTTCTTTTTCTGCCTACTTCTGAATTAAACATTTTTTATGATTCCATTTTATCTCCTCTTTCGGCTTTTTAACTATATCTCTGTGTGTTATTTTAGTGGTTGCTTTAACATTTACATATACATCTTTAACTTATCACTGTCTACCTTCAAGTGATACATTATTTCCTGTAGAGGGTAAGAGCCTTACAATCATATAGTCCCATCTCTCCGCTCCTGGTCTTTGTGTTATTATACAGAGTACAATTTGACTTCCACATATGTTATAAACACCATATTACATCATTAACAGTTTTGCTTTGAACTGATTATTATTATTATTTTTTTTTTTTGGCTGTGCCGTGCGGCTTGAGGGATCCTAGTTCACTGACCAGGAATAGAACACGTGCCCCCTGCAGCGGGAGCGCAGAGTCCCAACCACTGGACCGCCAGGGAATACCCATGAACCACTGACCATCTTTTAAAGAGATTTAAATAGTAAGAAAAAAAAAGTATTAATACGCACACACACAGATGTCCTTCCAGGTGCTCTTCATTCCACTGTGCAGATTTCCATGTGGTGTCATTTTTCCATCTGCTTGAAGGACTTCCTTTAACACGTCATATGTGACAATCTGCTGGTAGTGAATTCTTCCAGTTTTTGCATATCTGAAAACAACTTTATCTCACCTCTGTTTTTGAAAGATAGCTTTGCTGGGTAAATAATTCTAGATTGAAGTTTTTTTTCCCCCCTCCTATACTTTAAAGATATTGCACTTTCAAGGGAAATTTCAGAGAATTAAGACTAGAATAGTGCTCAAACAGAAGTGAGAGTTCAAATATGTATATATTTAAATTTGCAAGTCTTCTGCATGCCTTTTAAAACCTGAACACATGCATGCACACACATGCATACACAGACACCTTCAGAATAAAAAGGAAGGAAGCTTCCCTGAACCAAAAGCCATGGAGATGAATACTCCATTTGTGTATATTTTGTTTCTATTTTCAGGCTCAGAGAAGAATGGAAGCAGAAACTGGAAACAAAGCTGAGACTACGGAACAATTCAGATGAGACAGAAAAGCGGGCCAATGTTGGCCAAGAGCTTCACTGATACAAGAGGATACAAAGCACTGAGGTCACTCTGCCAGGACAAGCCAGTGCAAACCCCTGAGTCCCTTTGCTACACCATACAGATCCCATACTATTGTTTCCCCTACCTGTAAATCCTGTGGGGATTTACCTGTGAATCCTTCCCCACTGCTGAGTGGGAATTATTAGCCAAGGCAGTCCTCTCTGCATGGGGACCAGAATATTATCCCCAATGTGTCTAAAGATGAGATTATCTAACAGCAAAGCAGCATACTTTATTTCCATATAATTATCTTCTAATTATGAAATCCCAATATTTGAAATTCTAAGCACATGAGGGGGGATGATTTTCACGGTCATACTTTGAACATCGCACATTAGTTTTGCTCCACATTTCTCCTAGGAAACAGCACCATGTAATCCTTTCTCTTGTTTTCTTTTTATGAGAAGAGAATGCACCTATCTGCGGAAATACAAATATTGTAAGTAGTCATTAAAACAAGGTTTGCAAATTAACTGATCTAATATTATTTTTCTTTTTTTTTTTTTTTTTT
>NC_041231.1:44856735-44866067 GCF_002837175.3 Physeter macrocephalus | reverse complement strand
GGCCTCTCCCGTTGCGGAGCACAGGCTCCGGACGCGCAGGCCCAGCGGCCACGGCTCACGGGCCCAGCCGCTCCGCGGCATGTGGGATCCTCCCAGACCGGGGCACGAACCCGGTTCCCCTGCATCGGCAGGCAGACGCGCAACCACTGCGCCACCAGGGAAGCCCCTAATATTATTTTTCTTCACACGAATTTAATAGGCTTATTCATAAACATGTTTACGTAGAACCATTCAATAAGATCGGGATAATTTTAATAAAACTTGGTTGCCATGCCATCACTGGCATTTGTTTTTGTTGCTTTCTTTTAAATCTCCACATGCTGGCACTGGTTGGCTCTCTGTCAGCTCAGCCAAAGTATATCTGGCCACCCCAACAAAGTGCTTGTCACATAGATTCTGGACTTTGAAACATCATTGTCACTGCCCAGCCATCCCTCAGGTCCCCATACAGGGTTGCTGCTTCTAAAAGTGCAAACTGTAACTAGGCCTGGTGCAACATTTCCCAACCAGGACAAAGGAGCAGAGAGATACATGCTGTAGAGTACTTGATGGTTGTAGGCAGTGCCTGCAAAGCCTTACATATTCAAGGGGCAGTGTTACTAGGAGACACAGAGAGCAAGGCAGAGGCAATTCTGAACAGATCAAGGGTGGTGGTCCAGTCCTCTAAATGCCCTGATGTGCCCTAAAGTGCTTCCATCCACATCCCCAGGGAGCCCAGATGGGAGCCACCAGGAGGCAAGAAGAGTTGGGGGAGCATTTCCTCAGATTCCACACTTACATGATCCAGGAAACAGGGCTTAGAGCCCTCCTTCCTGCTATGGTCTCTCATTCAACCTGGGATTCAATTCAACTAATAAACCATGAATCCCAGCTGGGTTTATCTGAGATTGATGAAAGAGGAATTTTTGTTGGGTATAAGAGGGAAATAGGAATTAAACAGGAGAAGAAAAGACAGAGCTTTCAGGCTGAGAGGCTCTCAGAAGAAAAGGCCTACCATCATGAACTGCAAAACGCTGCTGGTGGAATCTAAATGCAGTCAAGTGAAGCAGATAATGCATGTGAAGATTCGTTGTGCATTAATTCATTCACCGCATACCTAGCACTGTGCTGTACGACCAAATACAGCAGAGTAAACCAGAAGTGATGACTCTGGAGGCTACGGTCTAGGGAAGATGGCAGAAAAGCCAAGGCAATAAGTGTGAGGGACTAAATAGCACTGAGAGCCACAGCAGGCAAATGTGCCCACCTGATATGGGGACCCATTCTGGTCTAGGGAGGGCTTCTTAAGAACAGGGTAGTTAAACCCAAGTAAGCATGATCCAGTGAAGGCAAGATTCAGGGCTCAGGTCCTGGGTGCCTTGAGGGAATACATTTAGCTAAGCTAGAATGGGAGTGAGGAGAAGGTGTAGCAAGAGCTGAATCGGCAGAAATCAGCATTCAGGGCCTTGCTGGCTGAGAGTATGAGCTTCTCCCAAGGGCATAGGAAGCCACCGAAGGGTGTTGGCCAGGGGAGAGCCACAGTGGCCATGGTTCAGGAGGATTACTTTGCACAGAAAGATGGAAGGACAAAGGTGGGAAGCCCAGCCAGGAGGTTCTGCAGATGCCTCCCAAGAGGTAAGAAGGCCTACACTAAGTCCTCAGTGCCCTGGCAGCAGGGACTGGGGGGAAAGAGACAGGGAGAGAAGCATGAGTGCCTTTTCTCACAGTACTATAGGCTTGAGGTCAAAGATCAAAGTGGCAGCATGGTCGGTTTCTGGTGAGAGCTCTTTCCTGTCCTGTAGATGGCCGCTTCTCACTGTGTCCTCACGGGGCATGGAGAGAGAGAAAGAGAGAAAGGGAGAGAGGAAGAGGGGGAGAGAGGGACAGAGAGAACAAGCTCTCTGGTGTCTCTTCTTATAAGGACACTAATCCCATCACAAGGGCCCCACCTGCATGACCTTATCTAAACCTAATTACCCCCCAAAGGCTTCATTTCCAAATACCATCACATGAAGGGTTAGGGCTTCAGCATATAAATTTGGGGCAGGGTAGGGTTTGAGGGGCAGGGAGGACACAATTCAGTCCATAGCAGAATGGGATCCTTTCAAACTATGTATCAAGTCCTGGACACATCCCATTTATAAAATTGACCAGGCTCAAACAGCAAAAACTTTGAGAGCTGAACTATGGTGTGGAATACCATAGGTTTCAAATTGGCCTCTGGGTAGCACACAAGCAACAGACCACAAAAGCAAAGGCTTTGCAAAGTAATTGACATTTAAAGCGTAGCCCACAAAAGTGGGCCAGGACATGTGTTCTTAACATAAATAGATTAACTGCCTACTAAAATAGATACATAAAAAGGAGAGTCTCCTAGCCTTGCACTCAAAATGTCCAGGATATAGTCCAAAATGACTCATACCAAGAGCCAAGAAAATCTCAACTCAAATGAGAAAGGATAATCAACAGACACTTAGTACTGAGATGACACAGGGGTTGAAATTATATGACAAGGATTTTAAAGCAGTTATATAAATGCTTCAACAAGCAACTACAGGCACTCTTTAAGCGAACGGAAAAAGTAAAAATGTCAGCAAAGAAACAAAAGATATAAAGAAGAACCGAATGGAACTTTTAGAAATGAATGCTACAATAACCAAAATAAACAAACAAACAACAAAAATAACACTGGATGAGCTCAACAGCAAAATGGAAAATACAGAAAAACGGATCAGTGAAGTTTCAGATAGTTAATAAATTATCTAATTTGAACGAGAAAGAGAAAATAGTTTTCTTTAAAAAAAAAAAAAAAGAAAGAAACAGAGTGTCAGGACCTGTGGGACAATAACAGAAGATCTGAAATTTGTGTCACTGGAGTCCCAAAAGAAGAGGATGCCCACTTTCACGACTTCTATTCAACATAGTACTGGACGTCTAGCCAGAGCAATTAGGCAAGAAAAAGAAAATAAAAGGTATCTCTGTTCACAGAGGACATGATCTTATATACAGATAACCCTAAAGATTACATACACATACAAAAGAAACAGTTAGAACTAATAATAAATGAATTCAGAAAAGTTGCAGGATACAAAATAAACACACAAAACAAAACATATTAGTTGCATTTCTAATACAGTAACAATGAAATATCTGAAAAAGATTATGAAAAAAATTCCACTTGTAATAGCATCAAAAAGAATAAAATACTTTGGAATTAACCAAAGAGGCAAAAGACTTGTACACTGAAAACTACAAAACACTGCTGAAGGAAATTAAAGAAGATGCAAATAAATGGAAAGACATCCCATGTTTATGGATTGGAAAATTTAATATTGTTAAGATGTCAATACCACCCAAAGCAATCTACAGATTCAATGCAATCCAATCAAAATCCCAATGGTGATTTTTACAGAAACAGAAAAACCTGCCCTAAAATTCACATGGAATCTCAAGGAACTCCAAATAACCAAAACAATCTTAGAAAAGAAGAAGAAAGTTGGAGGTCTCATACTTGCTGACTTCAAAACTTTCTACAAAGCTAAAATAATCAAAACAATGTGGTGCTGGACACATAGGCCAATGGAATAGAATAGAGAGCCAAGAAATAAACTCTTGCATATGTGGTCAGATGATTTTCAACAAGGGTGGGAAGACCATTCAATAGGGAAAGGACAGTCTTTTCAGCAAATGGTGCTGGAAAAACTGGATACCCACATGGAAAAGAATGAAGTTGGACACATACCTTATACCCTTTACAAAAATAAACTCAAAATGGATCAAAGACCTAAACATAAGGGCTAAAACTATAAAAATCTTAGAAGAAAACAGGGGGAAACTTTATGACAGTGAATTTGACAATGATTTCTTGGATTTGACTTGGACATGATAACAAATAAAAATAGATAAATTGGACTACATCAAAATTAAAAACTTCTCTACATCAAAGGACACAATCGACAGAGTGAAAAGGCAACCCATGGAATGGGAGAAATCATTTACAAATCATATATCTGATAAGGGATTAATATCCAGAACATATAAAGAACTCCTAGAACTCAACAACAAAAAATAAACAACTTAATTAAAAAATGGGTAATGGATTTGAGTAGACATATTTAAGTAGAAATTCAATATAAATCTCCAAAGAAAATATGCAAGTGGCCAATAAGCACATGAAAATGTGCTCAACGTCATTAATCATTAGGGAAATGCAAATCAAAATTACAATGAGATACCACCTCACACCCATAAGATGGCTACTATAAAAAAATACAGAAAATAAGAAGTGTTGGTGAGGATGTGGAGAAATTGAAAGCCTGTGCACTATTAGTGGGAATGTAAAATGGTGCAATTGTTGTGGAAAAAATATATCAGTTCCTCAGAAAATTAAACATAGAATTATCATATGATCCAGCAATTCCACTTCTGTGTATACACCAAAAAAACTGAAAGCAGGATCTTGAAGTGATATTTGTACACTTATGTTCATGGCAGCCTTATTCACAATAGCCAAAAGGTGGAAGCAACACAAGTATCCATCGATGAATGAATGGATAAGCAAAATGTGGTATATCCATACAATGGAACACGATGGAGCCTTAAAAAGGAAGGGATGTCTGACACATGCTACAATACGGATAAATCTTGAGGACATTAGGCTAAGTGGAATAAGCCAGTCATGAAGGAACAAATACTGTATGATTCCCACCAGGCTACATGGAATGGGGAAGGATCAGTTTCTCAAATAAAAAGTGAAGAGTGTACTGAGTAGAAAATAATTAGTCCCCATAGATCCAAGGGGACCATGACCAAATGGCAAACACCCAGAGGACCTCAACAGACCTCCTGTTGGAACCCAGTCACGCTTTCACCCTTAACTGTTCTGAGCAGCGTCTGCCCAGAGCTAAACTCAGAGAAGTTTCTTTCTGGCTATTCCTCTCTAGATCTGTGGTCCCCACAACAGCCATGCTTGTACCACAAAATCCTGTCCTGACTCAGGTTCAGAAGAGAGAATGGCACAGATCCAGCAGACATTTCTCCAGGGTGGGGTGGGGTGGGGCCAAGGAAGAATCCATTTCCTTCCGAGCATCTGAACTAATACCATGGAGATCTGAGAGCTCCAGGGGCCACCACTGCCCTCAGACTGGAAAGTCTAACTGCTAGGAAATGAGAGGGAAGTAGACACCTGGTGAAAAACATAGGGGTGACAAAGGCACCCTCCATGATTCTTGGCAGCCCTCCACTCCCACTTCTGGTCCTTCTCAGGGTCTGGCCGCTTTCCCAACTTGGGCTCCACGAGGTACTGCTGCATCTGTATAATAAATTCCCTTACTGGGGCTTCCTTGGGGGCGCAGTGGTTGGGAATCCCCCTGCCAATGCAGGGGACACAGGTTCCAGCCCTGGTCCGGGAAGGTCCCACATGCCGTGGAGCAACTAAGCCCGTGCGCCACAACTACTGAGCCTGCGCTCTAGAGACCACGAGCCACAACTACTGAAGCCCGCGCCCCTAGAGCCTGTGCTCAGCAACAAGAGAAGCCACAGCAATGAGAAGCCCACGTACAGCAACAAAGAGTAGCCCCACTCGCCGCAACTAGAGAAAGCCCGCGTGTAGCAATGAAGACACAACACAGCCATAAATAAATGAAGGAATTTATTTATTTATTTTAAAAAATTTTAAATTATTTAAAAATTTAAAAATAATTTACTTAAAAATTTTTTATAAATTTATTTAAAAATTTTTAAAATACATTTATTTTAAAACTTTTTAAATAGATTTATTTATTTATTTATTTTTGGCTGCTTTGGGTCTTCACTGCTACACGCAGGCTTTCTCTAGTTGCAGAGAGCGGAGGCTACTCTGCTGTGGTGCATGGGCTTCTCATTGCGGTGGCTCCTCTTGTGGATAAGCATGGGCTCTAGGCACGTGGGCTTCAGCAGTTGTGGCGTGCAGGCTCAGTAGTTGTGCTGCATGGGCTTAGTTGCTCCGCGGCATGTGGGACCTTCCCGGACCAGGGCTCAAACCTGTGTCCCCTGCACTGGCAGGCGGATTCCCAACCACTGCACCACCAGGGATAAATTCCCTTTATTAAGCTGCCTGCACATTTCTCTTATTCACAAAGATTACAAGTAATATGGATTAAAAGGAGATTTCAGAGTCTGCATCAGGGAATGGGGCTGTTCTTTAGAGACAGGGCCTCCCACATCACCTGCAAAGTCTGCTGGGACGTGAGGCCCCAGATGTGAGCAATGCTCTAGAATGCCAAGTTACACCTCTAGGGGAAAGCATCAGTCTGAGAAGTTAGGCACTGTGTTACTTACTGGGAGGAGAGCACCCAGAATCCACTCAACTCAAGGACTAAATTCTGCAAAAAAAACCGCTCCCAGTTCTATCTCAAGCACAGTCTAATAACCTGGGCTCTCCAGAGCAGTCCTCATTTCAAATGTGCTGCCAATATCTGATCCCGTGTCACCATTTTTGGTGAAGAAATGTGGTCATCATAAATATACTCCAACAGGAGTCCAAGAATTTTTCAAAGACCTCTCTCTTAGATTCTCTTTGCTCAGCAAATTAAGTACTGTGCACTCACTGGATAAAGGATTTAGTGATCAGGAAGCTACTGGATGGGGGAGCACATATTCCACAGGGACCAGGGACCTGGTGCTGTTTGTTTTGAAGCCACAAAGCACCTACTGTGTTGGGCTAACTTTCAATATTACATATTAACTATACAGAAAGAGAATTCTACTGTGCATAATTCTAGCTAAGTAACCTTAGTCAAGTTATTTAAGATGTGAGCTTCAGTTTCCTCATCTTTATAATACAGCTAATAATTACCTTCCTCATAAGTAAAATACAGTGCCTGACACATAGTAAGTTATGGTAGGCAAACAGATGGTGCAAATGGTGGTGTAAACCAACTGAACAGATTGCTAAGCTTCTAAGAATGATAATTTCGAGAATTACAAATGGGCTTCAAGTGAGTGCACTTAAAGGCTGTTCCTACATTTAAAATTTCAAGATCAAAGCATTCCTTCTTCTAATATTTTTCCAGAAGGCTTCTCCACACCCACCCCCATCTTCCACCACCCCCCAATCTCATTATCTCCATAAATGTTGCCCCATTCACCCTGTTACTCAGGTTAAAACCTAGTCACCCCGTCTCCTCTCTTTCTCTTAAACCTTCCATCTAAGCCACTCACAAATCCTGCCAGTTCTACCTTCAAAATTCACAAGGTTTAGAATCAGACCACTACACCCCAGTTCAAGGGTGACAGTAATTTTAACACAATTAAAATTTATCATCTTTATACTGCTTAATTTATAAGAGGAGGTCAGAGTCTCCCACCCTCCGCAAGGTCACCTCCTCCAGGCAGTTGCTGCCCCCTTTCCATGAACGATGGCTCACTCAGGGTGGGTACAAGGGAGCTGGGTTGATGGGTTGTAGGTCACTCAGAAAGCTTGGTGGAAGTGGTACTTTTTAAATGGAGTGTGAAACACAGAAGGAATTCTATTCCCAGGTCACTGCTCATATATACTGGAGAACTACCTCCTCAGAACACTTTTTAGATACTGTAAAAGTGGCTATCTTAGGACCCTCTGTTCTGATGTCTATCTGGTCTTCTAAATGGGGGATAGAGACTTGGCAGAAATCTTGGCTGATTCCATGCTGGTCTCCACCCAGCAGAAAGAATGATGAATTCATGGTCAAGGAGGTGATGAGTGGGAAGAAGAGGTTTTGGACTTGGAGATCCCATTTCCATGGGGAGAGGTTTTATGGGTGTGCTGGCAGGTGAAACAGTCTGTGAATGTCTCATCTCTGAGTATTAAAAAGGGATGTCTCTCCTTGGAAATACCCAAGTGTTGCTGACTGGGTGGGGCTCTATCCTATTCCCAGGTTGAATATGTCCTGAAGAAATTTTTATTGACTGGTGTGTTTTAGTTTAGTGTTTTTGTAAAGCAAATGAATATAAGCAGAATGAAATTCTTCTTTTAGGATTGATCATAAAATCAACTTGTTATGTCCACCTATATGGATGTAACTCATCATTTTTAAAGCTCCAATGGAATTCTCTTCTAGGAAAAACATGTGTTTTTGGAACCTTGTTTAGTCCTTGAAAATAACAGATGTATGACATAGGATTAGTTTGTTCAAGGTCAAAAAAGAGCCTTAGGGGATGAATCAGGCCTTGAAACTCAGCTCTCAATCCATTCTTCCCCAGTGGCTTGGTGTCCTCTCAGAGATCTGAATAGTCCTAGTTGTTGCTCCTTGGAAATGAGTAGACACTGCTTCCTTTTCTCTAACCTATGGAAAGGTCACCAGGATAATGCATCCACTAGGCTGGAGACCAGCTTTGGGAGAACTTGAGAAAGGCAACAGGAGAAGACCATGAAAGGAAGGTTCCAGCTACACAGTATGGCTATGGGGAAAGGGTAGGATAAGTTAGGGCCAGGAAGACCCAGGACCCACCTCAGGGGGCTCAGAGGCTGAATATGAAGGCAGAAACCCTGGCATCTGGTACAGCCCTAGGATCTGCAACAACACTCATAATATGTTATAGACATGAAACTTATCTGTTGGATGAATGAATGGAGGGTTTGCACAAGCACACTGCTCTACGAGAAACTCCTCAACAATACCCCATTCACAGCAGGGCAGAGGAGACTGAACTGTTGTCACCCCACGCTTATTTCTTTCCCCTTTTAGCAGAGAGCTAGCTCAGCTTGTCTGAATTAGTCCACATAAAACAGGCTGATGTCAGTGGCTAAGCTTCAGAGGCTTCTTTTTACAAGGGCACTTCCTGACCAGGAAGATTTCATAATTTCATAATTGTCCAAGTGTTTCCATTCGGCCTATAAAATGAAGAGCATTACAGGGGTGTGGTGCTTCTGGAACCTTCTCATATGTGCCCAGTCCAGCTGTGCCAGGCCTGAACCCACCTCTGGGTGCGCTCTGTGGCTTCTCTGCTGGTAGTTTCTCCCTAATAAACATAATTGTATATGCATGCCCTGAGTCGCTTTACTGATGGGTGGTCCCTGCCCCTTGTTCATGACAGTGGCCCCATTCAGATCCTCCCAGCCCCAGAAGGCTATCTTGGAGGACAGCTCCAGAGTCTACGGAAGACTTGGGACAAGAAAAGGGAGGGGGCTTCCCTGGTGGCGCAGTGGTTGCGCGTCCGCCTGCCGATGCAGGGGACACGGGTTCGTGCCCCGGTCCGGGAGGATCCCACATGACGCGGAGCTGCTGGGCCCGTGAGCCATGACCACTGAGCCTGCGCTCCGGAGCCTGTGCTCCACAACGGGAGAGGCCACAACAGTGAGAGGCCCGTGTACCGCAAAAAAAAAAAAAAAAAAA
>NC_041231.1:44851307-44856291 GCF_002837175.3 Physeter macrocephalus | reverse complement strand
AAAAAAAAAAAAAAAAGAAAGAAACAGAGTGTCAGGACCTGTGGGACAATAACAGAAGATCTGAAATTTGTGTCACTGGAGTCCCAAAAGAAGAGGATGCCCACTTTCACGACTTCTATTCAACATAGTACTGGACGTCTAGCCAGAGCAATTAGGCAAGAAAAAGAAAATAAAAGGTATCTCTGTTCACAGAGGACATGATCTTATATACAGATAACCCTAAAGATTACATACACATACAAAAGAAACAGTTAGAACTAATAATAAATGAATTCAGAAAAGTTGCAGGATACAAAATAAACACACAAAACAAAACATATTAGTTGCATTTCTAATACAGTAACAATGAAATATCTGAAAAAGATTATGAAAAAAATTCCACTTGTAATAGCATCAAAAAGAATAAAATACTTTGGAATTAACCAAAGAGGCAAAAGACTTGTACACTGAAAACTACAAAACACTGCTGAAGGAAATTAAAGAAGATGCAAATAAATGGAAAGACATCCCATGTTTATGGATTGGAAAATTTAATATTGTTAAGATGTCAATACCACCCAAAGCAATCTACAGATTCAATGCAATCCAATCAAAATCCCAATGGTGATTTTTACAGAAACAGAAAAACCTGCCCTAAAATTCACATGGAATCTCAAGGAACTCCAAATAACCAAAACAATCTTAGAAAAGAAGAAGAAAGTTGGAGGTCTCATACTTGCTGACTTCAAAACTTTCTACAAAGCTAAAATAATCAAAACAATGTGGTGCTGGACACATAGGCCAATGGAATAGAATAGAGAGCCAAGAAATAAACTCTTGCATATGTGGTCAGATGATTTTCAACAAGGGTGGGAAGACCATTCAATAGGGAAAGGACAGTCTTTTCAGCAAATGGTGCTGGAAAAACTGGATACCCACATGGAAAAGAATGAAGTTGGACACATACCTTATACCCTTTACAAAAATAAACTCAAAATGGATCAAAGACCTAAACATAAGGGCTAAAACTATAAAAATCTTAGAAGAAAACAGGGGGAAACTTTATGACAGTGAATTTGACAATGATTTCTTGGATTTGACTTGGACATGATAACAAATAAAAATAGATAAATTGGACTACATCAAAATTAAAAACTTCTCTACATCAAAGGACACAATCGACAGAGTGAAAAGGCAACCCATGGAATGGGAGAAATCATTTACAAATCATATATCTGATAAGGGATTAATATCCAGAACATATAAAGAACTCCTAGAACTCAACAACAAAAAATAAACAACTTAATTAAAAAATGGGTAATGGATTTGAGTAGACATATTTAAGTAGAAATTCAATATAAATCTCCAAAGAAAATATGCAAGTGGCCAATAAGCACATGAAAATGTGCTCAACGTCATTAATCATTAGGGAAATGCAAATCAAAATTACAATGAGATACCACCTCACACCCATAAGATGGCTACTATAAAAAAATACAGAAAATAAGAAGTGTTGGTGAGGATGTGGAGAAATTGAAAGCCTGTGCACTATTAGTGGGAATGTAAAATCGTGCAATTGTTGTGGAAAAAATATATCAGTTCCTCAGAAAATTAAACATAGAATTATCATATGATCCAGCAATTCCACTTCTGTGTATACACCAAAAAAACTGAAAGCAGGATCTTGAAGTGATATTTGTACACTTATGTTCATGGCAGCCTTATTCACAATAGCCAAAAGGTGGAAGCAACACAAGTATCCATCGATGAATGAATGGATAAGCAAAATGTGGTATATCCATACAATGGAACACGATGGAGCCTTAAAAAGGAAGGGATGTCTGACACATGCTACAATACGGATAAATCTTGAGGACATTAGGCTAAGTGGAATAAGCCAGTCATGAAGGAACAAATACTGTATGATTCCCACCAGGCTACATGGAATGGGGAAGGATCAGTTTCTCAAATAAAAAGTGAAGAGTGTACTGAGTAGAAAATAATTAGTCCCCATAGATCCAAGGGGACCATGACCAAATGGCAAACACCCAGAGGACCTCAACAGACCTCCTGTTGGAACCCAGTCACGCTTTCACCCTTAACTGTTCTGAGCAGCGTCTGCCCAGAGCTAAACTCAGAGAAGTTTCTTTCTGGCTATTCCTCTCTAGATCTGTGGTCCCCACAACAGCCATGCTTGTACCACAAAATCCTGTCCTGACTCAGGTTCAGAAGAGAGAATGGCACAGATCCAGCAGACATTTCTCCAGGGTGGGGTGGGGTGGGGCCAAGGAAGAATCCATTTCCTTCCGAGCATCTGAACTAATACCATGGAGATCTGAGAGCTCCAGGGGCCACCACTGCCCTCAGACTGGAAAGTCTAACTGCTAGGAAATGAGAGGGAAGTAGACACCTGGTGAAAAACATAGGGGTGACAAAGGCACCCTCCATGATTCTTGGCAGCCCTCCACTCCCACTTCTGGTCCTTCTCAGGCCGCTTTCCCAACTTGGGCTCCACGAGGTACTGCTGCATCTGTATAATCAATTCCCTTACTGGGGCTTCCTTGGGGGCGCAGTGGTTGGGAATGCCCCTGCCAATGCAGGGGACACAGGTTCCAGCCCTGGTCCGGGAAGGTCCCACATGCCGTGGAGCAACTAAGCCCGTGCGCCACAACTACTGAGCCTGCGCTCTAGAGACCACGAGCCACAACTACTGAAGCCCGCGCCCCTAGAGCCTGTGCTCAGCAACAAGAGAAGCCACAGCAATGAGAAGCCCACGTACAGCAACAAAGAGTAGCCCCACTCGCCGCAACTAGAGAAAGCCCGCGTGTAGCAATGAAGACACAACACAGCCATAAATAAATGAAGGAATTTATTTATTTATTTTAAAAAATTTTAAATTATTTAAAAATTTAAAAATAATTTACTTAAAAATTTTTTATAAATTTATTTAAAAATTTTTAAAATACATTTATTTTAAAACTTTTTAAATAGATTTATTTATTTATTTATTTTTGGCTGCTTTGGGTCTTCACTGCTACACGCAGGCTTTCTCTAGTTGCAGAGAGCGGAGGCTACTCTGCTGTGGTGCATGGGCTTCTCATTGCGGTGGCTCCTCTTGTGCCATAAATAAATGAAGGAATTTATTTATTTATTTTAAAAAATTTTAAATAATTTATTTAAAAATTTAAAAATAATTTACTTAAAAATTTTTTATAAATTTATTAAAAAATTTTTAAAATACATTTATTTTAAAACTTTTTAAATAGATTTATTTATTTATTTATTTTTGGCTGCTTTGGGTCTTCACTGCTACACGCAGGCTTTCTCTAGTTGCAGAGCGGAGGCTACTCTGCTGTGGTGCATGGGCTTCTCATTGCGGTGGCTTCTCTTGTGGATAAGCATGGGCTCTAGGCACGTGGGCTTCAGCAGTTGTGGCGTGCAGGCTCAGTAGTTGTGCTGCATGGGCTTAGTTGCTCCGCGGCATGTGGGACCTTCCCGGACCAGGGCTCAAACCTTCTACGGAAGACTTGGGACAAGAAAAGGGAGGGGGCTTCCCTGGTGGCGCAGTGGTTGCGCGTCCGCCTGCCGATGCAGGGGACACGGGTTCGTGCCCCGGTCCGGGAGGATCCCACATGACGCGGAGCTGCTGGGCCCGTAAGCCATGGCCACTGAGCCTGCGCTCCGGAGCCTGTGCTCCACAACGGGAGAGGCCACAACAGTGAGAGGCCCGTGTACCGCAAAAAAAAAAAAAAAAAAAAAAAAAGAAGAAGAGGTAGGGATACAAAGAAGGCAGAGAACGAACCGAGGGAAGTAAAACCCACAAACGAGAGAGATAGAATAGTTTTTAGGAAAGAATCATGCAAAGGGTTTAGAAGAATTTATTCCTGATCTGATACATCTGACTGACAGACCAGCCAAATGCATTTTGTTTGATTCACACAGCAGTTAATTAAGCCAACTGTGAACAGGACCTCAAGCTGCAGGATGAAACTCTCCTACAGTATTGACTCAACCATGTACCCCAGGGTCCAGGATCCCACCAGCTGAACAAATCCCACCAACCATGACGGATTTGTACTCTAGAAAGCCAGGTGGCTTTCCCCTTAAGTCTCCGTATTGACCTTTCCTCTTGGCCCGAGGCATTAATCCAGGTGGGCAGGGTGTATTAGCAACTGCAGACCCCACTTTCTCCTGTAAGGAGGAAGCCTAGTGAGATTCTGTCATCGATAACAACCCTGGCCTGTGAGCTGAGGCTGCCCTGAATGCCTTCCAGAGCTGAGGTGGTGTCGTCGGTCACTTCAGCTGAAATCAGGGACAAATTTTCACACCACCTTTTCTAATTGGATGATTCCCATTGCGGGGAAAATGTCCTCAGGGTGCACATACATAGTGAGTCTGAGAAAACAATGGTAGCCTCATTTTGAAGAGCTCTTGGCAGTTGTCTGAGGGCTACAGGAGCCACTGGTGGTGTTTCTTTAAGCACTCAAAGGTCTCTTATGACACCCCCAAGATACAAGTCACCTATGGGTCTGATAGGATGGAGACAAGTGTCTGTATCCAACAGAACCCTGAAAGATTAATTCTTTCCCTTCTCTGAGTCTCCCCAGCATACTTGAAGAGGTGTGTATAGCCTTTGATCCCTCTTGGGGAAAGGGAGATCTCTGCTCCGCCCCTAAGAATCTTTCTCCTTAAAGGAGCTTCAGTGAGGACAGAGGGGGATGGAGGGATGGCTCAATATCACGTCTCACTGAAATGCAAATCAAAACTACAGTGAGGTATCACCTCACACCAGTTAGAATGGGCATCATCAGAAAATCTACAAACAACAAATGCTGGAGAGAGTGTGGAGAAAAGGGAACCCTCCTACACTGTTGGTGGGAATGTAAATTGATACAGCCACTATGGAGAACAGTATGGAGGTTCCTTAAAAAACTAAAAATAGAACTACCATACGACCCAGCAATCCCACTACTGGGCATATACCCTGAGAAAACCATAATTCAAA
>NC_041231.1:44849989-44850434 GCF_002837175.3 Physeter macrocephalus | reverse complement strand
AAAAAAAAAAAAAAAAGAAAGAAACAGAGTGTCAGGACCTGTGGGACAATAACAGAAGATCTGAAATTTGTGTCACTGGAGTCCCAAAAGAAGAGGATGCCCACTTTCACGACTTCTATTCAACATAGTACTGGACGTCTAGCCAGAGCAATTAGGCAAGAAAAAGAAAATAAAAGGTATCTCTGTTCACAGAGGACATGATCTTATATACAGATAACCCTAAAGATTACATACACATACAAAAGAAACAGTTAGAACTAATAATAAATGAATTCAGAAAAGTTGCAGGATACAAAATAAACACACAAAACAAAACATATTAGTTGCATTTCTAATACAGTAACAATGAAATATCTGAAAAAGATTATGAAAAAAATTCCACTTGTAATAGCATCAAAAAGAATAAAATACTTTGGAATTAACCAAAGAGGCAAAAGACTTGTAC
>NC_041231.1:44838287-44849489 GCF_002837175.3 Physeter macrocephalus | reverse complement strand
GGGGCCTCAAGACACACAATGGTTTCTCCAGGGCTCTGCTTGGCCCTAGATGGTAGAAGTACCTGGGGCCACATAGGAAAGTTGCAGTGTCAGGCCCAAAAAGGCACTTGGACCTCAACCACACAGACTGACTTCCACTCCTAAACCCATTTCCTAGAGAAAGGTAAGGGATAGTCCCAAAGGCCTCTGAGCAACAGGTTAGCATTTGTTACCCTCTATATGCAGGGCTCTAGGGAGTAGGGAACGCCATCTCCTGGGGACGAAACATCTTTCCCACTTCCCTGTCTGCTTGGGCCTAGGTGGTACAGCTGTTTGTGGAACATCACCCCCAGAACCTTGTGGAGAGAGCTGGAGTTGGATGGGGTACCTCTTCGGGGTCCCCTCCAGCCTGGGTACTCCTATCCCAAGCCCCTGCCTGGCCTGGAACTCGATCCAAGGAACTTTGTTTCTCTCCTCTTTGAAGAGAAGCAAACAGGCCAGGCTGGGTGGGGCAGGCCTGGAGTGAGGGGCGGTGCTTGAGTCCTGCTCTGACTGCCAATAGCTGTGGCTGAGCTCCCTTTAAAGCCCAGGCCTCCAGCCTTTGCAGAGAGCATGGGCATGGTCCTGAGGAGGCACCTGGTGGGGTAGCTGGAAGAGGTGGTCCAAGCCAGTAGGGTGGAGGTCCAACCTTGGACCTCTGGCATACAGGGGTCTGGAGAGGACCAGAACCCAGTTCTTTGGGTAAGAAAGGCAGACCTACTGCTGGGACCCTTGCACAACTAACCCCCCACCATGTGTTCCTGGATGCTGTTGACACCCCATCCATTTATTCAGGAGTCCAGTCCTGTCCTCAGCCACAAAGGCTTTGAAACCATCTCATTCATTTGTTTTCTTTCATTCTGTGAGTCTGGGGGAGACTCAGTGGGACCACAACATTGGCTGAAGGGGTTGCACAAGATGACCCCAAGGGGTGCTCCAGCCCAGGCCACATGGGTCTGATCTATCTTCCCCAAAATAGGCCTGACTTGTCCTGCCTGGCCCTCCTGCCCCTAGGAGTCTGTCAGGAAGTTATGTCTGGTCATCTGATTTATAATAGGAAGCAGCTCCATCCCCTCCCCTGAGGCTGGGGCCAAGGTGGTCAGACTGTAGGGGCCTTAGAAAAATAAACTCAGTCCAGCCAGGTCCTGGCAGCCCTGCCCTGCCCATCCCTAGACAGGCCAGCTCCATGCCCTGGCCCAGCTTGCGTGGGCACAGCTGCCCTGAGCCAGAAAACCACTCCTGGAATAACTCTGTCTGAGGTGAACGCGCTGGGGCAAGGTCTGTGCCCTCTTTCGTGCTCTCACAGCCAGGAGCAGCCCTGGCTTGTCCTCAGGGAGGTTGAGGAGGATGCAGCCATGTCCTCCAGGGTCTGAGGTGCTCTCAGGAGCCTGGGGAGGAAAAACTAGGATGCACAGGAGCCCAGAGGCCTGGGTTAGAAGCACAGGACACCCTCCAGGAGGCTGTAGCTTGAGTCATGGTCTAGCCCACTGCCTGCCCTCCAGGACCTCTCAGTCTAGTCAGAAAGACCCCTCCCAGAACCAGGACGGGTAACACAATATACGGGGCCAGTGCAAAATGAAATTGTGAGCCCCTCTGTTAAAAAATTATTAAGAATTTCAAGAAAGTGACAGCAGAATAACAAACCAAGCACAAGGCCCTCCTGAAAGTGGGCCTACTATGTGAAGCCAGCCCAGCTCAGGAAAGATATTTTGAAAATCCCAGAGCCCACAGGGGTTTTGTCAAAATGTGGAGCCTCGGGCTTCCCTGGTGGCGCAGTGGTTGAGAATCCGCCTGCCGATGCAGGGGACACGGGTTCGTGCCCCGGTCCGGGAAGATCCCACATGCCGCGGAGCTGCTGGGCCCGTGCAAAAAAAAAAAAAAAAAATGTGGAGCCTCCTGAGAGGGTCTCTTGGGTAGGACACACATAGGTAGATGGAGACAGGCCTGAAATTTGGGAACCATTCCTGGGGTGTCTGAGCTCTGGCCCTTGCCAAGCCTTCTCTGTCCTCCCCGTAGTTATCACTCTTTGCTGTGTCTTCAACTGCCGCGTGCCACGGACCCGGAAGGAGATTGAAGCCCGGTACCTACAGCGAAAGGCAGCCAAGATGTACACGGACAAACTAGAGACTGTGCCACCCCTCAATGAGCTCACAGAAATCCCTGGAGGTGAGCAGGCCTAGCCCCCAGCCCCACCACCGTCCGACTCTGCCATGCTGGCCAGTTCCTCGATCCTGCCACCCACAGTTGCCCTATTCCTCCCCTCCACCTGGTTCGGGGGGGGACCCAGCCCTGTTTCTGGAGACCAGAGCAACGAAATGGGTCAGAGTGAGGCAGGGAAAACAAGGAGCTATTTTGCAGGTAGGAGAGATTTGGAAGGAAGAAGGAATGAAGGGCTGGACTGGGAGGCTCTGGTGCAGGCCGTAGGACCCTGTCTCACTCCTGTTGCACTCTTTTTCCTCTGCTCCACAGAGGGTAAGAAGAAGAAGAAGAAGGACAGTGTGGATACAGTGGCCATCAAGGTAGAGGAGGATGAGAAGAATGAGGCCAAGAAGAAGAAAGAAGGGAAATGAGGAGAGCTTCCTGGAGGTGGAGGCTGGGGCTAGCTGGCCCTGGGGCTCATAGTCCTGGCCAGAGTCCAGACATCGTAGACTCCAAGCTCATACATGGACCATAGAGGTTGCAGAACACCCTCTCCCTGCTCAGAGGGGGTTGCTGAGGCCCAGGACCCTGTCCTAGAGCCTACTGGGTCAAGGATATGACTGCACCAGGTGTGCTGCCTCCCAGCCTGGACTCCACTCCTTTCACCCCACCCACGTGGCCACTCAGCAGAGGTGGTCTTGGGCCACTGTCCCTCTGTAGATCCAAAGTGGCCTCTACCCACCCAGACATGCCTCTGTCCCCTCTTCTGCCAGGAACAGCAGTGGCTAAAGGGGTAATGGGATGTGGGTTTCCTTCTGGAAGGGGATGGCTGACCTGGATGGGCTAGATGTGAGGCCACACCAGGCTGGCCATGAGGAGGGAGAGGGTCACTGGGGGAAGCAGGGGCAGCAGAAGGTTCTTGGACTTAGCTGGATAGCAGCTCTGGTGGTGAGGGGGCTGCCGCAAGCCTGGCAGGGGTTCTGGCCCAGGGCAGTGAGCAGAGGGAGACCAGAAGCAGAACCCCCAGCATAGCAGATACCGAGCTCTAAGCAATGGATACACTTGTCTTACACGCTGTGATGCAGCTGAGGCTGCTGGAGGGCCTAGCATGAGGCCCATGGGCTCAGGGCTAGGGGCTGCAGGGGTGCAGAAGGCTGAGGCCAGTGGGCCAGAAAGAGAAGGGCCCCATCTTGGGAATCCAGGGAAAATTTGAGAAGCCAAGGGGGACTTTGGGTTTTTCTGCTGGCCCTTTCTAGGTTCAGCTGTGGTAGCAGGTGTCAGGGCCCCAGATCACTGCAGGGGGCAGTGAGGGATTGAGGCAGCAACCAGCCTTCCATCTGCTGAATATAACAGCACAGAGCTTCCTCTTACATTCTTAACTACAGTGCCTAAAAAGAAGCACTGCTAGCCAGAAGGTGAAGGCTCAAACTTGACCTGGGGACTGAATCCTTGGGGAGGGGAGATGCAGAGAGGGGTTTCTAGATGGCAGCGAACATCAACTGAGGTACTCAGACCTGGGCCTCGAGACTAAGGAGACACCGGAGATTTCTGAGCCAGGGGGAGTTGCTGTCAAAGCTCACGCTGCCTCTGCAGCCTGCAGAGATTTGTAAATAAAGCTGAGTGCCTTCTCACACCCGAGTGACCTGAGATGACCCCTCAGGATGCCCCATCCCTGGAGCATTTACATGGAGGGTGATGCAGTGATCAGTGATAGGTGGTGTAGGCCAGGCTGACGTTCCCTCTCCTGACTTTTCTCCCAGCCTGAATTCGGATGAGCTGGTGGGAGAGGTGGTGGCCAAGAGGCAGAGGGTCAGCTGCAGCCAGTGGGGCCTAGCCCTGAGGCAGGGCATCAGGACCAGGGAGGAAGCTGCCTGCTCTCCACTTGCCACTGCTCCACACCCTGGGTTTCAATAAGTGGGTGCTTGGGACACAGAGGAGTCAAACCTGGATTCTGACCTGGACCTGGACCATTATTACACAAGAAGAGAGAACCAGGCTGACATGGGGGAAGGAGCATGGGGTCTTAGAGCCATGAGCGGGCAGAGAGATTACAGAAGGCCCTGCTGTGGAAGCTGAGTACTCACTGCGCCACCAAGTGGGAACCCTGACTCTGCCCTTGGGCTCCAGCCTATGGGCTTCTCATACATATGGCTGTGGCAAAGATCATTCTACTCATACAAGCCAGAGCCCTCCTGTTGGCTGGGCAGCAGAAGCCCAGAGGAGCAGGGGCCACTATAAGTCAGAGAAGCCTGTCTCTTCCCTGGTAATGCCTGGGGTAAGTCCAGGCCCGGGCTACATCTGCGCTGCCAGCTGCCTCCCTGACCTCTGACCTGGGCCTCCACTAGCCCTTTATGGACAGGCATGTCTGCTGATGGTGGGGATAATATCTGATCCCAGTGGGCATCTGCCCCAGTCTCCAGACAGGGGACAGGGCTGGAAGGTCAAAGTCCACTACAGTGCTTCAGGGCAATAACAGGGTATGTTCTAGCCACCGGCCAGAAGATGGGCCAAAGTCAAGGAGAACACTTACCTCCCCGGCCCAGACAGAGCTGCACCCTTATGCCCAGCCTCACATTGTGTCCTGGCAGCTCCAGCTTCAGCCTGACCCTCCATCATCGGACCCCAATATCATCCCTACACACTCCCTCCACCTTCTGTGGGAGCCACCCTGAACCTTTGGATGGAGGCGGATCCTGGTGCTCTGTCCTTTTCAGTATAAACTGCCCGGAGTCACCCATCCCACCCCTGTCTGGTTCTCTCATCTCCCACTGGAGCAGGCCCAGGAAGGAGGAAGCATGGGGAAGAGAAACATTTAATTGAGCACCTAGTCTCTGCCCTGCCTTGCGGGGCTGTGAGAGCTGCACCCGTAGCATTCTAGGCACAGAGGGTGAGGAGGGGCCTGGGCAAGGGAGGGTGCACCCAGAGACAGCAGCACAAGTGTCAGAGGACAGCAAGGAGGTTGAGGGGCAGCAAGAGTGCCAGGAGCAGGGCCCTGGATGGGGCTGGCAGAGTCTGCCCGTTGAGGCATTCCCACTGCTGGCAGGAGGAGATGTGTGGGTAGATGGGCAGGGCCTTGCTCTTCTTGCAGCCTGGGCCCCAGCTCACCATTCCCACCAGGTACCATTTGCTCTCCACAGGACAGGCCAAGGGCTCACCACTTATCTCCTGTGGGGAGGGGTGGGGGAAACAAAAAAGGAGGCCAGATGTGGTCCAAGGGAGACTTAATCCAGCTCAGGAAGAAGCAGGGTGCCCTCACATCAGACCTTCCCTGCAGCCCCCGAGTATCACACAGCTGAGGGGTGCCCTTGAGGTCCTGACCCAGGAGACCTTCCTCCAAGGGCTCCACCTCCCATCTCTCTCTTGCCAGTTCTCCATCCCCCATCTCTTTAACACCCACCCTCCATCTTCCCACTACCTCCCATTCTTCTCCCTCATCTCCAACCTCCATCCCCTCTCCCCATCTCTCTCACCCCAACCTTCATCTCTGTCCTCCCAATCTCCATTCCTCATCAAATCTCCCTTCCCCCAACTTCCTATCTTCCCTCTCAGGCACCCCTGCTCATCCCCATCCCCTTCCCCACCTCCCCGCAGGTCCTGCCTTCCCTGTGCCCCCAGCCCCATTCCTGGCCAGGTGCCCTTGGAGGCAAGTGAGCAAGGGGGAAGAGATGCTCACATAGCAAAACTGTTCCTGTTGACGTCCTTTGCACAAATCATCTGGGAGTTGATGATATGAATCAGAGAGGGGATTTTGGAGAACCTGTGGTAGAGGCTTTCACACTCCGTGCTGTTCAGGATAGTGACTTCCTTCTCCTGGATGGTCCTGAACTGGGGCCACACACCTGTGGGAAAGGGGCCCCCATTCAGGCTTGGCGGTTTCGCTCCTGCCCACTGCCGCCAGCCTTGTGTCCATCCTCCCTTTGTTCTTTGCCACTCCTCCAGCCTCTTCTCCTTGCCACACAGCAGCTCTGGAGATCTCTCCAGGCTTAAGCCACCCACCACTCCAGCTGATGCTTCCCAAGGGCCCCTTGACATAGAGACCTTGGGAGCAGGCTACTCATGATCTGGCCTTGTTGGACCTGGTCTCACATCCTGCAGAGTACTATCCATTGAGTCCATTCTGATCTCAGCATCTTGGCTCTTGCGTTCCTTCTATCCCCAAAGCCTACCAGGCCTATCTAAGGTCCAAATCCTGCCTTTTCTTCAAGCTTTCCCCAAAGGCCTCTTCCTTCTCTAAGCTTCCCTAGACTCCCCTCCGTGGGTCTCAGGCACTCTTTACTCCCCTCCTCGCTCTCTCAATTGTATCTCTGTCCCTAGTCTGAGCTCCTAGGGGACAGGTGACTTCCAACCATTCCCAGCCATTCCTCAGATAGGCCATGGCAGGCATGACAAAAAGCCACCCCACCCCAGGCTGGAGACCCTGTGGGTGCTTTCAGGCAAGCTGGCTCTATGAGGCCACAGGGAAGGGCGCCTCTCTTGTGGGAAAAGAATAGGGGTTCCCTGAAGGAAATGGACATTCCTGGGGCTCATAAGGAAATGGTCCCTTGGACGGCCCTGGGACAACACTCCTGCTCTTTGGGCTCCTAAATTGGTATGATGAGGGATTGAGGGCCACTCCTGGGGGAGGGAGCCATGAGTGGACCCTCAGTGACTCCCACCTTCTAGGTGCAGATTGCCCTTAGCCAGCCACATGGGATCTTCTGGGGAGCCTTTTACAGACACAGAACCCTGCTCCTCTCACCTTGGCTGTTCTGCTTCAAGACATGGATGCCCTGGGATTGTGTGCAGACAGCAAGATACTACTCTGTGCCCCCTCTACCTTCAAGGAAGTCCTATTTACAACCCTGGCCTGGGCCTGAGGGTTCAAGGGCAATCTGGGTCCCATAAGGCCTAAATGGCCATGATACATTCACTGCTGAGACCCTCAAAGGGAAAGAGACCTCAGAGATGAGAGCCTGATGGGGGTGGGGGTGGGGTCCCTGGGGGAGGTGTCTCAGAAATATCTGCCCATGGTAGACCCTGGCCTGCACCCAGGTCCTCTCCCACACCACCCACCCTGCTGTGGGGAGGCTCCGACTTACCATCAACCCTGGGGAGTCCCCAGCCTGTCACAGTGCAGAGGGCGTGGTCCTTTAGCGCATAGTCCAAGCCAGGCAGGCAGATGGGCCAGACATACTTGTTGTACTTGAGTGGCCGCTCAAGCTTAAGGAGGGCAATGCAATGTCATTGGCCCGGCTGACCCCGGACCAGTACCGATGGGACCGATAATGGCTGTTCACGATGACCTGCTGTGCCAGGACGTCGACAGTAGACTTGGATATCTGGTCAACCCATGGACTCCCCACCCTCACTGAATAGGTAACATCACTCTTAGGGGAACAGCGAGGAGAGTCCTCTATCAGCTCCAAGAACCCTACCCCAGCCTGCACCCCCTACCCTCCACCACACTGTTGCACCCTGAGCAAATCCAGGTAGGCCACCCACCTGCTTCAAGACCCAGAGCCCACTCCTCACAACAGATGTGAATGGGGCCCTGCACACACACTGTATGGTCCAGTCCTCACAACAACCCTTCATTTTACGGAGAGGGAAAATGGGGCTCAAGTGACTGACTCAAGGTTACACAGCTAAGAAGTGTGGAGCTGGGACGTGGACCCAGTTTTCTCTGGTTCCAAACTACGGACTCTGTCCAGCATCCCATGCTGGGCCCTGGAAGTGACAGAGACCTTGTGCAATCAGACCTGCCTTGTCCTCCAGCCTCCTTTCTCAGCGTGTCCCTTAGGCTTGGAGCTCGCTTCTCCACTGGTCAGCCCTCATGGCCAGATCTGACCCTCAGGCTGCTCCCTGGCCCCAGAACATGGGCACGCTCACTCTCTCATCCCCACACTGACCAGACTCCCCTGTGAGCATCTATCTTCTTGTCTGTCTTCCCCAGAAACCTGAGAGGAGTGGTGCAGCCCTTTTCTGCCCCCAGTGCCCAGGCCAGGCCTGGCTTCAAAGAGTGCCAAAGCTGTTGGTTGAATGAAGGAAGGAATGAGTAAGTGAAACAAAGGGTGTGGAGCAGAAGAATTAGGACATTCTTTCTGCGGATAGGAGGAAGGAGGCCTAGACAGGGGCTGCAAGCCTCCGTTTCCTATCTATGGAATTACTGCACAGGACTGGAGGGGGCCAGGTGAGGGGAGGAAACCCCCAGCTCCCAGGAAGGAACCTGCAGGACTCATCCCCCACCTGCTCAGAGCTAGGGTGAGGTAGGGCTAGGACTATGGTGTCCGCCACTGATGGGCCAGCTGGCAAGATGACTGGGGCCCTGGTGGCTCCAATGACTTTCCACACATCCATCTAGGCCCCGACTCACTGGATCATTCAGTGGGCCACAGTCAGCACCCACTCGGAAGCAGTGAGGGTGCCCGCATAGATATGTGTGCCATTGGCCCGCACACTGACCACCCATGGCCACCGCCGAGCCATGGCCTCCGGATCCCTGAGGGTGGGGTCCCGCTCATAGGAGAAGCCATAGGCTAAGGAGGAAAACGAAAGGAGCTTGATAACGAATGGGCCCTTCCAGCCACATCCCACAGCACCTCTCCCTCCTCCTTCCCCTCAGCCTGATCTCCCACCTCTCTAGCTGGCCTGCAGCCATCCAATGATTCTCCTTCTTCATTGGTCATCACATAATGATGTTGTTCACATGAGGACTGGGGTCTCCAGCCTCAGAAGGGCCTCAGCACTCCCCAGGTATCCCTCTCTCTGGTCCCACAGCTTAGGTCCCAGGGCGTTCCCAGCTGACCAGCCTGGTGCGCCACTAGCTCCTTTGTCCTGGTCAAGCAGACCTCAGCTCTGGCCAGGCCCTTCACAAACCCATCTGTGTTTCCACCTGGTTCCCTTACTTCAGCCAAGGAAGACCCCTCCCCCTCCTCTAGGATCCTTCTCCTGTGATTCAGTGAGAGAAAGGCAGGTGACCTAAGAGAAAAATGGGTAGTGTGCATGAACACATACATCTGAGGATGAAACCCCAATAGCAAACGAACGCAGAAGCTCTTCAGCCCCATTAGTCCTCAGGGAAGTGTGGACTTAAATCACAGTGAGGTTCTGCTCACCACCACCTGCCAAGCAAAACTAAATGTCCCTGATACCAAGTGTTGGTGAGGAGCACGGCCCCAGACTGCTCACTCACTGCTGGAGGGCGGGTCAATGGGTGCAGCCACTTTGGAAAAGCTTTTATGGAAAAAGTTCTTTAAACTGAAGATGCACATATCCAACACCACAGCAGTCCTGCTCCTACGTGTTCCAAATGGATTAGAGGATTGTGAGATCAATGTAAGTGGGCTGTCACCAGCGGCTGTAAAGGCTAACACAGGAGAGGGAATAGCAGCATGCACAGCAGGGTGCAGCTGGGTCCTGTGTGTGACTTTCTGTGACAGTTAAATTCTGTGCACTCAGTTCCAGGATGAGAAGTATTTCTTATGTGGGTCTTACTTCAACATGCTTGGAAGCCACTGCTGGAGAGAATGTCTTGTGGGTGTGCCCCGAGACACACAAGGGAAGGCTCCCTGAAAGCCATGCTGGAGACCCCCAAAGGCCTTGGCTGGGAGCCTGGATCAGGGACTGGGCCGGATGGAGAGGCGCTGTCCCCACAGACCGTTCAGGGAGTCAGGACGTGAGCACACCCCAGGCTCCCCCGACCTTCCTTGCCTCCTACCTCAACAGCATGGGAGGCCTGGCCCACAATAGGTGTTCAATAAGCACTGGTAAAAGGAAGGTCCCCTCTCACTCTCCGTGCCCCTTCTTCCGCTGTCCCTTAAGGTCCTCAAGGCTGCTTGGGCACCCTCCTCCCGCGTGGAGGCCACAGTACTCACGGGGAAGGAACTCACCTTCGTCGGCTTTAGAAGCAGAGTACTGCAGGGTCCTGGGCAGCTGGCTAGTGGCAGCCTGCCGGGGAAAGCGACATCCGCCCGAGGGACAGGTGGCACTGGGGGCACAGGGGGCGCCAAGGTCAGCGGGGGCATCCGTGGACAGTGCCCCCGGCACTTCGCCAGCACCCAAGCAACCTGTGGAAGGACGGAGAGGATCAGAGGTGGAGGCCAGGCCTGTGGGAGGAGGGGCGGGGGCGGGGCTCACCCGCGGGCCGCAGCAGCAGCAGCAGCAGCAGCAGCAGTAACAGCAGTAGCATCAGCAGGAGCCCGGCGTGGTCAAGGGCGGACGTCCGGGCGCGCGGGGGACTGCGCCTGCCGGCCAGCGCCCCACACCAGAGCTCCATCTCCGAGAAGCAGCGATAAGCCGCGGCGCTCCTCTCGCGACGCCGCTCCCAGGGCTCGCCCCACGACGGCGCCCCCCATTGGCAGCCAGCGGCAGCTTCTTTGGTGTGGTGGGCGCGGGCGCTCCCGACCCCGTCCGCGCGGCGCCCCCCAGTGGCCCCCCCGCGATGGTGCTCCTGGTGTCCCGGCCGCCCTCTGTCTGGCTTGCTGGTGCTCAGGACTGCCTGGCTTCTGGCCACGCCTCTGCCCTCCTGGGACCCCGTGTCTCCCAGTCGGCCTGGCCAAGCAGTTTCCTGGAGTCCCTTAACCTCACCTCGGCCGGTTCTTGCACCTCCTCCTCCGGCAGCCCACTTCCATCCCTACCCGGTGAGATGAAGGCCCAACCCCTGGGGCTGGCATCTGGGATTTCCAAGCGGTCCCACCTGCCCTCCAGCCTGGTAATTATGGTGGGGCCTTGCCCCAGGGCACTGAAATTAAGCAGATTGAAATGTTTTCAATAATAATATTTCAAGAGTGCATAATTTTAAGCATTGTCGCCATTCAGCAAATGCCCTTCCCTTACAGATCCATCTGCTTAGAAAGATGACACAGGTGAGGTTTCCATAAACAGAGAAAGAGGGACAGTAACCATTGGGCCCTTCTGGGAGCAGAAGGCCACTTGGTATGTTGGAATTTGGGGAACATTTTGATGGCTCAGTGACACAGATGGATAACACAATTAAAAAGTATTCTGGGGGGGCTTCCCTGGTGGCGCAGTGGTTGAGAGTCCGCCTGCCGATGCAGGGGACACGGG
>NC_041231.1:44835715-44838065 GCF_002837175.3 Physeter macrocephalus | reverse complement strand
GAGGCCACAACATTGAGAGGCCCGCGTAACGCAAAAAAAAAAAAAGTATTCTGGGGAAATCCTATGAGAAGCTTTGGTTCAAAGCTGTTGGAAAATTCTAGCCTAATAAAAGATAAGGTGAAAACTAAATCAAGCCGGGACAATCTAACATTTGCCAGCTCCTGCTGTCTTGGGAGAGACAATAGGGCTGGCCTTTCAGTACTCCAATCTCCTGCAAACCACACCTACTAAACTCTGGAGCCCGAGGGCAAGGGTAGCTGGCCACTGTGAACCAGAGGCCTACCAGGTCTGAGGGGGCCCCCATGCTACCTTCCACAAGGGTGGCAGAGCTCTGCCCTCTCAGTCTGGCTAGCTTGCGCCTGTCCTTCCTCTTCAGAGTATGATGGAGGTCACTAAGGCAGCTCAGGAACTCAGGGTGCAGTCACCTCACACAATCACCTAAGCAGGCACTCTGCCTTACCCCTCCCTGCCCCCCATCATCACCCATCCCTGCCAGGGAGGGAGGAGGAACCAGTCAGGTTCTGTAGACTCCTAGGGTGATATGAGGGCTTGGGAGAGACCCACACGTTCTGGAACTAGGTCCACAAGTGCAGGTCTGGTCATTGTGAGTTTCTTGGGAAGAGGCCAACCCTCACAGTAAGGCCTGAGGGAAAACTGTTGGGTCAGAGACCCAGGAGAGGGTCATGGGGACCTGGGGATTGCTGGAGTGCTGGGATGACTAAGCAGGGAGTGAGATCACAAAGTCCAGCTCCATATTTGGCAGAAGAGGAAACTGTAGCCCAGAGAGGGGAACGTGATGAGCACAAGTACAAGGAGGACTATCAGGGAGGCTCCCCTTGAGAGGACAGCCAGGCCTCTTGGGGGTGGGGAGGCTTGGAAGGGTCTGGCCATAATCAAGAAGAAAGATGATGACTTCAGTGACACAAAGTTCAAGAGCATCTTCATTGAACAATTGAAAAAACAGTGGCTCTGGGACCCTCCCCCAGAGTACTCTGCCCTGATGTCCTGTGCTCCTCCAGCCTCCACTTCTCCTGAGGACAGACAGAGGGGAGGAAGAAGTGGCCTCCGGGAGTGACTGCCCTGGAAACAGCACTCACAGGAGCCACAGGGAGCCCAAGGAAACCAGCAGAATGTAGCCAGTGAGGAAGACCAGGCTCAGGAAGCCTGGCCCAGCCCTGCTGACAAACCTCACATCACTGATCTGTGTCTTGATCCAGTCGGTGAAGTGGGAGGTGCTGGTGTAGATACCCAGGAAGTGGTGCCGGCTGCTGCTAAAGCTCCAGTTCAGCACCATCTGAATCCAGGTGTGGTTCACTTGGCAGACAAGGGAACTGCCAGAGTTACCCTGTGGAGGGGAGGAAGGGAGGCATAAAGGAGGCAGCAGGAAGGCCTCCCTGCAAGTCCCGGACACCTTCCTGCAAGTCCTTGCACCTTCCCAGGCCATATCCTTAGCACGAGCTGTGTTAGGCCCGTGCTGTCCCTGATATCGAGGCATGGCTATGAACCTGCTCTGTGACATGAAAGCACCGCACTGGGGCCCAAGCTCAGGATCACAATGGCCTCTCTCTGCATTCCCCTGCTAACTCTCTGACCATAACTACCGGTCCCCTCCTCTGCCTTCTCTTTAAATCGTGGTGGGCCTCCAAGGTGTTGCTCTTGACTTTCTTCTTTCCTACAATCCTGCTTACAGAATGAGCCATTTGAAATGCAAACCTGCCCCCTCTCTCTTTGTGCAAAGCAGGTGCATGTATAAGAATAATGTTTACAACAGCATACATCAAAAAGTAGTAGTTGTTATTTCTGCTGATGGTGGCTTTATGATTTTCTTAAAACTTTCTTACATTCTTCTGTATTGTTGAAAAGTTTCATAAATCTGAAAAATAGCTCATGCTCTCCCTCCCGCACATATATTTTTTAATGTAGTGCAAACCAAGATTTATAAGACATAATCTAATGAAGAGTGCATAAGACATGTAAGGAAAAAATAATAGAACTATACTTAAGAACACAAAAGAAGATCTACGTTAATGTACGGATATAGCGTTGTTCTTAGATGAGGCAACTTAAAACAAAGTAAAAAAGTCAGATCTCGACATTGGCTTCCTACAGTGTGGAAGACTAGACCCCCTTTCCCACCGTGCTGAAGGTAACTAAACCTGTGAGATTTTAAATGCATGGGTGAGCTGGCAGGAAAATAAAGACTCCTCAGAGTGCAAAACCCAAGGGAGGGCTGAAACACAGAGAGCCATCAGCAAAGCCCAGAAGATGACTTTTGCCCCAAGGCCATAGGCCAAACCCAGTGAAACTGAGCTTTGGTTTTCACAGCCTCATTCGTGGGTGCAGAAGACAA
>NC_041231.1:44780913-44835495 GCF_002837175.3 Physeter macrocephalus | reverse complement strand
CCATGGCCACCGCCGAGCCATGGCCTCCGGATCCCTGAGGGTGGGGTCCCGCTCATAGGAGAAGCCATAGGCTAAGGAGGAAAACGAAAGGAGCTTGATAACGAATGGGCCCTTCCAGCCACATCCCACAGCACCTCTCCCTCCTCCTTCCCCTCAGCCTGATCTCCCACCTCTCTAGCTGGCCTGCAGCCATCCAATGATTCTCCTTCTTCATTGGTCATCACATAATGATGTTGTTCACATGAGGACTGGGGTCTCCAGCCTCAGAAGGGCCTCAGCACTCCCCAGGTATCCCTCTCTCTGGTCCCACAGCTTAGGTCCCAGGGCGTTCCCAGCTGACCAGCCTGGTGCGCCACTAGCTCCTTTGTCCTGGTCAAGCAGACCTCAGCTCTGGCCAGGCCCTTCACAAACCCATCTGTGTTTCCACCTGGTTCCCTTACTTCAGCCAAGGAAGACCCCTCCCCCTCCTCTAGGATCCTTCTCCTGTGATTCAGTGAGAGAAAGGCAGGTGACCTAAGAGAAAAATGGGTAGTGTGCATGAACACATACATCTGAGGATGAAACCCCAATAGCAAACGAACGCAGAAGCTCTTCAGCCCCATTAGTCCTCAGGGAAGTGTGGACTTAAATCACAGTGAGGTTCTGCTCACCACCACCTGCCAAGCAAAACTAAATGTCCCTGATACCAAGTGTTGGTGAGGAGCACGGCCCCAGACTGCTCACTCACTGCTGGAGGGCGGGTCAATGGGTGCAGCCACTTTGGAAAAGCTTTTATGGAAAAAGTTCTTTAAACTGAAGATGCACATATCCAACACCACAGCAGTCCTGCTCCTACGTGTTCCAAATGGATTAGAGGATTGTGAGATCAATGTAAGTGGGCTGTCACCAGCGGCTGTAAAGGCTAACACAGGAGAGGGAATAGCAGCATGCACAGCAGGGTGCAGCTGGGTCCTGTGTGTGACTTTCTGTGACAGTTAAATTCTGTGCACTCAGTTCCAGGATGAGAAGTATTTCTTATGTGGGTCTTACTTCAACATGCTTGGAAGCCACTGCTGGAGAGAATGTCTTGTGGGTGTGCCCCGAGACACACAAGGGAAGGCTCCCTGAAAGCCATGCTGGAGATCCCCAAAGGCCTTGGCTGGGAGCCTGGATCAGGGACTGGGCCGGATGGAGAGGCGCTGTCCCCACAGACCGTTCAGGGAGTCAGGACGTGAGCACACCCCAGGCTCCCCCGACCTTCCTTGCCTCCTACCTCAACAGCATGGGAGGCCTGGCCCACAATAGGTGTTCAATAAGCACTGGTAAAAGGAAGGTCCCCTCTCACTCTCCGTGCCCCTTCTTCCGCTGTCCCTTAAGGTCCTCAAGGCTGCTTGGGCACCCTCCTCCCGCGTGGAGGCCACAGTACTCACGGGGAAGGAACTCACCTTCGTCGGCTTTAGAAGCAGAGTACTGCAGGGTCCTGGGCAGCTGGCTAGTGGCAGCCTGCCGGGGAAAGCGACATCCGCCCGAGGGACAGGTGGCACTGGGGGCACAGGGGGCGCCAAGGTCAGCGGGGGCATCCGTGGACAGTGCCCCCGGCACTTCGCCAGCACCCAAGCAACCTGTGGAAGGACGGAGAGGATCAGAGGTGGAGGCCAGGCCTGTGGGAGGAGGGGCGGGGGCGGGGCTCACCCGCGGGCCGCAGCAGCAGCAGCAGCAGCAGTAACAGCAGTAGCATCAGCAGGAGCCCGGCGTGGTCAAGGGCGGACGTCCGGGCGCGCGGGGGACTGCGCCTGCCGGCCAGCGCCCCACACCAGAGCTCCATCTCCGAGAAGCAGCGATAAGCCGCGGCGCTCCTCTCGCGACGCCGCTCCCAGGGCTCGCCCCACGACGGCGCCCCCCATTGGCAGCCAGCGGCAGCTTCTTTGGTGTGGTGGGCGCGGGCGCTCCCGACCCCGTCCGCGCGGCGCCCCCCAGTGGCCCCCCCGCGATGGTGCTCCTGGTGTCCCGGCCGCCCTCTGTCTGGCTTGCTGGTGCTCAGGACTGCCTGGCTTCTGGCCACGCCTCTGCCCTCCTGGGACCCCGTGTCTCCCAGTCGGCCTGGCCAAGCAGTTTCCTGGAGTCCCTTAACCTCACCTCGGCCGGTTCTTGCACCTCCTCCTCCGGCAGCCCACTTCCATCCCTACCCGGTGAGATGAAGGCCCAACCCCTGGGGCTAGGATCCGGGATTTCCAAGCGGTCCCACCTGCCCTCCAGCCTGGTAATTATGGTGGGGCCTTGCCCCAGGGCACTGAAATTAAGCAGATTGAAATGTTTTCAATAATAATATTTCAAGAGTGCATAATTTTAAGCATTGTCGCCATTCAGCAAATGCCCTTCCCTTACAGATCCATCTGCTTAGAAAGATGACACAGGTGAGGTTTCCATAAACAGAGAAAGAGGGACAGTAACCATTGGGCCCTTCTGGGAGCAGAAGGCCACTTGGTATGTTGGAATTTGGGGAACATTTTGATGGCTCAGTGACACAGATGGATAACACAATTAAAAAGTATTCTGGGGGGGCTTCCCTGGTGGCGCAGTGGTTGAGAGTCCGCCTGCCGATGCAGGGGACACGGGTTCGTGCCCCGGTCCGGGAAGATCCCACATGCCGCGGAGCGGCTAGGCCCGTGAGCCATGGCCGCTGAGCCTGCGCGTCCGGAGCCTGTGCTCCGCAACGGGAGAGGCCACAACATTGAGAGGCCCGCGTAACGCAAAAAAAAAAAAAGTATTCTGGGGAAATCCTATGAGAAGCTTTGGTTCAAAGCTGTTGGAAAATTCTAGCCTAATAAAAGATAAGGTGAAAACTAAATCAAGCCGGGACAATCTAACATTTGCCAGCCGCAAAAAAAAAAAAAGTATTCTGGGGAAATCCTATGAGAAGCTTTGGTTCAAAGCTGTTGGAAAATTCTAGCCTAATAAAAGATAAGGTGAAAACTAAATCAAGCCGGGACAATCTAACATTTGCCAGCTCCTGCTGTCTTGGGAGAGACAATAGGGCTGGCCTTTCAGTACTCCAATCTCCTGCAAACCACACCTACTAAACTCTGGAGCCCGAGGGCAAGGGTAGCTGGCCACTGTGAACCAGAGGCCTACCAGGTCTGAGGGGGCCCCCATGCTACCTTCCACAAGGGTGGCAGAGCTCTGCCCTCTCAGTCTGGCTAGCTTGCGCCTGTCCTTCCTCTTCAGAGTATGATGGAGGTCACTAAGGCAGCTCAGGAACTCAGGGTGCAGTCACCTCACACAATCACCTAAGCAGGCACTCTGCCTTACCCCTCCCTGCCCCCCATCATCACCCATCCCTGCCAGGGAGGGAGGAGGAACCAGTCAGTTTCTGTAGACTCCTAGGGTGATATGAGGGCTTGGGAGAGACCCACACGTTCTGGAACTAGGTCCACAAGTGCAGGTCTGGTCATTGTGAGTTTCTTGGGAAGAGGCCAACCCTCACAGTAAGGCCTGAGGGAAAACTGTTGGGTCAGAGACCCAGGAGAGGGTCATGGGGACCTGGGGATTGCTGGAGTGCTGGGATGACTAAGCAGGGAGTGAGATCACAAAGTCCAGCTCCATATTTGGCAGAAGAGGAAACTGTAGCCCAGAGAGGGGAACGTGATGAGCACAAGTACAAGGAGGACTATCAGGGAGGCTCCCCTTGAGAGGACAGCCAGGCCTCTTGGGGGTGGGGAGGCTTGGAAGGGTCTGGCCATAATCAAGAAGAAAGATGATGACTTCAGTGACACAAAGTTCAAGAGCATCTTCATTGAACAATTGAAAAAACAGTGGCTCTGGGACCCTCCCCCAGAGTACTCTGCCCTGATGTCCTGTGCTCCTCCAGCCTCCACTTCTCCTGAGGACAGACAGAGGGGAGGAAGAAGTGGCCTCCGGGAGTGACTGCCCTGGAAACAGCACTCACAGGAGCCACAGGGAGCCCAAGGAAACCAGCAGAATGTAGCCAGTGAGGAAGACCAGGCTCAGGAAGCCTGGCCCAGCCCTGCTGACAAACCTCACATCACTGATCTGTGTCTTGATCCAGTCGGTGAAGTGGGAGGTGCTGGTGTAGATACCCAGGAAGTGGTGCCGGCTGCTGCTAAAGCTCCAGTTCAGCACCATCTGAATCCAGGTGTGGTTCACTTGGCAGACAAGGGAACTGCCAGAGTTACCCTGTGGAGGGGAGGAAGGGAGGCATAAAGGAGGCAGCAGGAAGGCCTCCCTGCAAGTCCCGGACACCTTCCTGCAAGTCCTTGCACCTTCCCAGGCCATATCCTTAGCACGAGCTGTGTTAGGCCCGTGCTGTCCCTGATATCGAGGCATGGCTATGAACCTGCTCTGTGACATGAAAGCACCGCACTGGGGCCCAAGCTCAGGATCACAATGGCCTCTCTCTGCATTCCCCTGCTAACTCTCTGACCATAACTACCGGTCCCCTCCTCTGCCTTCTCTTTAAATCGTGGTGGGCCTCCAAGGTGTTGCTCTTGACTTTCTTCTTTCCTACAATCCTGCTTACAGAATGAGCCATTTGAAATGCAAACCTGCCCCCTCTCTCTTTGTGCAAAGCAGGTGCATGTATAAGAATAATGTTTACAACAGCATACATCAAAAAGTAGTAGTTGTTATTTCTGCTGATGGTGGCTTTATGATTTTCTTAAAACTTTCTTACATTCTTCTGTATTGTTGAAAAGTTTCATAAATCTGAAAAATAGCTCATGCTCTCCCTCCCGCACATATATTTTTTAATGTAGTGCAAACCAAGATTTATAAGACATAATCTAATGAAGAGTGCATAAGACATGTAAGGAAAAAATAATAGAACTATACTTAAGAACACAAAAGAAGATCTACGTTAATGTACGGATATAGCGTTGTTCTTAGATGAGGCAACTTAAAACAAAGTAAAAAAGTCAGATCTCGACATTGGCTTCCTACAGTGTGGAAGACTAGACCCCCTTTCCCACCGTGCTGAAGGTAACTAAACCTGTGAGATTTTAAATGCATGGGTGAGCTGGCAGGAAAATAAAGACTCCTCAGAGTGCAAAACCCAAGGGAGGGCTGAAACACAGAGAGCCATCAGCAAAGCCCAGAAGATGACTTTTGCCCCAAGGCCATAGGCCAAACCCAGTGAAACTGAGCTTTGGTTTTCACAGCCTCATTCGTGGGTGCAGAAGACAAAAGGCAAAACCCAGGGCCTGCCCAAGGAGGGGAGCCTAAGAGGAAACCTCCTGCAAAAAACTATACCTCCCAGAAAGGACCACACCTTCCGAGAGACGATAAACTAGGAACACCTGCCCTCATGTGAACTTGCAGCTTGAATTCACACTGTCTGGGCGGTTAAAAAAACTTGAGCCAAGAACGTCGTTTCAAGAGGTCCTGGGTTGGTTTTATATCCAGGTATCTGGCAGAAGCAAATATAGATTCTGACTGAAGGAACCCACTTTCAAGCCATGCTTCAGCGAACTCCCATAAAAAAACACTCTAAAGAACACGTCCTCACTCTTAAAACATCACCCTGCACACAGGGAAGCTGAGGCACCAAGAGCAAATGCCAGCCAGCAGAAAAAAACAAAAGCAGCATCAGAGCCTTCATGGTTTGAGATTCAGAAATCATCACGTGGAAGCCTCAAAGTTTCTGGTAATGCACTATTTTATAGGCTTGGTGCTGAGGGTATGGGTGTTGGTTGTGTTATTCTTTATTCTCCATACACATTTTATAAATATTCTTTTATCTGTATTCAATAGAGAGTGAAAGAGTCAAAAATTATAACAATGTCAGTTCTCCTTATGTTGACCTCTAAAGTTCAAGCGATTCCAAATAAAATGCCAGCAGGATTTTTTCAGGACCTTGACAATCTGATTCTAGAACTGATATTGAAGGATAATAGTCCATGAATTCTATGACAGTTTTGAGAAAAAAAGAGCAAATTGGAGAGGCTGGGGACTGGAGAAATAGCTAAACAGAGTTAGATATATTTCAAAGCTATAATTATAGAAACCACGGTACTAGCATAGAAACTGAAAAATAGACCAATGGGGCAACGGAGAGCCAGCCAGATGCCTGCAGGTGGAGGAAACTTGGCACATGCTCCAGAAAGTGTCACGACTGTGAGAAAGGAGGTCTCTGCTGTAGATGGTGGAGAAACTGATGGAGAAAAATGAAGTTGGACCCTGCCATAACAAAACTCCAGAGGAAATAAAACTCTAAATGTGAAAAGTTAGAAAGATAAAGCTAATTAAAAATGTAGGGCCATGACTTTATGACTTGGGATGAAGCACATGTTTTAAAATAAGATAAAACCCCACAAACCTGAAGAGGGCAAATGTGTTAGGCTTAATTACATCAAAGTTAAGACCATCTGTTCAATGAAAGACACCAAATCTCAAGGAAGATAGATGATGAATTAAGATAGGGCATTTTCTCTGTCTAAAATCAACTAGAGGTCAATTTTAGCATATCTAGGGAAACCCTGAAAATTAACAAGCAGAGAAAGTGAGTTGAGGGAGACTTGAAGGTTTCCATGTCTAGGCTGACCCAGTTGTCAGCTCCCAGTGTCCAGACCCCCATGCTCCAGAGGAGGGAGATGGAGTAGGGCTTGGTGAAGTTTAAATCAAATTGACTTTTATTTATTTACTTTTTGGTTGCGTTGGGTCTTCATTGCTGCACGTGGGCTTTCTCTAGTTGCCGCAAGCAGGGGCCACGCTTCGTTGTGGTGCCTGGGCTTCTTATTGAGGTGGCTTCTCTTTTTTTTTTTTGCCGTACGCGGGCCTCTCACTGTTGTGGCCTCTCCCGTTGCGGCTCCGGACGCGCAGGCTCAGTGGCTATGGCTCACGGGCCTAGCCGCTCCGCGGCATGTGGGATCTTCCCGGACCGGGGCACAAACCCGTGTCCCCTGCATCGGCAGGGGGACTCTCAACCACTGCGCCACCAGGGAAGCCCCGAGGTGGCTTCTCTTGTTGCAGAGCACTGGCTCTAGGCGTGCGGGCTTCAGTAGTTGTGGCACACGGGCTCAGTAGCTTTGGCTCGCATGCTCTAGAACGCTCAGTAGTTGTGGTGCACGGACTTAGTTGCTCCGCGGCATGTGGGATCTTCCTGGAGCAGGGCTCCAACCCGTGTCCCCTGCATTGGCAGGCGGATTCTTAACCACTGTGCCACCAGGGAAGTTCCAATCAAATTGATTTTTAAATTGAGACTTACAATAGGACAAGGTATTTAATAACTGAAAATTATGGGCTCTGCCCAAAATGATGTTTGGAGAAAGGAGGAAGATTTGACACAGGGCATATGGGGGCAATGACTGGAAAGAATAAAACTATTTAACGTGGATTCTCGAACAAACTGAGATTCCTCAACAAATACAGGAGGGGACTGTAGCACAACATCATCTATGCAAAGTAAAATACACATATAGCAACACTACGCATTTTTCAAAGATACAGACTTCTTTAAAGACGTATTAAACAGATTTCAGCAGGGGCCTTTTGTGGCGAGAGAAAATGTAAGATGAAGGGGGAAAATCAAGCCAGTGATAATCAAGCTAGTGATAGAGATATGGTTGACTGGACTCTGGCAATCCAGAGAAAAAGAGAACTCAGAGTGAGAGAGAGAAAATAGAAGAGAGAGAGAAAGATGTTGTATGTGGACATTCTCTTACCACAGTGAAATTAAGCCAGAATCCAGTAACAAAATGTGAACCACCCCCATCAAAGAAAAAAAATTAACTTTCAAAAATGTTAAAGTAAAAACAGAATTAAAATCTACAGTTAGAGTGTAGAAAGATAAGAAGGCCATACATTGCAAAGTCCATGGGATGTGGGCCTGAATTTCACACAGAAGAGTCTTAGTCTAAATACTTTAATACCAAACAAGAGAGAATGAAAATAATTTATTATCATCATCAATTATTTATCACTGCACATTCAGCTGAACACACTTGAAAAGGAATTAATTAAGACAAAAAGCAGATGTCATGCATTAGAAAGCAAAAAAATCACAGACTTGAGGAATAAAATCAATAAATTGTACTTAAAAAACAAAAACAAAATAAATATCTTGTTAAGTGCTACCAAGAAAAACTCAAAGAGAAGGAAAATTCAAATACTTTGTGGTATAAGTAGAAAAGAGACTAGAATCAGATCCAGGGAAAATACACTTTCTAGTATCTGAAGACTATTTATAACTTTCTCTTTATGGATCTAAAATCTGGATGAAATGAATAATTTCTAAGAAAATCCAATAATCATGGACAAAACAACTTAAAGTATTGCTCAAGAACTACCCCTTCAAAGGAAAACAGGCCTATGTGGTTTCACAAGCAACTTCTATCCAGCATTCAAGGAGCAGATAATTTATGTTATTTCAAATGTTCCAGAACATAGACTGTGCTTTCAAGTGAAGCACAGTCATGATTCTATAACTTGACAAAGGGGGTGCCTTCCTCAACACACCTTCAGTGGAGCCCAGCCTCACTGGAGGAAGACAAAACAAAACACAAAGGCTGCGTGGTTGGTGTCTCATAGGACTGCTGTTCCAGGGCCAGTACCTCTCCTGGGCCATGCACAAACACTATCCTGTGCCTGGCCCAGAGCCCAGCACAGGGTGTCTTGTTGGATGAACAAATAAATTAAATGTATTCTAAAAAAAGATATTATAAATCTGAATCCAACAGATGAATGAAACCAAAGCACACCATGACCAGGGAGGGCTAATCCTGGCAGGCAGGGTAAATGGACATGAAGAATCTGTTGATGGAACCGACTCAGCACTCTAGATATGGAGTCCAGTCAACCATATCTCTAACTCACTCTAGCTGAGTTAAGAGTGTACAGTCTTCGTAATAGCTGCAGAAAACACATTTTATGAAGCATAGCATTCATTCCTGAAATAAAATGCCACAGTGAAACAAAGGAGTGGCTCTCTCCTTGACAGATGATATGCCATGTTAGCAACATGCTTCATGATGAAGTGTGGGAAGGACTTCCAGGAAGGTAAGCAACAAGAAAAAGTAGAGCTACAATTCCAGGTTGCTTCTGGGGAGCAGTACCCAAAATAATGAAAAAAGTAAAAATCATGAAAACGAAAGAGGCAAGATCATCACTAATTGTAGCTCATATGGGCATAGACCTGGAAAGCCCAAGAGAGTCAACTAAAAACTCTTGGATATAATAGAAGGGTTCAGTGAGCTGAACTCCCAGATGTTTTCAACAAGATGAGTCTGGGGGATGGAAATGAGGCAAGTGAAAAAGAAGGAAGGCTCTTGTCCTGCTAAGGAGGAAGCAGTAGACGTTGATTAACTCTAGGTGTTAGTCAAGTTTAAATACGTGTGTGGAAAATATCTGTAGAAGAATGACATTGAGATATGACAACTTTTAAACCACTACAGGGGAAAAGTGGAGTGGAAAAAAAATCAAACCAATACATAAAGTAGGGGGATAAAAAGAAACATTCTTCTTGGTAAATGGATTAAAGGAAAGCCTCCCAAATGTGTTGAAAAATATAGCACTGAGCATTATACTGTTTATTAAGAGACATACCTAAAACAAGATAGCACAGTGTCTCCTGGAAGACAGAGCAATTGTTCTGGAATATAATTCTTGACATTGCAATAAACAAGAAAAAGAAGTAAGAGGCATACATATTGAAAAGTAGGAGACAAATTTACCATTGTTTGCAGATGGTATGTCTCAAAATTAAAGAGAATCCATTATATCCACTGTATCTAGGAATTTTGCTTAATACAAAGTAAATACACAAAAAATCAATATATAATACAAACGGAAAAAACACTGAAAAAAACATTTTATATTACAATAGAGATGTAATATAAAATATCTAGGAATAAAGTTAAGAAGCAGCATGCAGTAATTATATGGAGAAAGCTATATAAACTCCTGCTCTAGGGACACAAATAAAATACAGCAAAATAGAGTCTATTCTCCCAAAATCACCACATGATTTTCCTTCTAGTATTATACTGAGATTGTTCAAAAGAAAATGGGGAAAAAACCCAAACACATGGAGACTAAACAACATGCTACTAAAAAACCAATGGGTCGGGCTTTCCTGGTGGCACAGTGGTTAAGAATCTGCCTGCCAATGCAGGGGACACGGGTTCCAGCCCTGGCTGGGGAAGATCCCACATGCTGCGGAGCAACTAAGCCCATGCACCACAACTACTGAAGCCCGCGTGCCTAGAGCCCGTGCTCTGCAACAAGAGAAGCCACTGCAATGAGAACCCCATGCACTGCAATGAAGAGTAGCCCCCGCTCGCCGCAGCTAGAGAAAGCCCATGCACAGCAACAAAGACCCAATGCAGTAAAAAATAAATTAATTAATTAAAAAAAAACCAACCAATGGGTCAACAATGAAATCAAAGAAGAAATCAGAAAGTACCTCGAGACAAAGATTGTTCAATTAGAATGAACATGGGAGAAGAGCAAGGTAAATTCTTTAAAAGAAGAATAATGAAGGAGGACTTGCCTTACCACATACAAAAAGGAATTATAAAGCTACAATAATTTAAAAAGAGTGGTGGCACACGAATGAGACTGCAAAGGGCAGAAATACACAAAAATAAGATGGGAATGTATGATATAATAAAGAGGGCATTTCTAATTCATTGCCAAAAAAAGTATTCAATAAAAATTATTGACATAACTGGCTATATTTGGAGAAAAATAAAACTGGTTTCCTCTCTCACCCTTCTAGATGAATCAAAATTAAAATATTTAAAGAAAAGAATTAAGAACATGTATGAGTAAAGAATTTTATAATCTTAGGGTGGGAAAGATATTTCTAAGCACAGCATGAAAACTACAATCATTAAGGGAAATAACAATAAATATGAACATATGAAAATTTTAATAATTAACTCTATGGGAAGAAATCCATACCAAAAAAAGGTAAATCATGGACAAGTAGCGTAAAATATTGTAAAGTATTTCACAAAGGGTTAAAACTTCCGGTTCCTAAAGTAATTTTTTTAACTTTTTATTTTGAAATAATTTAAGACTTACAGAAAATATACAAGTATAATATTTTTACCTAGACTCACTAGTTTAATGTTTAACCATATTTGTTTTATCTTCTCTCTCTCTCCATAAGTATGTGTGTGTGTATACACCTATACTTATGAACCAGTTAAAATTAAGTTGAAAAAGACATGATGTTCTTTTACCAATTACCACAGCATATAATACCTACAGTTTTTACAAATCAATAAAAAGAAAAGTAGTTTAACAGAAAAACATGGGCAAAGGACAGGGAAAAGTGTAAATGGTATATTGAACACAACAGGCATCTTCATTGGAACCCCCTTTGTCCCTTTAAAATGTATTTAAGGGGTGAGTTCTTTCCCTGATCCTGGGTAAAAACTGGGCAGAGTCAGAACGTTTTTCTCACTGTGATTAATGTAATCATAATCAGTATGATTACGCTGTCACATAAACATCTCAGTCCAGAAATCAGAATATACATAGCCACGCTATAATCACAAAGCTAGACTTGATTTAAAGTCAAACTTCTCAACTGATAACTAATTAGGACCTAGTGTATAGCACAGGGAGCTCTACTCAATATTCTGTAACATCCTATATGGGAAAAGAATCTAAAAAAGTGGAGATATGGATATAGATATATAGATATAGATAACTGATTCACTTTGCTGTACACCTGAAACCAACACAACATTATAAATCAACTATATTCCAATTCAGCCCCATTTACGTCAGCACTCCCCTCCTTTGGGGCAAAAGCCCCAGTGCAGGGAGAAGGAAAAACACACACTTAAAGGGAACAGAGCTGGCTCAAGCCCAACCTCAGAGTTTCCGCTCTAGCAATGTGGGAGCAGACTCCACCCCTCACAGGGCAGCCACAGCCAGGGAGCAGAGAGGAAGTCCCACCTCATACCCTGTGCAGGCTCTAGCTCCTCCATCACCAGCCACACCCTCTATCAAGGTGACAGTGGCCAGCACACCATGAGGAAAGACGTGGCTGGCACCCGCATTAAATCTGGCCCTCACACCAAAGACACTGGGCACACACAGTCTATGTACGGACACTCCCACATAAAAACACCACTTCAAGACCACAACAGATAACTGTTTCACCTAAATTCACAGAAACAGAGAAAATTAAGTAAAATGAAAAGAAAGAGGAACTACTCCCAGCTGAAAGAGCAAAAGAAAACCCTTGAAAAACCAAATAATGAAACAGATAATCAGTCTACCAGACGCTGACTTCAAAAAGTTGCTAATACCCGCGTGCCACAACTACTGAAGCCCGCATGCCTAGAGCCTGTGCTCAGCAACAAGGGAAGCCACCACAATAAGAAGCCTGCGCACCGCAACGAAGAGTAGCCCCTGCTCACCGCAACTAGAGAAAGCCCGCATGCAGCAACGAAGACCCAATGCAGCCAAAAATAAATAAATAAATTTATTTTAAAAAAAGAAAAGGGGGAAATTTCAAAAAAAAAGTTGCTAAGAAAAATGTTAAGTGAATTAAGAAAGAGTATCAATATAAACACAGATTTTTTTTTAACAAGGAACTAGAAACTATAAAGAAGACCTAATCAAAAGTAGATAATTCAATTTCTGAGATAAAAAGCACTCTAAAAGCAATGAATAGCCAACTAAATGACAAAGAAAAACACATAAGAGATCTGGAAGATAGAATAATGGAAATAACCCAATCAGAACAGCAGACAGACAGACAAATGGGAAAAAAAAAAGAAAGCAAAATATGAGATCTATGGGATAATATAAAATGTGACAACATATGCATAATAGGGATTCTGGAAGGAGAAGGGAGAGAGAAGGGGATTGAAAATGTATTTGAAGAAATTATGACTGAAAACTTCCTAAGCCTAAAGGAGGAAACAGATATCAAGGTACAGAAAGAACAGAGGGTCCCAAACAAGATGAATCCAAACAGACCCACACCAAGACATATCATAGTTAAAATGTCAAAAGTTAAAGATAAAGAGAGACTCCTAAAAGCAGCAAGAGAAAAACAGAGTCATGTACAAGGGAACCCCCATAAAGCTATCAACTGATTTCTCCGCAAAAACTTTGCAGACCAGAAGGGAGTGGCATGATATACTCAAACTCATGAAAAGGAAAAACCTGAAACCTAGGATACTCTATCCAACAAGATTATAATTTAGAACAGAAAAAGAGAGAAATAATTTCTCAGACAAGCAAAACTAAAAGAACTCAGCAATACCAAACCTACCCTAAAAGAAATGTTGAAGGACATTCTCTAAATGGAAAAGAAGAAATAATCTGTAGGAAAGGGAAAATCCCAAAAGGAAAAACAAATATATAGTAAGGATTGAAGATAACTTAAGTAAGCCAGTACATAGAATAAAAAACCAAAAAATATTGTAAAAGCAACTATAACTACAATAAACAGTAAAGGGACAAGCATGAAGATATAAAATATGACATCAAAAACACAAAATCTGGAGGAGGGGAGTAAAAAATGTAGATCTTTTAGAATGTATTTGAACTTGAATGACTTCAGTTTAAAGCAAATAGATATAATTATGGGTCAATATATATAAACCCCATGATAACCACAAATCAAAAACCTACCTATTGTAGGTTTTGTATACACAAAAACCAAAAAGAAAGGACCTCAAGAATACTATAAAAGAAAATAATCAAACCACAATGGGAAAAACAAAAAGAAGAGGAAAGGAAAAAATAAGAACTACAAAAACACTGGAAAGCAAGGAATAAAATGGCAATAAGTACATACCTGTCAGTAATTACTTTAAATGTCAATGGACTAAATCCTCTGATCAAAAGACATAGGGTGACTGATTGGATACAAACAAAACAAAAACAAGACCCTTCATTATGCTGCCTACAAGGGACTCACTTCAGGGCAAAAGACACACACAGACTGAAAGTGAGGGGATAGAAAAAGATATTTCATACAAATGTAAATGACAAGAAGGTGGGGGTAGCAATACTCATATCAAACAAAATAGACATTAAAACAAAGACCATAATGAAAAACAAAGAAGCATATTATATAATGATAAAGGGATCAATACAAGAAGAGGATATTACACTTGTTAACATATACACTCAATACTGGAGCAACTAAATATATAAAGCAAATACTAACAGACATAAAGGGAGAAATTAACAATAATACAATAATAGTAGGAGACTTTAACACCCTACTGACCTCAATGGACAGATCATCCAGAAAGAAAAACAGTAAGGCAACAGAGTTCATAAGTGACACCAAAGACCAGCTGGACTTAATTGATATCTGTAGGACACTACATCTAAAAAAGAAAAAAAAAAGTAGAATACACACTCTTTTCAAGTGGGCATGAAATGTTCTCCAGGTTAGATCACACACTAGGTCACAAAACCAGCCTCAACAAATTTAACAGGATAGAAATTACATCAAGCATGTTTCTGACCACAGTGATATAAAACCAGGAATCAACTACAGAAAGAAAAATGGGAAAAGAACAAACACGTGGAGACTAAACAACATGCTACTGAAAAACCAATGGGTCAATGATGAAATCAACGAGGAAATCAGAAAATACCTCAAGACAAATGAAAATGAAAACACAACTTTCCAAAATCTTCAGGATGTAGCAAAAGAGTTCTAAGAGGGAAGTTTATAGTGATACAGGCCTTCCTCAAGAAAAAAAGAAAAATCTCAAATAAACAACCTAACCTACCACCTAAAAGGATTAAGAAAAAAAAAAAACAAAGAAAGCTCAAAGTCAGCAGAAGGAAGGAAATCATAAAGACCAGAAAGGATATAAGTAAAATAGAGATTTAAAAGATATATATATAAAAGAATGATGAAACCAAGAGCCGGTTTTTTGAAAAGATAAATGAAATTGATAAACCTTTATCCAGGCTCACGAAGAAGAAAAGAGGACCCAAATAAACAAAATAAGAAAGAAAGAGGAGAAATAACAACCAATATCACAGAGATACAAAAAAATCATAAGAGAATACTATAAACAGTTATATGCTAACAAATTGGACAATACAGAGGAAATGAACAAATTTCTAGAAACATATAGCCTGCCAAGACTGAGTCAAGAAGAAACAGACAATCTGAACAGACTGATCACTACAAGTGAAATAGAATCTGTAAAACAAATAAACAAACAAACAAACAAACTCCCTGCAAACACACATCCAGGTATGAACAGCTTCACTGGGGAATTCTACCAAGCATAGGAAGAACAGGTTACACCTATCCTCAAACTATTCCAAAAACTTGAAGAGGAGAGGACACTCCCAGATTCATTCTATGAGGCCACCATTACCCTGATACCAAAGCCAGAAAAAGACACTACCAAAAAAGAAAATTACAGGCCAATATCTTTGATGAATATAGATGCAAACGTCCTCAACAAAATATTAGCAAACTGAATCCAACAATACATAAAAAGGATCATACACCATGATCAACTTGGATTTATTCCAGGGTCCCACGGATGGTTTAACATACACAAATCAATCAATGTGATACACCACATTAACAAAAGGAAAGACAAAAACCACATGATCATCTCAGTAGACACAGAAAAAGCCTTTGATAAAATTCAACATCCATTCATGATAAAAACCCTCATCAAAGTGGGTATCTCAACAACATATGGGAACATATCTCAACATAATAAAGTCCATTTATAACAAACCCAGGGCCAACATAATATTCAACAGTGAAAAGCTGAAAGCATTCCTCCTAAATTCAGAAACAAGACAAGGAAGCCCACTCTTGTCACTGCTATTTAACATAGTATTGGAAGTCCTAGCCAAAGCAATCAGACAAGAAAAATAAATAAAAGGTATCCAAATTGAAAGGGGAGAGGTAAAACTGTCACATTTGCAGATGACATGATACTCTATATAGAGAACCCTAACGTTTCCATCCAAAACTATTAGAACTAATAAATGAATTCAGTAAGTTTGCAGGATACAAGTTTAATATACAGAAATTTGTTGCATTTTTATACTCTAATAATGAAATACCTGAAAGAGAAAGTTTTTAAAAATCCTGTTTAAAATAGTGTCAAAAACAAACAAACAAACAAACAAAAAATTAGGGCTAATCTTAACCAAGGAGGTGAAAGACCTATACACTGAGAACTATAAAACATTAATGAAGGAAACTGAAGAAGACTGAAAGAAATGCAAAGATATCCTGTGCTATTAGATTTCAAAAATTAATGTTATTAAGATGGCCATACTATTCAAAGCAATCTACAGATTTAATGCACTCCCTATAAAAATACCCAGGAAATTTTTCACAGAACTAGAATAAATAATCCTAAAACTTATATGGAACAAAAAAAGATGTCAAAATGCCAAAACAATCCTGAGAAAAAAGAACAAAACTGGAGATATAACTCTCCCAGACTTCAGGCTATACTACAAAGCTACATTAATCAAAACAGCATGATACTGGCACAAAAATGGACACAGAGATCAATGGAACAGAAATAGAGCCCAGAGAGAAACCCACAAACCTACAGTCAATCTATGACAAAGGAGGCAAGAATATACAATGGAGAAAACACATTCTCTTCAACAAGTGGTACTGAGAAAACTGGACAGCCACATGTAAAACAATGAAGTTAGAACATTCCCTCACATCATATATAAGAATAAATTCAAAATGATTTAAAGGGGTTTCCCTGGTGGCGCAGTGGTTGAGAATCTGCCTGCTAACGCAGAGGACATGGGTTCGAGCCCTGGTCTGGGAGGATCCCACATGCCGTGGAGCAACTGGGCCTGTGAGCCACAACTACTGAGCCTGCGCGTCTGGAGCCTGTGCTCCACAACAAGAGGGGCCACGATAGTGAGAGGCCCATGCACCGCGATGAAGAGTGGCCCCCGCTTGCCACAACTAGAGAAAGCCCTCACGCAGAAACGAAGACCTAACACAGCAAAAATAAATTAATTAATTAATAAACTCCTACCCCCAACATCTTCTTTAAAAAAAAAAAAAAAAGATTTAAAGACCTAAATGTAAGACATGAAACCATAAAACTCCTAGAAGAGAACATAGGTGAAACACTCTTTGACATAAATCACAGCAATTTTTTTCTTGGATCAGTCTCCTAAGGCAAAAGAAATAAAAGCAAAAATAAACAAATGGAACCTTATTAAACTTAAAAACTTGTACACAGCAAAGGAAACCTTGACAAAACAAAAAGACAACCTATGGAATGGGAGAAAATATTTGCAAATGATGCGACTGACAAAGGGTTAATATCCAAAATATACAAAGAGCTCATACAACTCAATATCACAAAAACAAATAATCCAATCAAATGGGCAGAAGACCTGACTGGGCATTTTTCCAAAGAAGACAGGCCAACAGGCACGTGAAGAGATGCTCAACATTGCTAATTATTAGAGAAACACAAATCAAAACCACAGTGAGGTATCACCTCACACCTGTCAGCAAGGCTATCATCAAAAAATCTACGAATAACAAATGTTAGAGAGGATGTAGAGAAAAGGGAACCCTTGTACACTGTTGGTCGGAATGTAAATTGGTGCAGCCATTACAGAAAATAGTATGGAGGTTCCTTAAGCAACTAAAAATAGAGCTACCATATAATCCAGTAATTCCACTCCTGGGTATACACTTGGAAAAAACAAAAACACTAATTTAAAAATATACATGCATCCCCAATATTCAAAGCAGCACTATTTACAATAGCCAAGACATGGAAGCAACCCAAGTGCCCATCCACAGACAATTGGCTTAAGAAGATGTGAGATATATATAGACATAGGTAGATATATATATATAACATATATATATGTTATATATATATAACAATGGAATATAACTCAGTCATAAAAAGAATGAAATACTGCCATCTGCAACATGGATGAACCTAGAGAATATTATGCTTAGTGAAATAAGTCAGATAAAGACAAATACTGTATGATATCACTTATATGTGGAATCTAAAAAATAATACAAATGCACGTATACACAAAACAGAAACAGAGTCACGGATATAGAAAACAATCTTGTGGTTACCAAAGGGAAGAGGGAAGCAGTGAGGGACAAATTAGGGGTATGGTATTAACAGATACAAACTACTATTCAATATATATAAAATATAAGCAACAAGGATATATTGTAGAGCACAGAGAATTATACTGATTATCTTGTAATAAGCTATAAAGTATGTAATATAATCTGCAAAAACACTGAATCACTATGCTATACACCTGAAACTAACATAATAAATCAACTAGACTTCAATTTTAAAAACCACAAGAAATACTTGTCTTAAAAATGAAAAAATTTTTGAAGGTGTCCAACTCAAGAAATTATCCCCTATGTATATAGAAATTTGATTTATGAGAGAAGTGGTGAGAGCCAGTACAGGAAATGTTTCTTTCAGCAAACGACACTGGGACAATTGGTAGTCCATACACAAAATAAATAAAAATAGAGCCCTAAATTACACCGTTTACAAAATGAATGCACATGGATTCAAGACCCAAATGTGGAAACCAAAATTCCCAAACTTTTAGGAAAAAGAAAACAGGAAAATGTCCTTATAACCTCAGGAAAATGAAGGATTTCTTAAATAAGCATAAACTAAAAAGGAAAAAAAAGGATATGATATGTTTGATTGAAATAAAATCTAAATTGCTAACACAACATTATGTCAACTATACTCCAATAAAAATTTGTTTTAAAAAATCTAAATTGCTGTTGAGCAAAGGAGAGTATATACAAAATGATCAAAAAGAAAGAAAATATTTGCAATATACACAATGAACATAAAATCAGTATCCAAAACATTAAAATATAATAAAAAGAAAATGGCAAACAATAGAAAAATGTGTAAACTATCTGAACAAGTGATTCACAGAAAAAAGAATTATGAATGGTGAATAAACATATGAAAGGATGCACAGTTGCACTAGTAACTGGGACAGGTACATGCAACCGCAAAGGGATACTATTTCTCTAGTTCTCATCCTCAGAATGGAAAACATTTTACAGTCTGACCAATACCAAAAGTTGGCAAGGATATGGAACAATGGAATTCTCAAACACTGCTGTAAGAATATAGATTAATACAATCACTTTGGAAAACAATTTGGCAATGACTATTAAAGATGAAAGTATGCACAGCCTATGACCCATCAGTTCCTTGCAGGATGCACCATATTGAGAAATTCTGGAACATGTAAATAGGGAGACGTGTGTAAGAATATTCAGAGCAGCAGAGTATGCGATATGAAAAAATTAGAAGCTACCTCAATGTTTATAAACAAGAGAATGAATAAACTGTGGAATATTCACAAAAGAGAATACTGTAGATAGAACTGTTAATTAATGAATTACAGAGGCATGTATCAATATGGACAAATCTCAAAAACAATGTTGACTAGAAGATGCAAGGCAGAAGCTGCTTACAGAATGATGCCATTTATGCTAAACTCGTTCTGCCAGCATCTGGTCCAGATCTGGGCATGTGACTGATGTTCAGAAGTGCTCAAATAACCTGAGAGGTACTGCCATTATTAACCATAATTGTGGAGAGGAGTGAAAAGTATTTTCACCCTTATTTTACATATTGGGAAACTGAAGCCCAGGGAAAGGAGATTTTCATAAGGTCTCCCAGTGCCATGTGGAAAGGAATGCATGACCACTGAAAGTCGTCTTCTTGCCCGGGTCTAGACACTGCGCACCTGACAGGTGTCCATGCCCCACTGTAAGCTGGCACAAATCATGTCATTCCTGATTAACTTTTTCTGGCCCTTCAAGAAAAGGAACTTGTACTGTTGATTGCAGATCTCGTTGTTTACAATCTTGACAGCCACCTCCTTAAGACTGTAGGACGGCTGTGGGGTCTCCGAAGAGAGAGAGATCCTGCCTCGTCATCCCTTCAGCTCTTTGGCACATCTCCATCTTGGAGCTATCGAGATTCGTGATGTGGGAGGCAGGGCCATTTCCTGGGATAGCGATGTATAAAGGCCCCAAACCACAATCTGACTTTTGAAAAAGCCTGAGCTCATTAAAAAGTCTCCCGAGGGGCTCAGACCAACATCCAGGCACTGAATGAAGCCAAGGAGAGATTACCCCAGTAATTCATGTTCCATGAGGGTGAATGGCTGGGCACTGCTCCATGGCTACCTGCCAATGTGGCAAGACCCTAGAGCCCAGGGTGAGCCACCCCCTGGAGGGCAGGACCCCACAAAGGCTCCTCAATTCTAGGACCTCAGAATGACACCAACAAGGGACAGGAATTATTGGTGCTCAAGGTAACAAGTGTGTACAATGGCTACCCAATGCCTAGGTACCCCCCTGAGACCACAGCCCTTGTGCCACCTGCAGACAGGAAATCCCATTAATAGCCAAAGATTAATTTCCTTCCAGGCTGCAAGGTGAGAGCTTGACATTGGAGTTAACTTAACTTTGGGAACTGAGGTCCATACACACCATGAGTGTTTTTTACACCAGGGCACTGTGTATATCCTCCTATCAACAGAGTTCAGGGCGATGTGCAGCACGTGTAGGTGCTCAGGAAATATTTGCTGATGGAGTGAATGAGTGAATGAGTGAATAAAGGAATGGATGGAGGAGACCATGGTGGAGTTATGTTCTGAAGAGGCAGGTGTCTTGGGACCTCGGACTGCCTTCACGTACCTCGAGGATATGTTTGTCCCCACCCGATCACCTGCAGACAGGAAATCCCATTAATAGCCAAAGATTAATTTCCTTCCAGGCTGCAAGGTGAGAGCTTGACATTGGAGTTAACTTAACTTTGGGAACTGAGGTCCATACACACCATGAGTGTTTTTTACACCAGGGCACCGTGTATATCCTCCTATCAACAGAGTTCAGGGCGATGTGCAGCACGTGTAGGTGCTCAGGAAATATTTGCCGATGGAGTGAATGAGTGAATGAGTGAATAAAGGAATGGATGGAGGAGACCATGGTGGAGTTATGTTCTGACTTTTGAAAAAGCCTGAGCTCATTAAAAAGTCTCCCGAGGGGCTCAGACCAACATCCAGGCACTGAATGAAGCCAAGGAGAGATTACCCCAGTAATTCATGTTCCATGAGGGTGAATGGCTGGGCACTGCTCCATGGCTACCTGCCAATGTGGCAAGACCCTAGAGCCCAGAGTGAGCCACCCCCTGGAGGGCAGGACCCCACAAAGGCTCCTCAATTCTAGGACCTCAGAATGACACCAACAAGGGACAGGAATTATTGGTGCTCAAGGTAACAAGTGTGTACAATGGCTACCCAATGCCTAGGTACCCCCCTGAGACCACAGCCCTTGTGCCACCTGCAGACAGGAAATCCCATTAATAGCCAAAGATTAATTTCCTTCCAGGCTGCAAGGTGAGAGCTTGACATTGGAGTTAACTTAACTTTGGGAACTGAGGTCCATACACACCATGAGTGTTTTTTACACCAGGGCACCGTGTATATCCTCCTATCAACAGAGTTCAGGGCGATGTGCAGCACGTGTAGGTGCTCAGGAAATATTTGCTGATGGAGTGAATGAGTGAATGAGTGAATAAAGGAATGGATGGAGGAGACCATGGTGGAGTTATGTTCTGAAGAGGCAGGTGTCTTGGGACCTCGGACTGCCTTCACGTTCCTCGAGTATACGTTTGTCCCCACCCGATCATCCAGCACATGGATCCAAGAGATGGCTTGAGTTTAGGGTTTGGTAGACAGACAGGCTGGATGAGGGGGGACCAGGAGACAGAGTCCCTGAGCTTCAGGAGGGCAATATCCTGAGACATGAGGCTGGTGAAATCCTCATGAATCACGATGCAAGTGACTGAGAGGTCGGTGCCATTTTCTGAGAGGCGTTGAATTCCCATCTTCACGGAGTATGATCTGGGGTCCTTGGATCTGCAGGGTCACGGGTAAGAGGCAGATCACCAGCAGTGAGGTCAAACATGGAATGGTTGGAGAGACACAGGCTGAGCACAGGACTACCCAGCCAGGCCCCTACTCCCGGATCCCCAGATTCAGCAGGGCCTCCCAGACCAGAAAGCAAAGCCCCTGAGACTGGCTGGCCACACTGACTGACCTCTGAAAGCAGTGCACAGCTGTAAGGACCCACTGGTGGTGGATGAGGGAGCTGCTGCAGTTGTTCGCGCCCAGGAATAGGATGCTCACCTGCCATGGCCATTTGCCTGCCTCTACTAGCTTCCCCTTCACATTCTCGCAGGAGATGTTAGTCTGACCACAGGCCTGGAACCAGGACCCTTAGAAAAAAGGTAGAGAGGGGGCCATCACAGCCCCATGCAGACTCTCAGGCAGCAAAGGGCAGTCCTCAGACTTCCAGCCGTCACAAGCAGCCACTGCCACACGCACATGTGGGAAGGGGCTTTTCTCACCACCCCCAAAGTGGCAACCAAAGGCCCAGAGGCAGCAGGAGCCCCATGTTATAAAGAGAGCCTCCAAACAACGGGGACCAGACAACCCCTCCAGGGCTTCTTACAATCCATCAGCCCAGGATTCATCCCTTCTCCCTTGTTTACACAAGTGAAGGAGAAGAGAGAAATCATCAGAGGGGTGAGTGTCAGTAAGCGCTAAGTGATGGGGCACAATGAGCAGGGCTGCTAGTCAGTTATAGCCAGAAAGCAATGGACTGTGATGTCACATTGTGCAACTCCAGGGCCTGCCTCCATAGACCACCAGCCCTGGAGGTGCGCTCTCTGCAACCATACCAGGAAATGAGTAGAGATGCTTGTCAATTTCCTCCTTGCCCCTCACTGGCCCCAACAGCAGGAGTGGGAGCAGTGGGGGCTGCATTGAACTGGATAGGAGATTGAGATTCTGAACTGGACCACCTTGGACTGGTATTTAAGAACTGAACATCACCGAGGACAGGAAAGGGAGAAATTCTACAGCAATGGTTGGAGACCAAGATTAAAGACAAATTAAAAGGTTCCTTGTGTATAGCCTGCTGTAAAGTTTGGGCTGGCCAAGAAGCTGTCACAGGCGGTCATGGACCTCCTCATACAGGCAAAGTTGGACATGTATTTACACTGTCTCAAACAGACGTGGTTCCAGAAAGTGTTTCCCTCAGCAGTTCAGCGTGCAGTGCCAACCAGAGCTCCAGGGACTCAGCAGCAGCAAGCAAGGCTCGTCCTTGCCTGGGAATGGGGTGGGGGGCGAAGGGGGGCGGCGGAGGCGCGTTCCGTGGTGGTGGTGGAGAGGGTACAACAATCAACAGACCAGGCTAATCTATTGCAACTCATACACATTAGCAGAAACATCTACTGGGCTCTGCCTCATAGCAGTCCCTCAGAGGGTCCCAAACCATTGATGTTTGGTCTTGTTCCACCATGTCCCAGGGCTCCTGGTACTGCTATCAGATGTGGATGGCTGGTTCTCTTGCCACACACTCCCATGGCTGGTCACCTTTACCCTCAACCAGTGGCTCCCCACAGGGATCCACAGGCACCTGCACAAGCCCCAACATCTCCATGGAGTTTTGTCTGCCTTGCCCTCTCATTGCTCCATTCTTGCCCATGTTTCTCTCCAATGGCTTGCTGTCTTATTTTCTGTCTCCCCCAAGGGGGAGCCACATTTCCAGCCCTTCTCATATACTGTGGTGGGTTTATGGCTACCTTGTTTCAGATTACAGCCTGCTCCAATGGAGACTTTGGGAGGAAAGAGAGGACTTCCAAAGCCTTGCCCTTGACTCTCTCACAAAGCTTAGGCCCTGGAGATCCAGGGTCCCACAGAAAGAACTTCGCCACTTAAAAAGTGACAGCTCTAAGAGGTAGGGTTGGGCTTTGCTTCTGTGCTCCACACCCTCAGTGGGTTCCTCAGTTTCAGAGAACAGTACTCCTCAGAACTCATGTCCAGGACAACGTTGACTCTGATCTCCTTCCCCCAAACCTTATACAAGACGTGCAGGATTCAGCCTGGAGATGCCAACAGCAGACGCCAGCACCAAGAACAGCAGCTGAATCTGGAGCCATGATGGATTAATTTGGGGGCATGAGGTGTTGCGGATCAATCTTGTCATAGACACAGTGATACCATTCCATACACGGGGGACACTCAGTGGCTCAAACAGATTCCACTGCGGACCACCTCTACCCTTTCTTGGAGTTCCAGAGTCGAAGCACTCCCACTCAAAAGCTGTATTCCGATGTCACCCCATGCACTCACACGTGGCAATGGGAATGCGTGTCTTGGTTCATGACCTCCGTCCCTACAAGGTCCCAGACCCTCACCCCCACATCATCACAGGCACAGCAGTTAGCTACAAGGAGCAGTGCACATCCTCACCACCCCCAGACATCACAGATGCCTGAGGACAGCACGGAGTAGGAGAGCACTCATTCATTCACTCACTCACTCAAGGAACTGGTCTGGGAAGGGGAGTCACACAGTGAAGGCAAAGGACAAATTCCCTAAGTTGGGGAACACATCCCCACTAACAGATGCCATGCCAGCAAATTTTCTGCCAAGGGGCAGAATGGACAGCTGGCAGGTGACCTGAATCAGGGCTGCCACCACAAGATTACATGTGGTCAGTTAGGGTGGGAGCCCAGAGACCTTGTCACATGGCGTCCCACACTTTTTACCCCCAAAGAGTCTACTGAAAACTGGTATTGAATCCTGGCACCACAAGCACTTAGTTCTCTGGGCCTCAGGTTCCTATTGTGAAATGGGGATACTGGTAAAGCCCACTTCAAGGGGTGTTGAGATATAAGCCATGTGAATGATGCCTTATGTGGGATGAGCAGTCACCCACATATCACATCGTCCTCATCACAAGTCCCAGTTCTCTGAGATTGTGCCTCCCAAATCTGTTCCATGGATATTACTTTGTTTCCATTTTTAATAAGGCTCTTTCCTCATGTTCATGGTCACTGGCAAACAGGAACTGCCTCGACACTGTCTGGGTCCCCAGGTTTGGCACACCACGCAGTCTGACGAAGAGATGCCCATCAGCAACAAATGGAGGCCGTGCAGGCATGAGGACAGTTGATATAGGCACCCAGGCAAACAAAGCCCTCCTGCCTCTCTCCCATGTTCCCAAAGCCCTACCTTCAACATAGAGATTATTCTCAGCCCTGGCAGAAGGAAATGGAGATGCGAGGCCCTGAAGATCTCCCTGCCCACATGCCACGGCAAGCAACTGCACGGCCCTCACCGGTCCTCATTATGGGACTTGGAGGCAGGGTGGGGCAGGGCATCTCTACTGTGTGAGAATTCTAGAACTCATGGTTTGTTTATGCAGGGCAGCAGGGGGTGAGCCTCTGCCCCACGGTTGGGGGCTCACCCAGCTGGGGCAGCAGCAGGAGGCTAAGTAGACAATGTGGTCTGGGTCATGGCCTGCCAGAGCCATGACGTGATGCTGCTGCCAGACACCTCACTGGAATGGTGCTGCTGATGCCTTGCCCTGAGCCTGTGACAGCACGTGCTGTCTGGCCCGAGACAGTGCCTCCTGGGCTCAGCCTTGGCCTTGACGGGGCCCCTGTATCCCTAACCCTAAGTCTGTGATAGCGCCAGGTATCTGGCTTGTGACAGTGCCTAGTGCCTGGCCTGTGAGGCACTCCCAGTGCCCAGTTCAAGTTCCTTTATGAAGCCCTTCTCATGGCTCCCCTGGAGGTATGGAAACTGAGGCTCTGAGAGGCTGATGGCTAGTTCCTGCTGTGATTGATTGAGCTGGAACTGAAGTTTTCCTTTTTCCCACTCTGCATTTTTAAGAGAACAGCTCATGGGTAGAGGCCAGGTGTTTTGGGCCTGGGAGGTGAATTCCTGAGAGGAAGCAGCTTGCAAGCCTGGGTCTTCATGAATCAGCAGTGGTGGGGAGCCACCACTCCATTGAAGTCCCCACCCCAAGAATCCCATGAGGGACTGTCCATGAGGACGGCTCACTCCTGCTCCACCCCGTTGCCAGTGTTGTCAAGATCATGGGTAATGAGATTGCTGCTCATTACACTGCTAGAGGAGATGGACTGGGGCCAGCATTGTGGAAAACTTTGGAATCATTTAGCAAAGCAGAAAATGTGCCTACCTCACAACCTGCAGTTCCACTCCTGGTTGTGAGCCCTAGAAACATCATGCACATATGCAGGAGGAAAGACAAGTGAGACTGTTGGCAGCAACACTGTTGGGTAGAGCCTCAACTAGAAACTACCCAGCTGCCATCGAAGGCAGGATGAATGCATGGAATACTCGAGCAATGAGAACAGACCACTACGTGTAGCGACATGGGAATCTCATAAAACATATTGCTGAGTGAAAGAATTCAGACACCAAATGGTACATACTGCATGAAATTCAAAAACAGGCAACACAAACTATTTTTAGGGATACATGGTAGAAAATCAGATTTCCTACAATCAGATTTCCTCTGGGGGAAAGAGGGAGAAAGAGGGAGGGAGAGAAAGAAGAAAGAAAATCCAGAGAAGCAAAACTCTCTCTACTCTTCTGCCTTTGTGGAAACTAATGCTTTGCGGGGGAATGATCAACCAATAAAACCAAGATAATTGAATAAAGACCAAGCATATCCATTACCACTGCCAATGTGAATACAAAGAAAAACCTCTACTTTTACAAGTCAGAGATTCTTATATTGGGTAGAAAAAAATCCACTCACATGCTACTCAATAGAGACTCACCTAAAACAAAGTGATATGAAGCAGTTGAAAGTAAAAGATGGGCAAAAATATATTAAGTATATATAAGCAAAAATAGAAATGACAATATTAATCTCTAAAGATGTAATTCAGGACAAAAGCTTTAAACAGAAAAGTAAAATTACTTTCTGTTGATGAAAGATAAAAATTATAATGACTATGTAACATTAAAGTTCTGTTCATCAATAACAACATCAAACAGTGATACACAAGAAATGGAAAGACCTCACTTGCAGTGGGAGAGTCTTCTCCAGCTTTGTCTATCTTTGAGGGATTGAACATCTATAAAAATCAACTGCACACTAGACTACTAAGAAAACCACAATAACTTCCCTAAAAGTGGAAATAGTTTGGGCCACATTTTTTACCATGATGCAATGAAACAAAGATTTAATACGAATGAGTAAGTAGGGGCTTCCCTGGTGGCGCAGTGGTTGAGTATCTGCCTGCCAATGCAGGGGACACGGGTTCGAGCCCTGGTCTGGGAAGATCCCACATGCCGTGGAGCAACTAGGCCCGTGAGCCACAATTACTGAGCCTGCGCTCCACAACAAGAGAGGCCGCGATAGTGAGAGGTCCGTGCACCGCGATGAAGAGTGGCCCGTGCTTGCCACAACTAGAGAAAGCCCTCGCACAGAAACGAAGACCCAACACAGCCATAAATAAATAATAAATAAATAAATTTTTTTAAAAAAAGAATGCGTAAGTGAAATAAAACAAATGACTTGAAAATTTTAAAAATAAAGTTGGTTAACTTATTTCAAGGAAATAAAAACATTCTATAAACTATTTAGAAAATTCTAATCATTAGAGCAATGCATTAAAAAAACTTTTTTGAGTGTGTTCAAGGCAAATCTATAACCTTAAAGGTATTTATTATTGAATAACAAAGAATGAAAATAAATGAATTAAATGTTCAAAGCAAGAAACTGTAAAAGGTACAAAATAACCCCAAGGAAAATCTGTAAGAAACATGTACAAAATATAAAATTATACCCTAATCAATTATTACAGCAGAGTTAGGAATGAACTCTATGATCTGGATCTTTGTAAAAAGAAATAATATTAAATAGGACAACAGGCGTATTTTACACTGATAGGGTATAAACCATCAAGATGGCACAGCAGGCATGAACCTTGCACTCCTAACAACACAGCTTTCAAACATGAAGCAAGAATTGTTAGAACTGCAGGAAGAAATAGACAAACTCTGAATTCTCATGATAAACCACTCAGAAATCAACAGATTTATAGATATAAAATATTTGAAGTGTTGAGAGGATTTGAATAACACAATCAACAAGCCTGATCCAGTCTGTTATAGCTAGAACTCTGCTTCAAAACACACACTTTTACTTCAAACGGACATGAAATATTCAATAAAACTGACCAAATACTAGGCACAAAGAAAACCTCAATACATTTCAGAATGTGGAAATAATTAAATCCATATTGATATAATTTTTAATAGAGAAAAAGGAGAAGCCTCTATCCCTCCCCCAAACTATCTGTCAGGAGATTAAATAACATCCATATAGTACTCTTGGGTTAAGTAAGAAATACAGTGTGAAATAAAAAACACTATAGAATGAATGGCAATGAGGTCAGTACATATAAAATCCTGTGAAATACGGCCAAAGTGAGACTCACAGGAAATTTTATGGAATTAGTGAAAATATTAGAAATGAAAAAAGTCTATAATAATGAACTAAGCATACTACTCAAGAAGTTAGAAAAAGAACAATAAAGTATATCTCCCCAAAGGAGAAGATTGAATTACTAAAGCTAAAAGAACTTTCATGAAATAAAATAAAAGAGAAGCATATTTGATCACTAAAATCAAAAGGTAGTTTGTACCATTTAGGAGTTGACAAGTAAGAGAAACTTCCACTCAAACAGGCTTAAAATTTCTGTCTCTTCTCTTCAGTGATGGTGGCTTCATTCTGAGTTGATCCCCTTATTGAAAAATGGTTGCCAACATCCTTCTGCTTCCTCATCTACATTAAGAGAGACAGTATGGGGACTTCCCTGGTGGTGCAGTGGTTAAGAATCCGCCTGCCAATGCAGGGGACATGGGTTCGAGCCCTGGTCCGGGAAAATTCCCATATGCCGTGGAGCAACTAAGCCCGTGTGCCACAACTACTGAGCCTGTGTGCCTAGAGTTCACGCTCTGCAACAAGAGAAGCCACCGCAATGAGAAGCCCGCGCACCACAAGGAAGAGTAGCCCCCGCTCACCACAACTAGAGAAAGCCCGCGTGCAACAACGAGGACCCAACACAGCCAAAAATAAATAAATAAATAAAAATTTTAAAAAAAAAAAAAGAGAGAGAGAGAGACAGTATGCATTTCTCTCCTCTAACCATACCTTATGCTTATTGGGATAACCTAACTGGGGTCAGGTGGCCGGGCACTGGACTATGCTAATTAGATCAAGCCAATGAGCCACCCATTTGGGAGCTGGGAGTGTGACAGCTTCTCCCTGAAGATGATGAGCAACATGGCAGACAGTGTGGACTAATGACTAGGACCTGTAGTAATATGAGGGAAGGATGGATACCATAAAGCTAACCAATAACAGTACACCAGATGTTTTTTTGGAAAATACCTATGAAATATACAAAAATTTGGCAATTTTAATCTTTAATAATTAAGAAAAGTGAAAGAGTACACATGTAAATAATATTAAAAATAGGAAAGGAGCCATAGGTTCAAATTTTACGTATCAGTTTAAAATTCTAAAATCTAAGCTAAATTGATTTATTTTACTAAAATTAATGCAAAAAGAGGTGGGAAACCCAACTAAGCCAATAGCTATGAAAGTTTTTTTTTTAATAGTCAAAGATTTGTCCCCTAAAAAAGGCATCAGGCCCAATAAGTTTTATGCGCACAACCTACCAAACCTAAGGAACAGATAATGCTGGTGTTATATAAACGGCTCTAGGGCTCAGGAAAAGACTAGAAAGCTACTCAGCATGTTTTAAGATGCTAGCATAGCAATGGCACCAAGGGTGAAACAGAAAGGAAAATTGGAGGCCAATCCAATATTGGAACAAAAATTCTAAACAAAACGGTAGAAATTTAATCCAGAGTGTATTACAGGATTTACCTAAGAAATCTACCAGAGATCTAGTCATGTGTTTCACTAAGTAAACAAATTAAATAAGAAAAATCATCTTAACAGTTCAGAACTGTGTCACCTGGGCCCAAAACAGTGCCTGACACAGAGGAAGTTCCAAGTATCTGCAGAATGAATGAAAGAATGAAGTCAGGGTCAGCACATGTACCCTCACCATTATTGCTACTATTTCATATTGTGCTGGAGTCTCCAGCAATGAGATAGCAAAAGAAATAAACGGTGTGACTTTCAAAAAGGACAAGAGGGAGCTGTCACCATTTTAGGTGATGTGATTACCCCAAAATAAGCCAAGAGAATCAACTGAAAAACTACTGAATTTAATACACAGTTTTGCAAGATGACCAGGAATCAAGATCACTGTTTTTTTAAAATCCATCAACAGCTTTAAAATACCTAATATGCAGAATTAGAAAAAGTGTAATGGGAAAAGATACCACCCATAACAGACATAATCAAAATTTGTAAACTACTTAGAAATAAACTCAATGGTTTTCCAGACATCCATGAATAGAAGAGCTGAATGAATGGAGACATATACCATATTCCTGGTTAGGAACTCAACACTGTGAAAGTGACAGTTCTCCCCAAATTATTCTGTGTATTTAATTTCAGTTCAAATACCAATAACATTTTTTTTTTTTTTTTTTTTGTGGTATGCGGGCCTCTCACTGTTGTGGCCTCTCCTGTTGCGGGGCTCCGGACGCACAAGCTCAGTGGCCATGGCTCACGGGCCCAGCCGCTCCGCGGCATGTGGGATCTTCCCGGACCGAGGCACGAACCCGCGTCCCCCGCATCGGCAGGCGGACTCTCAACCACTGCGCCACCAGGGAAGCCCCCAATAACATTTTTAATGAAAACCGACAAACTGATTCTAAAGTTTATATGGAAGGCAAACTTTGTAGATTAGGCAATTTTTTTTTTTTAAAGAAGAGGAGAGCTTTTGCTACCATTTAACAAAACATAACATGAAGCTGATTGAAACAGTACAGCACTAGCCCAGGGACAGACAAACAGATTAGTGGGAAATAATAAAGGTTTCAAAACCATACCCACAAATATATTAGGATTTCGTTATTATAAATGTGGACATTCAAATCAGCAGGAAAGGATGGACTTTACAAGAAATAATGTCAACTGAGTTGGTTCTCCAGTTGAAAACAGAGTTAGTGCCTGACTCACACTATACATAACAGAAATTTCAAAAGGATTACAGTTACACATAAAAAATAAATTTATCAAAATATTAAAAGAAATATGTGAAGATAGTTTTATAATCTGGAGATGGAGAAGGCCAAGTTAAGCAAGCCAGAAAATCCATAAAGAAAGTAAACACTGACTGACTTCATTCAATAATAATTTTTAAAGTCTTTACAAGAAAATTACCCATATAGTCCACATATTTGTAAAAGATAAGTGGCAACAACTGGAGAAAATATTTGTAAAATAATTGACAAAAGCTTAATATTCAGAAAAGATAAAGACCTTCCATGAGAAAAAGATAAACAACCTAATTTCTAAAATAAGCAAATGAACAGAGGATTTACTAGTGAAAAGGTGTAACTTTTTTTCAGTAAACACATGAAAAGACATTTTTCCAATCAAGAAAATGCAAATTAAAACAGCAATGATATAACTTTCTATCACTGGATGGGCAAAATTTTTGAAGATTAATAATATCCATTTTTAGCAAAAAGGAGAAGCGTTCATTCTTGTATACTGTAGGTGTGAATGTATACTGGTTCAGCTTTTGGGAGGAGTAAATTATATTCATCCAAAATTACTAAATTTGTGTTTCTTGTGATGGTCCTCCCCTGAGTCCACTCCTAGGAAGACCGCTGCAGAAATGCTTCAGACTGCTCTTCCCCACCCCACCCCCAAGCACGCAGGAATATGCTCATGGCAGCACTGTTACAATGCTGACAAGTCAGAAACAGCCTAACACCTGGTGCTGGTTAAATAACATATATTACATCCACACGGTACACATGCAATAATGTAAAATTATGAATAGCTCTAGGTACTGACATAGGTTTTCAAGGCATATAGTTTTTTTAAAATGTAGGTTATTAATAATACATATATAAGATTCTATTTATTTAAAAAACCATAGGTTTTTTTTTTTTTTTTTTGTGGTATGCGGGCCTCCCTCTGTTGTGGCCTCTCCCGTTGCGGAGCACAGGCTCTGGACGCGCAGGCTCAGCGGCCATGGCTCACGGGCTCAGCGGCCATGGCTCACGGGCCCAGCCGCTCCGCGGCATGTGGGATCCTCCCAGACCGGGGCGCGAACCCGGTTCCCCTGCATCGGCAGGCGGACGCGCAACCACTGCGCCACCAGGGAAGCCCCCATAGAGATATTTTATTTAAGGATGCTAACAATGATTACTTCTGGGGAGGGGAGCAGCATTGGTGGTGGGGGTGAATGAGCAAGGGAGAATCTTTACATGTATTTCTGAATTTTTTTGGTAAATCACAACAAAAATTCAGACATTGCTTTTAATTGTTTTTAATTTTTTAAAAATGTAGGAGGGGGGGCTTCCCTGGTGGCACAGTGGTTGAGAATCTGCCTGCCAATGCAGGGGACACGGGTTCGAGCCCTGGTCTGGGAAGACCCCACATGCCGCAGAGCAACTAGGCCTGTGAGCCACAACTACTGAGCCTGCGTGTCTGGAGCTTGTGCTCCGCAACGAGAGGCTGCGACAGTGAGAGGCCCGCGCACCGCGATGAAGAGTGGCCCCCGCTCGCCGCAACTAGAGAAAGCCCTCACACAGAAACGAAGACCCAACACAGCCAAAAATAAATAAATAAAAATTTTAAAAAAAATGTAGGAGGGGAACTTTTGTAATCAGTTATTTTTTTTAATGCCATTTTTTTAAAAAAAGAAAGCTGATTTTGGAGCACGATATGTGGGTCCTTCCTACTGTCACCTACAGTGCATGTCTCAACTGCTCTCTTACAGCATGCCCAATTTACAGTTGAGGAAACTGATGCCTCAGGCCCAGGCCCTTTCCCAAAGCCCCAGCACAGTGATATAGCAAAAAACATCAGTCCCCACTCTGGGGAGCCTCCTGGCAGAATTAATTCCAGGAGGCCTTACCCACGCACCAACCCCCAACTCCCAGGGCCACCCAGAAAAGAGAACAGAGCCAGCTCATGTTTGCACAGATTTAATCCCTGCTATCCTGGTCCCTAATTCCAAAGCCCTTCTAGGCCACACTTCCCTTCTCCTGGTCACTCAAGGCCTAGTCATCCACCACATCCCTCCCCACTAGGAGGCCAAAGCCCGACCCAGTCTCCCAGAGGCCACTCTTTCCCCACCTTGACCCTTGTTGAATACAGACCCATGACCTTGGTCTAACCTTGATCTGGTCCCATTCGGCAAAGGCAAAGCACGGAGAAGAAAGGAGAAGGGAGATCAGGGGCCCATTTGGGGCTGCAGCAGCCAGGACAGGAGTAGGAGCCAGGAGGAGGTGCAGGGGACTGAGAGAACCCCATTGCTTATTTGCTTCTTGATCCATTTGCTGTATTTGGTGATATGGGTGTACACGCCTGGATTACGTACTTGGGCGCAGGCCTTTTCCCAGGACAACACCCCAGCAAGAATCCATCTGCCCTCGACTTCACAAGCCAACGGACCCCCAGAGTCCCCCTAGGCAAAGAGAGAGGAGTGATGGAGGCTCTGGACCCAGCTGGGACCCAAGGGATTGGGGGACCCAGAATGCCCACCCTCTGAATTCTGCTTGGAAGCTTCTTTCATTCCTTGAGGATCTCACTACCTGGAGTCCTCCTTCACTCCTCAGTTGGGGATCCCATCCCAGAATATCAGGCAAAATCAAAGTCACAGGGAAGGAAGATGGGAGCAGAGCACTACCTGATGATGATGACAAAGAGCTAGGCCAAGCAAACCTCTCCCTGGGGAAATGCCCCCCACCTGGAGTCATCCCAACCGAAGGAGAGCTGCCAGAACCTCCCAGAAACTCACATAGCACAAGTTTTCTCCATAATTGGTGGCACAGATCATGTCCCCCAGGACAAGGGGGACAACACGGGGGATGAGGGACATCTTGCGGTAAATCCGGTCACACATCTTGTTGTCCATGATAAACACCTCGGCCTCCTGCAACTCTGGGGTCAGCGTGGAGTTGGCTGTGGAGGAGTCCAGTGGGGTGAGAACTGACTCCTCACTCTACTCAGCCCTGCCTATTCCCAGGGTCTTGTCACCTCCATCCTCAAGACCCAGCCACACCCCTTCACACCTCCATGCCCTCCTTCACTTGGCCCTTCCCCCTGTGGTGTGGACCATGTCGGGCAAGCACCTTGCCCTCTAAGACTCTATTTCAGGATCCCTTTCTCTGGGAATCTTTTGCTCCTGAACCATGCAGGCTACAATCCAAGTTTCAATGTAAGCACTCAGAAATTGAGACCCCACCCCCATGCTGCTTCTCTCCAGCCTCTGAGCTCTATACTGGCTGTGCCCTCTGCCACCTGATTGACATTCGCTCTTCCTTCAGGCATCTCAGGGAGACTTTCTGCCAGAGCTCATCCCAGATCCCTCCCGACTTGCTCTCAAGATCACCTGATGAAGTCTTTGCCTCTTTCCTTGTTAATCTGTGCTTCCACCCATACTGTTATGAGTTCCCTAGAGGCAGGGCATGCATTACCAGTGACAAGGGTTTGGCGTATGGCAGATGCCTGAACATTGAAGTTTCTCAGGTGAACAAATCAGTGAGTGAGTGAATTTATGAATCCCTGACTCTGAGCTTCCGTAAGAGGCAAATCATCAGGTTTTCCTAGGACTAAATGAAGTGCCCATAGCAAATGCAGTGGTGTAAACCATGGCAACGGTTCCCATGTGAGGAGCAATCCTAACACATCCAAAGAACCAGGGGCCAGAGGTAACAGCCACAAGCTTCCTGAGAGGCACCATGAGGGGGCTCAGCAGGAGAGGCCCCAGAGGAAAGGAGTGTACCCTCTGGGGTACCACACATCACCCCCGACCCCATCCTCCTCACCTGAGAAGCGCTGTTTAACCTGGCCCCAGCCGGTCACCCAGCACTGTGTCCCAACCTTCAGGTTGTAGTTGGGCTCCGGGAGGCAGATGGGCTGCACGTACTTGCTGACGACGACAGGAGTGTGAAGCTGGAGGAGGGCAACATCACCCGTGATGAAGTTCCGGCCCCAGTACTTGGGATGCATAATGATGTCTCTCACAGGGATCAAGAGGGCCCTCGTGGAGTCCGTGGGCTTCAGCTTGGAGGTGCCGAGAATCACTGAATACTCTTTTGTGCTACAGGAGACACAGAGCCCCACCTGGTAGATGTCAGGTTCTCAAGCAACACTATGCTCCTACCTCCGCCAAGGACGTTCCCCTTAGCAGAAGTCCTGCCCGATTTGCCCTGATCACTCCATCTTGCTCATCTGGCCAGGGGTCCCTCAGAGTCAGAGATATGACTGCCTCCTCATTCATCAGTCAAGCTGATTCAAGTGGCCTGGTCTGTGTGCTGTGTATTCGAGTGTGCAGCTATTAGCATGCACACATGTTCTAATGTGTGTGAGGGGTGGGGTGTATACAGGGTGTATGCTGTTGCCCTGGTCAGGATATAGTCTTTGTTGCTTGGGGCTCCTGCCCAAGCTCAGTCCCTGGCCTCTGTGAGATCATGAGCATGACTCTTCCCTGTTCCGGACATCCCTTCCCACTCCGCCCCACCTCCCCCACTGCCACGTTGTTTCACAGAGGAAATGAGGAGTCTAGGCTGGGCCCGCTGCAGCCCTGGGTCTCCATGGGCCACACTTACCCTTGGATGCAGTGGGCAGCAGTCACCACCCAGTCGAGATCAACGAGGGCCCCTCCACATACATGCTCATTTTCCACTCGGAGGCTCACCTCCCAGGGCCAATGGCGTGTCACGTCCAAATTCTTCGGCCACCAGGGTTTGCCACAAGCTTCAGAAGCAAGCGTGACAGGGAGATACAGTGGCCGCATAGAGGAGGATAAGAATGACTGTGACCAAGATGCCCTCCAGGGTAATTTGCATGAGGCTGTAAACTTGGGGACTTGCTTCCATTTCAAAGAAGGGGAGACTGAAGGTGAGAGAAGAGCAGTGGCCTGTGCAAAGGCACTGAGCTGACAGAAAATGACAATGACAGAGATAAAAAGCATCAAGACAGAAACACAGAGACATGACAGGAGGAGGAGAGAGATACTGAGACACACAGGGAGCAAGCAGCACAGAACCTCAAAACAAGGGAGAAGCATAGAAGGAGCCCCAGGACAGGAAATGTATTTTCTTGTGTCAGGGTAAGTCCCTAGGCCACGTTCCTGAAAGGCTATAAAGCTTTCTGCATCTCTTAGATGCAAAAGGCCTCTGTCCCCACAGTACTCAGAGTCAAGAAAAGCTCCAGACTTCTATGTCAGAAGTCTTTACATAGACCATTCAAGAAAAAGTCCCAGCATGGAGCCAACAGAGGCCTCCCACTCTGTGTAACAGCTTACACACTATCAGTTTGCAAGTAGTTCCAACAATCAAGTTGTATGACTGCATGAATATGAACACAGATGTAGAAATTGTAAATAAAATATTAGCCAATATTATATTTTTTAAAATAATGCACGATGATCATATAGAGATCGTCCTGGGGTACGAGGGTGGTCCCACAATGGAAGCGCTGTGTATTCCCCACATAAACAGTTCTTTTTCTCTAAAAGAACTGTGCTTTTCTCAATAGACACAGAAAAAGGCATTTGAAAAATTCAACACAGATTTACGACTGAAAAACAAAACACTCCTACTTAGCAAACTGGGAACAGAAAGAAAATCCTTATTTATACAAGTTATATGCCACAAACCTACAGCAAACATCATATAACATTAAGAAACAGGCCAAAAAAATTATACTTTCTGAAGCCAGGAATAATGATACTTTGTGGGAGGAGGACAAAGGAAGTAACTGGGAGGACATAAGAGAGCTTCTGGGTGCTGGTACTGCTCTACTTTCTGACCTCGGTGGAGACTGCACAGGTGCATTCACTGTGTGATAATTTCTTGAGCTGGACACATAATTTGTGCACTTTTTTTGTGTATGCATATAATACTTCAGTAACTGACTTTTTAAATCAATAATATTTCTCTATGCCAACCAACCTGAGTATAGCACAACTATATTCAAAATAAGATACAGTTTATAGCTAAAAATTATAAAATACCCTGGAATTAAAGTATCCAACACTAAGGAAGATTTTTGCAGTAATGCATTTTAAACTCTAATAAAGGACACTGAAAATGACTGGCATAAATGGAGAAAGAGCCATTGCTTTAAAATAGAATAACTAAATATTTCAGGTGTAATTTTTCCCAAAATTAATCTATAAAGTCACTTACCCAGTTAGAATTTTTAAGAAATTTGATAAACTTACTCTAAAATTGAAATAGAAAAACAAAGGTCCATAAATAGTTCCATCTTTGACAAAGCAGGGCAAAGAAGGGACACTTGTCCTAGCAGATATTAAGGCACACATCAAAGCCATAGTGACAAAAACAGTGTGGTATTGACAAGGACAGACAAGTGGACCAAAAAAAAAAAGGAATAGAGAGCTTGAGATTGTTTCAGAGAATACAGGAACTTAATGTAAATAAAGGAACCACCACAATCAGTGAGTAAAGGATGGATTGTTGAGTAGATGGTGCTGGGAAAACTCGCTCACTATAAAAGAAATAAGAAAAACAAAACTGGATTCCTCTCTAGTAGTACTTGAAGACCTAAACGTGAAAGGTAAAACTGTAAAGTTAACAGCCAACCATGTGGCATGGCATGGGAAAGGACTCTTTAAACAAAACCTCAAACCACAATCCATAAAGCATTAAACTGATTAACTTGATTACATCAAAATCAAGGATTTTTGACCCCAGGAACAAAGTTAACCATCAGATGACAGATTAGGAGGTAATATTTGCAATATCTAAAATCAATATAAGACCTTTATTAGGAATATACAAGGAACTCTAGGAAATCAACAAGAAAAAAGAATAGACAATATGCAAAGGATAAAGACGGTCAATTTATTAGAAGAGGAAACTCAAGAAGCCAACAGCACAATGAGACATGTTCAAACCCATTAGTAATGAGAAAAATGTCAGTTAAATTAAGAAGTCATTTTTTTGTCTATTAGATAGGCAAAAAATGTAAAAGCTGGATCATGCCAAGGGGTGGGAGGTCTGTAGCAATATATACACCTTCTGCTCGTAGGAATGCAGAGGGCTGACTCAATTGGAATATGGACAATAGATTAAAATATGCTATCAATGTAAATTTCTGAAACTGATAACTTTTACTGTGGTTATCTAAGAGAATATTCTTAGAAAACACACACCAGAGTATTTAGAGATAAAGAACCATGCTGTATGTTACCCTCAACTGATTCTGAAAAAAATTTTGTGTGTGTTCCTTGTACTATTTTTGCAGTCTTTTTTGTAAGTTTAAAATTATTTCCAAATAAAATGTTTTTTAAATGGGACTGAATGAAAAGAGAAGGAAACAGAAAGAGATCTAGAGAACATACTATTTGCGTAAGTTAGAAATACATGCACACAAAACCACAATATGTATTTTTACAAAAACACACACAGGGCTTCCCTGGTGGCACAGTGGTTGAGAGTCCGCCTGCCGATGCAGGGGACACAGGTTCGTGCCCCGGTCTGGAAGGATCCCAAGTGCCACAGAGCGGCTGGGCCCGTGAGCCATGGCCGCTGAGCCTGTGCGTCTGGAGCCTGTGCTCCGCAGCGGGAGAGGCCACAACAGTGAGAGGTCCGCGTACCGCAAAAAAACAAAACAAAACAAAACAAAAACACACACAAGCAGAAAGATACACATCAAATATACAAGAAAGGCTGGGAGAAGGGTGAAGAGGGGGAATAGGGGTGGGGCATGGACACAAGCAGAAATAACTAACTTACTCAACCAAACAATCCATAACAAATCAGGGTGCACCTGTGACAAAGGAAGCCCGCAAACAAGCAGGAGCAACCCAACCCTCCACCCCTGAGGTCTAAGGAAAAAGACAGGAAGACCCCAGAAGAGCCAGGCTCTGTAGACACTGCCACAGGGCCCAAGAGGCTCCATTTGCAAATGAACAGTTTAGAGCTCAAAATGTTCCTGTGTGGAAAAGGATCTGCATCAGCTTCCTGGACATGTTCCCTGATGGGATGCAGCCTGGGTTGAACTTGAAGAGGTTCTGCATTCCCACAGGAGGCCCAAATACTCTTTTAATGTGCACTGTTGATTCTGTACGTCCTGAACAGCACAGGCTGTTCTTTAGAAGGCAGGCCATTTAGACTGAATTCCTGCTTCTTACAGACCCAGAAACATTATCTCTGTGACCCTCTTCAGAACATACCCTCCCAGGATCCAAGGTTTTCTTGAAGCAGGGGCTCACCTTACCCACCTGGTTTGGTGTTGTCTCCTTTGTAACCTGGAGGAGAAAGGGAGACAGAGATGAAGTAACAGGTTGTAACAGGATGACAGTGAAAAGGTGCATTCTTCATTAATTAGTTAATTCATTCATTCACCAAATATTTCCCCACCTCCCACTCTGTTCCCAGCCTGGAGCCCAAGGCCGGGGTCTGGGGGCAGGGAGCGGGGGTGTACAGAGGTGTTATCAGACAGATACATCCTGTATTTGCCCTTGAGGAGCAGGTTTCCAAGCAGAGGGGACATAAGTAAACACACAATCACCCATGTGCGATCAATGCGGGGACAAGGCCACAGGTGTCAGGTAAGCCCAGAAGAGGTGGTGGACAGGGAGGCTTCTAGGAAGAGGGGTTATTGTGCCAGATCTTAAAGATGAGAAGGTTAAACAGAAATGAAAAGTGACGACACTCTTTATGAAAGAATCACCATGGTGTAAGCTGGAGACTCCAGAGGATAAAGGGCAAGGCCCATGATGACAAGAAATGATGCCAGGGGAAGAAAGTCAGGGGTCAATCACAAGTGCCTTCATAAGCCAGGCCAAGAAGCCTGAGTGAGACTCTCTGGGAGGAGGGAGGCCAATGGAGGTATGACATGGTCAGACTTGTATTGTGAAGGCAGTATGGAGAATAGATAGGAAGGTAACAAGACTGAACACAGTAAGATCCCACCATAGGCTCTGCAGAACCCAGGCAAGAAATGAGGGCTGAATGAAGAAGTGGCAGTGAGAACAGACTTGGTGAGCTGGATGTGGGACTGAGGAAGAAGGATGAGTCTAGGATGACCCCCCAGTTTCTGATTTTAGAGAAGAGTGACTACTATCCACTGAGTAAGAGAACCCAGTTTATAGGAAGAAGAGGGCCTCAACTTTGGAACCCAAGGAGTTGAGATGGTTCTAGGTCATCCAGGTACAGATGTCCAGCAGGTGGCTGCACATCCATGCACATTGTTTTGTGAGGCAGCATCACATACATGGCAGCTCAATGCCCAGAGCAAGTGAGTTCACCCAGGGAGCAGTGAAGAAGGAACCCAGACAGCATCTTAGGGAACACCAATACGTCAGGTATGAACAGAGCATGGGTAGCCTGGGAGGGACACAGAAGGGCAAGGGAGTCACCCTGAGGTAGAGGAGAATTAGGAGGCATGGCCTGAGAGAAGCCAAGGGACTAGAGAAAATGAAAAAAGAGGGAGGAGCAGAAAGGTTAGGGATGTTAGGACAGAGACATGCGAGGAATGGCCTAAGGGTTAAGTGAGAAGTGAGCAAGCACCTGAAGGAAACATGAAGTGAAAACTTATTTTGAGAAATGTGGCAGTGAGGGGAAGAGATAGGGTGAAGAAACACAGCAAATAGAAAGGGAGAGGATAAAGATCGATGAGAGAACAGGAAGGGCCCAGAGTCCAGAGCAGGGGTGAGCAGGCTGACCTTGAACAGGAGGCCTGTCTTTAATTCCTAAGGAAAGGGGAGAGGGTGGCACTGAGTTGTCAGGTTTGGAGGGGCCCCCGGGCTGAGGGAGTCAAGGGGACAGCACCTGAGGGCATGCGTTTCCTGAGGGAAGGAAGCCGCTGCTAGTGAGGCACCCTCGGTAGGAGCTGAGGGTCTGGGAAGCAAGTGAGGTGAGGAACATTCGTTTAAGTGTTTGGAGACCATGAGTTTGGCCCGGACCGCCTGCCTGGAGCGCGATTACAGCAGCGCCCTGCTGCGTGGAAAGATGAGGGAGGCTGGGCTGGGGGTGTAGAGCGTGAGAGGCCTGAGGATGCCGTCAAGAGGGTGGTTCAGGTCTCAGCCGCGACATCCACGCCTCCAGGAGGAAACGCAGGGGTGCCCCCCCCCCCCGCACCACAAGGCCCCAGGAGGCTACAGGGCTGGCGGGTCTGAGGGCGGAAGCTGAGAGCGCGGGAGTCTGGGATCCCCGGAACTGCCCTGGGAGATGCCCGGAGGGGTAGCGGAGGAGAAGGGGCTGCCGGTAGGCGCCGCGGGGACTGTCCCGGCCTCGAGTGTGGGTTTTGCGGGGGCGTGGCGGCGTCGGGGAAGAAGGACCCAGAACGGGAGCGGCGCAGAGCAGGCGCCGCCTCACCGGAGTTCAGCAGCAGCAGCAGCACCAGGAGGCGGCAGCTCAGGCCCGAGGGCCTCGAGGCTGCAGGCCCAGCGCTGACGCAGGACAACGATGCGGCCATGACTCCCCTGAGGCGTCCGCTAGCGGCAGCAGGGACGGCTCGCACGAGCCCTGGACGCCGCGACTACGTCTCCCGCACATGACGCACGTGACGGAGTTCCGGCACGTGACAGCCCTTCCGGCACGTGATGACGTCGCGGACCCGTGATGGTGCCCCTGGAACGCTGAACGTTCCTCTGCATATACCCCACCTCGTGCCGGTTCCTTGAAGATGACTGCAGAGCCCTGGGCCTGTCATTGCTTCCGCAGTGGCCAGTCCCATGGAAGTACCCCCAAGTGCCTTAAGTGGGTGACTGTCCCCCAAAACCTGGCCGGTGAAGGCACATCCAGATCCCTGGACTGGTGTTGGCACCTTGTCGTCCAGCCTCTGATCATAACCTTGTTTCCCTGGGCTTCGTGCATTGGAGAGCATCATAATTTATATTGATTTGAGAATCTGAAAAGGTGTAGAAAGCACAAGAACAGTAAGGCTAGGGAATCAGGGAGGATGTCTTTACAAAAGTGACATTTAAGCTGGACCTGAGATGAACAAAGAGTCTTGGGGGAGAACTCAAAGGAAAGGCATTTATCCTCTTCCACAAACCGTCAGTGGGATGGTGGAAACTGAAAGAAATGGTGGCGAATACCACCATTTCTTGGGCTTTCACAGGGTGTTTTTGTAGAAGAATGTGGTCTTTGGATCTGCTCAGTGTGTCCAAGATTGGGAGATAACAACCAAGATTCCTGCTGCTCCTGTCCAGTGTGGGGGATCCAGCTTTGGGGACCACATTCCCCACCCTAGCATCTAAAGGGGTCCGGATGATGAGTTGCACCAATAGGAGGTGAGGAGAGGTTACAGATGCCACTTCCATGCCAAGGCAGTAGAGAGGAGGTTCACTTCTCTACATCTGTTAATGCAGAGCAATGGTTCTCAAAGTGTGGTCTGCAGAGCAGCAGCAGCATCACCTGGGAACTTGTTAGAGTTGTACATTCTCAGGACCCACCCCAGACTTATAGGATTGAAAACTCTGGCAGTAGAATCAGTGATCTGTAGTTTAACAAGCCCTCCAGGGAATTCTGAGGTAGGAAAGCATGAGCCACAGGGTTGAGTGGAGCTATAAGATGGAGAAAATCCACCTGCTGATCAAGAACACCTGATAGGGATGACATAGGAACAAGAAATTAAATTTATTTTTAACCCATAAATACTCAGTGGCTTCTTTTTTAAAAATTTATTTTATTGAAGTATAGTTGATTTACAATGTTGTGTTAGTTTCTACAGTACAGCAAAGTGATTCAGTTACATAGGTATAGATATTCTTTTTCATATTCTTTCCCATTATGGTTTATCACAGAATACTGAATATAGTTCCCTGTGCTATACAATAGGACCTTATTGTTTATCCATTCTATATATAATAGTTTGCATCTGCTAATCCCAAACTCCCAATCCATCCCTCCCCCTCCCCACCTGGGCAACCACAAGTCTGTTCTCTGTCTGTGAGCCTGTTTCTGTTTCGTAGATAAGTTCATTTGTGTCATATTTTAGATTCTACATATAAGTGATATCATATGGTATTTGTCTTTCTCTTTCTGACTTACTTCACTTAGTATGATAATCTCTAGGTCCATCCATGTTGCTGCAAATGGCATTGTTCCATTCTTTTTTATGGCTAAGTGGTATTCCTTTATATATATGTACCACATCTTCTTTATCCATTCATCTGTCAATGGATATTTAGGTTGTTTCCATGTCTTGGCTATTGTGAATAGTGCCGCTCTTAACATAGGGGTGCGTGTATTTTTTTTTTTTTTTTTTTTTGGCTGCGTTGGGTCTTCATTGCTGCGCGCAGGCTTTCTCTAGTTCCAGTGAGCGGAGGCTACTCTTTGTTGCGGTGCGCAGGCTTCTCATTGTGGTGGTTTGTCTTGCTGCGGAGCACAGGCTCTAGGCGCGTGGGCTTCAGTAGTTGTGGCACGCGAGCTCAGTAGTTGTGGCTCACGGGCTCTAGAGCACAGGCTCAGTAGTTGCGGCGCACGGGTTTAGTTGCTCCATGGCATGTGGGATCTTTCTGGACCAGGGATCAAATCCGTGTCCCCTGCAATGGCAGGCGGATTCTTAACCACTGTGCCACCAAGGGGGAAGTCCGCATGTATCTTTTTGAATTATAGTTTTGTCCAGATATATGTCCAGAAGTGGGACTGCTGAATGATATGGTAACTCTATTTTCAGCTTTTTGAGGAATCTCCATACTGTTTTCCATTGTGGCTGCACCAATTTACATTCCCACCAACAGTGTAGGAGGGTTCCCTTTTCTCTACACCCTCTCCAGCATTTGTTATTTGTAGATTTTTTGATGATGGCCATTTTGGCTGGTGTGAGGTGATACCTCATTGTAGTTCTGATTTGCATTTCTATACTAATTAGCGATGTTGAGCATCTTTCCATGTGCCTGTTGGCCATCTGTATGTCTTCTTTGGAGAAATGTCTATTTAGGTCTTCTGCCCATTTTTCGATTGGGTTGTTCGTTTTTTTGCTGTTGAGTTGTATGAGCTGTTTGTATATTTTGGTAATTAAGCCCTTGTCGGTCGCATCATTTCCAAATATATTCTCCCAGTCAGTAGGTTCTCTTTTCCTTTCGTTTATGGTTTCCTTTGCTGTACAAAAGCTTGTGAATTTGATTAGGTCCCATTTGTTTATTTTTGTTTTTATTTCTATTGCCTTGGGAGACTGACCTAAGTAAAAGTTGGTATGATTTATGTCAGAAAGTTTTGCCTATGTTCTCTTCTAGGAGTTTTATGGTGTCATGTCTTATATTTAAGTCTTTAAGCCATATTTTAAAAGATTTATTTTATTTATTTATATGTTTAATTTTAGCTGCGTCAGGTCTTAGTTGCGGTACGTGGGATCTTTGTTGAGGTATGCGGGATCTTTTGCAGCGGCACGCTGGCTTCTCTCTAGTTGCGGCACATGGGTTTTTCTCATCTCCAGTTGTGGCACACAGGCTCCAGGGCACGTGGGCTCTGTAGTTGTGGCGTGTGGGTTCCAGAGTGCATGGGCTCTGTAGTTTGTGGCACACAGGCTCTCTAGTTGAAGCACGCAAGCTCGGCAGTTGTGGTGCAAGGGCTTAATTGCCCCACTGCATGTGGGATCTTAGTTCCCTGACCAGGGATCGAACCCACATCTACTGCATTGGAAGGCGGATTCTTTACACTGGACCACCAGGGAAGTCCCCTTTAAGCCATTTTGAGTTTATTTTTGTGTATAGTGTGAGGGTGTGTTCTAACTTCATTGATTTACACGCGGCTGTCCAACTTTCCCAACACCACTTGCTGAAGAGACTCTTTCCCATTGTATATTCTTGCCTCTTTTGTCGAAGAATAATTGAACATACGTGTGTGGGTTTGTTTCTGGGCTCTCTATACTGTTCCATTGAACTATATGTCTTTTTTTGTGCCCCTACCACGCTGTTTTGATTTTCAGTGGCTTCTTAGAGCAGCTGGCTCGATACTTATTAATAGACTGTATTTCATGTAAGTTCCCAGTCTCTCAACCCCAGCCTTCCTCGGGCAACACATGAGACAGACTGCACTCTGAAGCCCAAGGATATCTGGGAGCTGAAACGCTGACCCCTGGAAGGGCAGGTGACAGGAGATTGAGAGGGAATTAATCACCAGCAAGACACAGAGACTCTGGGACACTCTGTCCTGGAAAAATGGTAAAGAGCCAGTACCTTATATAGGGAATCTCTCTTATAATCCTCCCTGTGGGAATGCAATCTTTGGTAACAGTGGAGGTGAGCAGCAAGTAGAAGCAGGGGAGGAGGAATAATATTGCTCATGCCCTAATTTTACTTACTCCTAATTCCAGTCTATCTTGATTCTCTACTCTGAGCTATAAAGGCTATGAAATTAGGCTACAAAGCTCCCCGCAGACATGCTGATGACTATAACAGGAGTACAGGGAACAGGACCCAGCTGGCTAAAACCATCCTTAGACTCACAAATGAGCAGGTTTAGACTCACCTCTCCCTCTAGGGCTTAATAAGAACCATGAATAGTTTCTAAGCCAAATGAGAAAATAGTTTTCTACAGAGCATGTTATATGCAACCCCACAGTCCCAAGGAGAGCAGAGCATAAGAACACAAAAGAACAAACCAAACATTTATTCAGTTGACATCTGAAATCTCCACGCTGCTTAATGCCTCAGCACAACTTGGGGTGAGCCTGGATGTGGCCACTGGAGCACTGGGAAGGGGGTTCCAAGACTGAGTTACCCCAGGAGGGCTTGTGTGGCAGACACTGGACACTCACAGATGCATCCACACTGGGGAGCCGGGGACCTTCTCCCAACCCAGACAGCTGAGTCAGATGTGGACATGGTGATGCCTCCTCACTCTCGCCCAACAATCACCAAGCGGACTGGTTTGATAAAGTGTCAGGTCTAACGCTGTTTCACCGGTGATGATGTCCCTTCTTTGCTAGATGTTCTCCAAGATGTGGCTGAAGCATCATGAAGTGTCACCTGGCAGGTCGCTGGCCATCCAGCTGGGATGGCTTCACCCACTCCTTTCCAGCATGTAGAGCACAGTCACGGTGCAGGTGTGGATGAGGCCGGTTCCTGTATCACCAGGCCGGGAAACTTCCAGGGTTCCTTTCCTGCTGCCACTCTCTGTCATGTGGATCTCCACAGGGTCAGTGGATCCCAAACGAAATTGAGGAAAGGGCATTGAGTAGGAGTGGGAGGTCAGAGGCAGGGCTAGTGTGAGACTCAGAAACAGAAGGGGGTGTGGGCCAGGGTGATCACGGGGTCACCAGGATACCCAGAGGCAGCACCAGACACAGCGTTAGGATAAAGAACCCTGCTGAGCCACAAAAGGACACCTTAATGATGTGATCAATGACCCAGTCTTTGTAGTAACTAACTTCTGTATAAACTGCAGGCAATTCTGTGTGACCACAGTGAACACCCCAGCTCACAATCCCCACCTGGACCCATGAGTCATTAAATTGACAGACCAGGGGACCTCCAGAATTTCCGTGGAGAAAAAGAAGAAACAAACACAGGAATGGAAGGGGATCATCATCAGAGCAGGCTGACTGCTAGCAAGGCACTAGGGAGATAGGCACCTAGGTCCTTTCCCAGATACCCACCAGGCCCAGGTTTCTGTGAATGAGATTTGAGAGTTGGAAACTTTAACATCATCTGAGAAATACTACTCCTTCCCAGGTGCTCAGGGACCCAGAGGAGCTATAAAGCCAGTAAGCCCTGTACATCAGTCCTGCCAGGATATACTCAAATTCTCTTTCAGTGACCCTAATCCTTCACTGCCTGACCCCCTTCCCCATGACCCTCTCCAAACCTCCCAACAGCCAGCAACTAGAGGGGCATCCCCTGGCACTGTGAGCAGCTTCCAGAGCCCCTCTCCAACTCTAAGGTCAGAGTCAATTCCAACTAGTCAGTCCTAGGCCTCCACAGCTGTAAATTATTTTGAGTATCATTTCTGCATGGGGACTCAAAATCATCACATCTACCCTGAAATCTCTCCCTGCCCCTAAACCCACATAGCCAACAATATCCTCTCACCAGTTCCCCCTCTCTCCAAACACAACCAGTCATGCTAAACCCCACCTCACACATGCTGCACATCCTTTCCCAAAACTGCTCTGGTGGCCCCCCACCAACCAGCTCACGTCAGAAACTCAGAGTCCTCCTCAAGCTCTCCCTCACCCGCACCCTCACATGCAGTCAGTCACCAAGAACTGATGACTCAACCTCCAACACAACCCCTTCACCGCCCCACCAGCCCAGGTCCTGCCTGGGGCTCAACACCATTGCCTACATGGTGAAAACAAACTCCTGGCCTACAGTCCTGCACGGACAGGAACGAGAAACATAGCACAGCGTTGCAGGCCACACATATTCTGATTACAATCACCTTCTCTGGCCATATTTGCCACCTCATTGCTCCAGACCTGAAACACATTCCCTAAACACGACACGTACTTCAGAACTCTGAGCCTCTGTACTTGCTGTTCCCTCTCCCAACAGTGATGTCCTCCTCTTTCCAAGACTCCAAATACTCATCCTCTATGACCTGGCTCAGATGCCCCCTGCTCAGAAAGGCTGCTTGGTGCAAAGGGGAGACTGTGGGCCCAGGCACTCCCAGGGGGACCTTGAACTTATGTCTTTTAGGGACCACATCTGTATAATAATATGTATAATTATGTTGCAGGGTTGTGAGCTGGGTAACTGAGCTAATGTAGGTGAATGCTCACACTGGCACAGTAAGTCGCCATAGAAGGAACTCAATTATACGAACTTACATTATTATCATCATCACCCCCAACTTCACCACACCCTGGCAGCACGCCCAGGATGCAAGGGCTGCTCCCTATTGAAGGAACAGGCCAGGCCAGCTCAGGGGCATCCTGAGGGGTTCTCCCCTGAATCTCCTTAATTAAAGGCTGAAAGAGGAGGTGGCAAATAACCCAGGCTCCACCGCTGGGGAATGAGGAAACTTTGAGGGGACAACCTCATGGCAGAGGTGGCCAGGGACCCATGAACTCACCTTGCAGGGACTTTTAATCTTTTCGTGATAGCCACAGATCATCCCTCTTCCAACTACTTGGCGATGGACTCCTAACCGTGTCTGTATCTTCTGATTACATTTCTTGTGGTGAAGAATGATTTGCTCAGTCTCCTGAAGAACACGTGGCAGTGATGTGGCTACAGAGAGACAACTCAGAAGTAAAAGGATTGCACGAGTAGAATAGAACAGGGGCCCCCAGATCCCATTCTGGGTCTTTTTATTTTTTTAACTTTTGTTTGTTTGTTTGTTTGTTTGTTTTTTGGCCACACCGCACAGCACGCGGGATCTTAGTTCCCCAAGCAGGGATCGAACCCACGCCCCCTGCAGTGGATGCGTGGAGTCTTAACCACTGGACGACCAAGGAAGTCCTGTATCCTGGGTCTTGATCAGCGCATTCACACTCTGTTGCCCCCTTAGAGAAAGAAAGGACAGTGGGTATTGTCTTATTTGACAAAGAAGGACCTTAGGCCAAATGCTGACATGGGGAACAGAGGAGGTAAGAAGCAAAGCCAAGTCAAAAAGAGGAACACATCAGGTCAGAAAGAGGCAAGGCCTTACCAGCCTGATACAAAAGCAAGTGTCTGTCACTCCGAGTATCAACAGTAACAGTGACAGGTGCCTGTACAGGGAAGGGTCACAGACTCCAGGACAGGTAGTGCCCAAAGGTACCCAACCAGCCTCTTCCCACACAGGAGGCCTTACAGACTCACCAACAGGCCTGCTCTGGCTAGACCTACATCCCAAGTACAAGAAGCTCCCTGCCCCCTGCCAGGTAATTCCAGAGAAGGACAGCTCTGACTGGCAGACAGCTCATCACCCTGGAGCTGAAATCCACCCTGGAGAGAACCCATAATACCTGGACCCAAGCCCCCAGGTCCTAACATAACAATAGAAATCCCTATTGCACTTCAATCACTCCCAGGCAGCATCCTCTCCACCTCCCCCTTTGCCCACCTGTTAGAGAATCAGCCTCCCTGTCCCTCCTTTCAGCCTGCAGGCCAACCCCACGGCACCAGGCTGCCCACCTCAGATCCTGCCTGCCAGTCTCACCGAATTCTAAAGTTTGGCCCCATCCAGTCGCCCAACACTGTGTCCCAGCTTTCACTTCAAACTTCTTTTCAGGGAGGCACACTGGCTGGATGTACGAAGAATAATTCACAGAGTCGGCCAGCTGAAGAAGGGCAACGTCGTTAGTGACAAGGCTTACATTAAAATCCCTATGCCAAATGATGTCTTGAACTGGAAGGACCACTGCACTTAGGCAATCCGAATGTAAAAATGTGTTTCCCATCTTCACTGTAAGGTCCTTATAGCTGCGGGAAGACAACATGCACCTCAGAGGGATGCTGGAGCGTCTACACTCCCCTCCACCCATTCCAGGTTCTTCCCAGCCTGTTCCCCATCTCCTACACCAGCCATCAGCCATTTTCTCCCTCTAAACCACATCCCCTCCACAGACCCCTAACCACTCGAGCTAGTGCTTCTCCAAGTGAGGTCCCAGGACCACCAGAGCAGTACCTGGGACCTTGGTAGAAATGCAAAACTCACGTTTCATTCATAGTGAGCACAAACCAGGGGCTTTGGCCTTGTTTTAAAGTGAGGAAAGGAAAGCTCAGGTAGGGAGACAGGCCGACCAGCAGCCCAATCCCACCACCCCAAATTCTCACCCTTTTACACAGTGAGCTGCGATCAGCACCCACGGTGGGGAAATGAGGGAACCTCAACATTTCTGGACATTTCTGATCTGCAGGCTCACCGGCCAGGGCCACTTTCTCTCTGGGGCTGCCATTCCATCAACTGTCCTCATAATCTGATGGCCACATGCTCCTTGGCTCAGTAAAAAGAGGACTGGAGGTGAAGCTGCTACCTCCCTTCCACTACCTCCCCCACCTCCACCTCCTCCACCTCCACCACCGCCACCTCCTGCTCCTCCTCCTCCAACTACACCTCCACCACGTCTTCCTCCACCTCCACCACCAACTCCTCCTCCTCCACCACCACCACCTCCAGCTCCTCCACCTCCACCTTCTCTACTAGCACCTACACCTCCTGCACCTCCACCACCTGCACTACCTCCACCTCCACACCCTCCACCACCTCCACCTCCACGTCCTCCACATCCTCCACTAGCCCCACGTACACCACCTCCACCCTGCCCCAGGGCAGAGCCAGGTTTTCTCTCAATTCCACCAGGATAGTCTGACCCTTCAACCCCCCAGCCAGGCCGTGTTCCCCATTGGATCCCAGGAGGGCCTGTACAGTCCGGTACAGAAGCAGTACCTTGAAGAGGCAAGCATCCAAATACAGGGTCCTAAAAGATTTCAAAGTGTCTCCCACTGGGGGTGCGGGCGGCACAGGAAACACAGTGGGTACTGGAATCTTCAGGGATTTTAGGTGTCCTGAAGCTGAGGGGGCCTCCTGATTGCCAGGCTCATTGCAGAATCCTCCTTGGGTCCATCACCCTCACCTGGATAAGATGAAAGAACAGTGAGAAGAGGAGCTGATCGGAGTGCACCCCCCACATCACTGGCCTCTTCCCATCGCACACTACTCACCCTCAAACCCCACCTTCCATCCCCCAAGACCCACCTGCCAAACCCCATTACCCACAACCACCCCCAGACAAGCAGCCCAGCCCAGCCTTCTCTTTTTCCTGCTTGCCCGGGCCTCACTGAGCAGAGGCCGAAGGACCAGGAGCCAGACCAGGAGGCCCAGGGATCTGCCGCCGCTGCGGGGGACGCCCGGGGACGCCATGGCACCTCTGGTTGCCTCTGCACTCTGCGGCGCCCCCTCGCGGCAGCTCCGCGCCTGCCCTCCTGTTGGCAGGAACACTGGGCCAGGGACGAATCCCAAAGCTGCTCCTCCAAGATCTTCACCTCATGCATATTCAACCAAACCTATTCCAGGTCATGTTCTTAAGGTCCTTGAACATGTAAGTAGTTTCTCCACTTTGTAGTAGAGATATTCTGGATCATATACCTCAGCGTGATCTAATCACTGGAGCCCTTAAAAAATATATATATAAATAAAAGAAAAAGAAAAAGAAATGCAATCTGCCCAATGAAAGATAAAAGAAAAACAAAGGAAAGTATGGTAAATAGAAAATACAGGACAAAACGGCAGTAGCATCTGCAATAAGCCCAAATGAGTTGAACATACCAAACAACATAAGGACTTTCATGTTGGAGGAAAAGGCAAAGTCCAGAAATAGACTCTCTGAAGAGACAAATTTACAACAGAGAGATACAGATACATGGGAAATAAAGGAATATAAAGTGAAATGCCAGGTCACACTGGTGCAAAAATAAAGCTAGGATTGCAATTTGGTTATTAAATCATAGCATTTAAAGCCAAGATTGTATAAGGGACAGAAGGAGTTAGATACAGTAAGAAGAAGACATGAAGGAGAAAATGCAATGACAAGCCTTTAAAGGTAAAGCAAAGAGGACCAATTTATGGGAAACTGGAGTTTCTGATATGCTCTTCTTAGGAAGCTGACAACTTACGTAGGCAAAATTAAGCAAAAATATAGACTATTTGACTCTCACACCTTATCATCTACACCTAACAGCACTATGATGAATTTTACAACTACCAACAGAAAACACTCATTGAACACACAGGGAACTTTCAGAATCAAGGCCCTAAGGAAAAACCAGTATCTCAAGTAATCAATGTGATACACATTCTGTTCATGAGCCGCACATCAATAACATTAAAATCAACTTTTGGGATTTCCCTGGTGGCGCAGTGGTTAAGACTCCGCCTGCCAATGCAGAGGACACGGGTTCAAGCCCTGGTCCAGGAAGATCCCACATGCCACAGAGCAACTAAACCCATGCACCACAACTGCTGAGCCTGCACTCTAGAGCCCATGAGCCACAACTTCTGAGCCCTCAAGCAACTACTGAGCCACAGCTACTGAAGCCTGTGTGCGTAGAGCCCATGCTCTGCAAGAAGAGAAGCCGCCGCAATGAGAAGCCCACGCACCGCAACAAAGATCCAACGCAGCCATAAATAAATAAATAAATATATTAGGAAAAAGAACAACTTTTTAAAAATCCCATTTTTCTGAAACAAAGCTAAAACCCTAGACAATGGTCCTCCTTTAAAAAGGAAATCATGGGGAAAAAAAAGAGAAAAAAAAAAGTAAATAAATAAATAAATAAATAAATAAATAAAAAGGAAATCATGTGACTTCCCTGGTGGCGCAGTGGTTAAGACTTCGCCATCCAATGCATGGGTTGTAGCTTTGATCCCTGGTCAGAGAGCTAAGATCCCACATGCTTTGAAGCCAAGCAGAGAGCTAAGATCCCACATGCTTTGCAGCCAAGAAACCAAAACATAAAACATAAGCAATATTGTAACAAATTCAATAAAGACTTTAAAAATGGTCCACATCGGGGCTTCCCTGGTGGCGCAGTCATTGAGAGTCCGCCTGCCGATGCAGGGGACACAGGTTCGTGCCCCGGTCCGGGAAGATCCCACATGCCGTGGAGCAGCTGGGCCCGTGAGCCATGGCCGCTGAGCCTGTGCGTCCGGAGCCTGTGCGTCCGGAGCCTGTGCTCCGCAACGGGAGAGGCCACAACACTGAGAGGCCCGCGTACCGCAAAAAAAAAAAAAATGGTCCACATCAAAAAAATCTTTAAAAAAAGAAAATCATGAGGGAAATATGACTTTTTAGAGATCAATGCCAATGAAAGCAATACCTATGAAATTGTATCTGATACAGCCACAGTAGTCCCAGAAAGTAATTTATAGCTTTGACTATATCAGAAAATAAAGAAAACTGATAACAAATGAGTTCAACTCAAAATGTAGAAAAGATAATGGAGTAAACTCAATGAAAGAGTTTGGGAGAAAGGAGGAAATAATGGGAAACATGAGCAGAAATCAATAAAATAGAGAAAGATTAGAGAGAGGATCGACATAATCTGGATTGTGGTCTTTGAAAAGTTTAATAAGAGACATTTTAGGAAGACTGAATAAAATGCTACAAGAGAAACACCAAATTACAGAATGAAAAAAGAGAAGCAACTTAAAGATACGACAGACTTTTTTTTTTTTTTTTTTTTTTTTGCGGTACGCAGGCCTCTCAGTGTTGTGGCCTCTCCCGTTGCGGAGCACAGGCTCCGGACGCGCAGGCTCAGCGGCCATGGCTCACGGGCCCAGCCGCTCCATGGCATAGTGGGATCTTCCCGGACCCCTGCATCGGCAGGCAGACTCTCAACGACTGTGCCACCAGGGAAGCCCCGATGTGGACCATTTTTAAAGTCTTTATTGAATTTGTTACACTACTGCTTCTGTTTTATGTTTTGGTTTTTTGGCCACGAGGCATGGGGGATCTTAGCCCCCCCGACCAGGGATGGAACTCACACCCCCTGCATTAGAAGGCAAAGTCTTAACCACTGGACCACCAGGGAAGTCCCTCAGTCTTTTTAAAAAAATTCTTAAAGAATCCTATTAACTGCATATGCTGACTTCTCCTATGGCCAAGATAGACTAATAGGCATTGCCCTTCCTACCTGAAACAACCAAAACTGACAAAAGTATGAAACAACACTTTTGAAGATACTGGACACCAGGCCACAAAGGACAGACTGCTGATTGACTGAGTGAGCCCTACTTTTGCCTCTGTTTACTGCCTGAGAGGGTTTTGAGGCTGCAGTGCAGAGAGACAGGGCCTAGGCAGAACCCAGCAGGCTCCCTGAGGCAAGCAGGTGAAGCTGAGAGGCTGCGCACACCAAGACAGCTTTGCAGACAATACAGGAGTGGAGAGTTACACAGAGAGAGAACTCCAGAGATCAGTGGAGGTGCCCCCTTGAGTGCTGGACTGAGCACTGATCTGTACATGTATGCGAAGAAGCTACCTGAATGAATACTATCAAACATTTAGAGAAGAGCTAACACCTATCCTTCTCAAACTCTTCCAAAATAGAGCAGAGGGATGAACACTCCCAAACTCATTCTATGAGGCCACCATCACCCTGATACCAAAGCCAGACAAAGATGTCACAAAGAAAGAGAACTACAGGCCAATATCACTGATAAACATAGATATAAAAATCCTCAACAAAATATTACCAAAAGATCCCACATGCCACGGAGCGGCTGGGCCCATGAGCCATGGCCGCTGAGCCTGCGCGTCCAGAGCCTGTGCTCCGCAATGGGAGAGGCCACAACAGTGAGAGGCCCACGTACCACAAAAAAAAAAAAAAAAAAAAAGGAATCCAAATCAGAAAAGAAGAAGTAAGCTGTTACTGTTTGCAGATGACATGATACTATACATAGAGAATCCTAGAGACGCTACCAGAAAACTACTACAGCTAATCAATGAATTTGGTAATCTAGCAGGATACAAAATTAATGCACAGAAATCTCTTGCATTCCTATACACTAATGATGAAAAATCTGAAAAAGAAATTAAGGAAACACTCCCATTTACCATTGCAACAAAAAGAATAAAATACCTAGGAATAAACCTACCTAAGGAGACAAAAGACCTGTATGCAGAAAACTGTAAGATACTGATGAAAGAAATTAAAGATGATACCAACAGATGGAGAGATATAC
>NC_041231.1:44778876-44780172 GCF_002837175.3 Physeter macrocephalus | reverse complement strand
TCAAACTACCACTGGCATTTTTTACAGAACTAGAACAAAAAATTTCACAATTTGTATGGAAACACAAAAGACCCCGAATAGCCAAAGCAATCTTGAGAAAGAAAAATGGGGCTGGAGGAATCAGGCTCCCTGACTTCAGACTATACTACAAAGCTACAGTAATCAAGACAGTATGGGGACTTCCCTGGTGGTGCAGTGGTTAAGAATCCACCTGCCAATGCAGGGGACACAGGTTCGAGCCCTGGTCTGGGAAGATTCCACATGCCGCGGAGCAGCTAAGCCCACGAGCCACAACTACTGAGTCCACGTGCCACAACTACTGAAGCCCGCGTACCTAGAGCCCATGCTCCACAACAAGAGAAGCCACCGCAACGAGAAGCCCGTGCACAGCAATGAAGAGTAGCCCCCGCTCGCCGCAACTAGAGAAAGCCCATGCACAGCAATGAAGACCAAATGCAGCCAAAAATAAATAAGTTAAATAAATTAATTTTTTTTAAAAAAGAATGTATTAAAAAAGAAAAAGAGACAATATGGTACTGACACAAAAACAGAAATACGGATCAATGGAACAGGATAGAAAGCCCAGAGATAAACCCATGCACATATGGTCACCTTATCTTTGATAAAGGAGGCAAGAATATACAATGGAGAAAAGACAGCCTCTTCAATAAGTGGTGCTGGGAATACGGGCAGAAGACCTAAATAGACATTTTTCCAAAGAAGACATACAGATGGCAACAAACACATGAAAGGATGCTCAACATCACTAATCATTAGAGAAATGCAAATCAAGGACAGGAATAAAGATGCAGATGTAACGAATGGACTTGAGGACACAGGGAGGGAGAAGGGTAAGCTGGGATGAAGTGAGACAGTAGCATTGACATATATACACTACTGAATGTAAAATAGCTAGTGGGAAGCAGCTCCATCGCACAGGGAGATCAGCTCGGTGCTTTGTGACCACCTAGAGCGGTGGGATAGGGAGGATGAGAGGGAGACGCAAGAGGGAGGGGATATGAGGATATATGTATACATATAGTTGATTCACTTTGTTATATAGCAGAAACTAACACAACACTTTAAAGCAATTATACTCCAATAAAGATGTTAAAACAAAAAACCAGCACAGTGAGGTATCACCTCACACCAGTCAGAATGGCCATCATCAAAAAATCTAGAAACAATAAATGCTGGAGAGGGTGTGGAGAAAAGGGAACCCTCTTGCACTGTTGGTGGGAATGTAAATTGATACAGCCACTATGGAGAACAGTATGGAGGTTCCTTAAAAAACTA
>NC_041231.1:44769609-44778606 GCF_002837175.3 Physeter macrocephalus | reverse complement strand
ATTGACATATATACACTACCAAATGTAAAATAGATAGCTAGTGGGAAGCAGCTGCATAGCACAGGGAGATCAGCTCGGTGCTTTGTGACCACCTAGAGGGGTGGGGTAGGGAGGGTGGGAGGGAGATGCAAGAGGTAGGGTATGTGGGGATATATGTATACATATGGCTGATTCACTTTGTTATACAGCAGAAACTAACACAACATCGTAAAGCAATTATACTCCAATAAAGATGTTAAAAAAAAAAAAAAAGAAGAAAAAGATACCTGAAGCCAGTGAAACAACCTCTTGAAAGGATTAGAGTAACAGCCTGGTGGCCACAGGGGACCAGGAATAGTGCCTGTTCCCATCAGCCAGAGTGGAAAAACTCAAGATTCACAGAACATTTCGTAGTGTATCAGGAAAGGTCTTGCCTCAGTGACAGGGAATAGTAGTCCCTAGACTGAGCATCGCTCCAGTCCTGCCAAGAAATATAAGAACAAGACCTGAGAATATCAGTTTCCAAGTAATTTAACTGCATCCCAAAATAAAGCCCAAGAATACTTCTAGGAAAATATCAAACATCAGGTAAAGGTCACAATGTATGGTATCTAATCACTAATAACCACCGTTCAAGAAGCATGAAAATACAACTCATAAAGGGAATAATCAATCAATCACAATTAACCCAGAACTGACACAAATGTTAAATGCACAGGCAAGAATAGTAAAACAGCCATTAGAACTGTAGTCATACATACACAGTCAAACATTAAGTAGACATACTGAAGATGTAAAAGGACCCCAATCAAACTCTAGATATGAAAACTACCATGTGTGAGATGAGAAACATACACTGATGATGGGATTAACACTATAATAAACATTTAGAAGAAGTGATTAGGGAACTCAAAGACATGACAATTTTTTTTAAAAAAAATCCAAAATGAAATACAGGTAAGAGAGCATAAAGAAACAAAGCATTGTGAGCTGGGGCCTAATATATGTGTCACTGGACTTCCAAAGTGTTGCAGGGCAGAAGGGACAAAAATATTTAAAGAAATAATGGCAAATATTTTCCAAATTTGATAAAAACTGTAACTCCAGAGACCGAATAAGCTCAATGAACACCAAACAAAGAAATATGAAGAAAATGAGACCAAAGTATAAGGTAATCAAATTGCTCAAAACCAACGAAAAAGTAAGAGGAGAAAGATAAAAACGACAGGACATTTCTCGGTAGAAACAATGCAAGCAAATTTTCTCATCTGAGGTCAGAGAAGATGTTGCTGTGCCTTCTCGTTTCAGCTCTCATATTCTAAACAGATGTCCTATTCCCAGTCTATTCAGTGCCATATTTCTGCACTTCTGTGTTTTCTGTTGGTGATTTCACTGCTTAAAAAGGCCCCACGCATATTGCTGGAGTGCTGTCTAGCGCTCCTGAGGACTCCAGCCTGGGATGTGCATTGCAGAGAAAACAGATGGGTTAGGTCTGCTTCTTACAGGCATGAATTACACTGTTGTTGGCCATGAGTTCAATGATACTGAATCAACAGAGTACATTAAATAAGGTGTTTTTAACCAAAAAGAAACATAAAATAAGGTTCCATATTGATCACTTGATGAAAATGTTGTGATCAGAGGTTCCCAGGAGTCTAACCCTGCATTTCCCTGAGAAGCAACTGTTCAGTGTCAGCTAATCAGTGCTCAGAGCTACTTCATAGAACATAGCAACCGCAAGAAACCCTGGTGATTTTGGCCACCAGGTCTTAGGGTGGTTTGTCACACAGCAATAGGTAACAAACACTTACTGAAAGTCAAACTGTCTTACCTTGGCCAGGCCAAGTGTCATAGATTGGTTCCCTGGAAACAGACTCTGAGAGAGACCTGTATGCAAGGGTTTGTTGAGGAGTGCTTTTGGGAGGATTCACACCTGGCAGGGAGCATGTGAGGCAGAACTTGGCAATGGGAGAAGCTGAGCTGCCATGCAGTTGCAACTGCGGTCTCAGCTGATCCTAAAGAAGCCCTTCCAAGTTGTCGAAAAGGAGGCAAAGAGGTTGGGCCTTCCTATCCCTGCTTGTCAGTCATTTACTATGGGCTACTCCCCGTGAAGGGGTGTCATCTTGAGTGAATCTGTTTCTGCAGCTGAGTTTTTGCGAGCAAGGCAGCTGTGTCAGTATTCACAGATGCTGGGGAATAGGTGTGACTTTTCTGCAAGTGGGATTTAGCAGAAATGCCACACTTCACTACAGGGTACTTGTACCAATCAGCTCCTGAGTCCTTTTGACATGATCCTAGTCATTTGGAGAACTTCCTCACCATCTGGTGTGACAGGAAATTCCAGGCTGAATTTATACATTTCCTGGCCCACACCTGGACATTTCTCAAGCCATTTCTCCAAGAAGCCCTGGTTTCTTTGGGTGGAAAATCATATTTCAAACCACAATTTGGGCATTAGAAACTCACATTGGTATGCCTCATTAATCCCTATGACTTGAAATCCCCAGCGTTTTTGGTTGGGCTTTGTGTCCTTGTCCTTTGAAGTCCAATATTTTTACTAGAACGCACTGCCTGCCTCTCAACCTCCTCCTCTCCCTGTGTTACCTAGCTTTTTCAGAGGGCGGTTCTACCCAGCCCCCAAGCCCCTCATCAAAGGGTCATCCTAATGACCACTTCTTCCCTCCCACCTGAGCTCCACATCTTTATGGCCACAGCCCAGTGCCTCATTCATAAAAAGTACTCCATAAATCTTTGCCGGAAAGGATAAAAATGGCTACCATTCAGTTGGAGCTTCCTGTTCTGGTTTCTGAGAGGCCAGGCCTGAATTTCTGGGAGCCAGAGGCTAATTCTCAATATCTAAGCTGCTTGAACTCAAATCCTTTCCCCCACCACAAAAAAGCACATTCAAATATCAGCACACCAAAGTGCACCCAGGCTAGGACCATAAACTTCCCAAAGCTTGGGACTTCTCCCAAGCTCTTGGGACTTCACTTGCTTCCCAGGTGGGATTTTCCCTCCTTGACAAGTCAACCTGGAAAGTAAAAGGGGGACAGAGCAATGAGCTGAGAGGGCCCTGAGAGAAAGGAGTAAGGTGACAGAGGAGATGTGAGTATTCACTTTTCCATTCATTCACTCATTCACCAAATATTTTCTGAAATCTTGCTCTATCCCAAACCTGGAGCTGGAGGGGGGAAGGTAGAGAATGATGACACAGAGTCTCTTAACCTTGAGTACAAAATGTCACCCAGTGGAAACAAGAGACAGGAACCGGCCCAGGACCAACAGAGTCAGGGGGGCCCAGAAGAAAGCACATTACACAGGCCAGGGTAGTCCATAGGAGACGCTCTAGGGAGGACTCAATGCTGATACTGAGTCTTGGTCAGTGAGGAGGAAGAGAAAGGGAAATGAGAAGCCATACTGACATTCTCAGCAAGAGAACATCACAGAAAAGAACAAGGTAGCTTGTTCTGAAAGAAAGCTGCACGTGAGAGTGGTATGTAGCCAAACTCTGGCCTCCAAGTCTGCCCAACTGTGCATTTCTGTAAAAGGACGGTACTAGACTTTACTAGGATTAACTATAACCAGCTGGGGTGTGAAAAGCAGAGTGTCCCGCCCCAGCCTCCCTCAGGCAGCAGGTGGGACTATCACACATGGCTCTCTGAGGTCCACTGATATCTGGAAGCCTGAACACTGACCAAGGAAGGATGGGTGGGCAGGAGGCAGAGGCTGGGGGAAGATCAGCAGCCAGTCCAGGTGACTATGGGACACTAGGTCTACTGATAGGGACAAAGAAGCTACACACACACACACACACACACACACACACAGCCAGGCCCTTCCTCCTACCCTCCCCTGTGGGACCTCAGCTCTTTGGCTCTAAGTGTCTTGACACCAAGACCACGGGGTCTCCTCCAGGCATTTCTGTTACGGAGCAGCACGAGAGGTAAGAGGCTGTGTGAGTGGGCCATGCCCCAGTCTCTGCCCTCTTGCTCCCCTGTTCTTGTCTACAGAGGCTGCCAGACTCAACTGCAATGCCCCCAGTTATAGTGATGCTGACACCTACAAGAGGAGCACAGGCTGCTGGACCCACTGCCTAAGACATCCATCAGACTTCTATCCAGGTAGTCAGGCTCCTCATCTCACACTTTCTAGAGAGTAATGGAATCCATGCAAGCCCCCTCGGCTAAGTGGGAAACTAGTTCTCTAGAGTATGTTGTGTGCAACCCCACAACCGCCAGGAGAGCAGAGCTTCAGAACACACAAGAGACTCTCCAAGCATTTATTCAGTTGACATCTGAAATCTCCACACTCCTTAATGCTTCAACACAACTTGGGGTGAGCCTGGATGTGGCCACTGGAGCACTGGGAAGGGGGTTCCTAGACGGAGTTGCCCCAGGAGGGTTTGTGTGGCAGACGCTGGACACTCACAGATGCATCCGCACTGGGCAGCAGGGGACCTTCTCCCAACCCAGACAGCTGAGTCAGATGTGGACATGGTGATGCCTCCTCACTCTCGCCCAACAATCACCAAGCGGACTGGTTTGATAAAGTGTCAGGTCTAACGCTGTTTCACCGGTGATGATGTCCCTTCTTTGCTAGATGTTCTCCAAGATGTGGCTGAAGCATCATGAAGTGTCACCTGGCAGGTCGCTGGCCATCCAGCTGGGATGGCTTCACCCACTCCTTTCCAGCATGTAGAGCACAGTCACGGTGCAGGTGTGGATGAGGCCGGTTCCTGTATCACCAGGCCGGGAAACTTCCAGGGTTCCTTTCCTGCTGCCACTCTCTGTCATGTGGATCTCCACAGGGTCAGTGGATCCCAAACGAAATTGAGGAAAGGGCATTGAGTAGGAGTGGGAGGTCAGAGGCAGGGCTAGTGTGAGACTCAGAAACAGTAGGGGGTGTGGGCCAGGGTGATCACGGGGTCGGCAGGATGCCCAGAGGCAGCACCAGACACAGCGTTAGGCTGAAGTAGCCTGCTGAGTCTATATGAGAAGCCTGATTCATTTTAGCAACGACCCAATCCTTGTAGAAACTCACTTCTGTAAAAACTCCTGGATACCCTCTGCGACCACAGCCAATGCCCCAGCTCACTATCCCCACCTGGACCCATGAGTCATTAAGTTGACAGACCAGGGGGCCCCCAGAATCTCCCTAGAGAAAGAGAAACAAACACAGTGATGGAAGAGAATCAACATCATAACAGGCTCAATGCACTGCAAGACGCTGGGAAATTGCATGCATGGGGCTCCCCAGGCTCCACTAAGGCTCCACCAGCCCTAGGTTTCCATGAATCTGAGATGTGAGAGTTGAAAAAATTTTACAAACAAAATTTGTATATGTCATCAGTAAATTGTATACAAAAAATTGAATATTCTCAAAGAAAATGTATGTACTCTGAGATATTAATAATGAATAAAGTCCTTACTTGTATACATTTCCTGTCACTTGACTTCTATTATTGGTATTTCATGCCTGAATCTCCCCTCCTCCCCTGTCTCCCTCTTGGCAGCATCAGATCCTCTCTACTGAAGGATCAGGTTAGGCCAGCCTGGCAGAGCCTTGGTGGCTTGTTCCCTTTAATCCTCTTAACTTGAAGACAGGTGAATGGAGGTGCTGCCAGATAACACAGGTCCTACTGCCTGTGTTTGAGGAACATACGGGAGGACCACCAAAATGCAGAGGCAACAAAGGGCCCATGAACTGACCTGGCAGGCATCCTTTCCTGTGGGGCTGGTACCACAGATAGCCCCCTTCTTGACCATGTCAAATCGAATTTCCATCTTTTCTTTGAGCACCTCATTACATCTCTCATAGCGAAGAATGCTTAGCTCAGCCTCCTGAAGCAGTAGTGTAGATGCTTGTGATGGTTCTGTAGAGAGAATTTAGGAGTAGATGGATCTGCCTAGTGGGACAAAACAGGAGCCCCTGGTACCCACTCTGGGTCTCAATACAGTGTGTTCACATACAGATGCCCTCTTAGGGTAGTGGATATTGTCCCCATTTGACACTAGAGGAAATGAGGCCCAGAGTTGACGTGGTGAGAGGAACTGGTAAGAATCAAAACCAAGACAGGTAAAGAAGAACAGATCAGGACAGGAAGAGGCAACCTGAGAAGTCAAAACCAAGTGTCTGTCACTCTGAGTATCATTAGTAATAGTGACAGGTGTCCTGTACATCAGAAAAGCATCTTTAGTTTAGAGCGGGATCAGAATCTCAGACAGGTAATGCTCCAAAGGTACCAAATCCAGTCTTGCCCCAGGGATAGGAGGCCCCACAGTTTCATTCAGAGGAGTTCTCTGGCCTCTTCTCACTCACAGGAAGCTCCCTATCCACCAAGGCAGGTACCTTCAGTTTGGGACAGCTCAGATTAGCACACAGATCAACACCTCCTGAGTTTAAATCCACCCTAGAGAGAACCCACTTTGCTTGTCACTCACGCCCCAGGTCCTGACATACTAATAAAAATTTGTAAAGCCATCAAATGACTCCCACCAGCATCTTCTCCACCCACCTCCCTTACCCACTTGCTAGAAAATTGCCTCCCTGTCTCTCCCTTTAGCTTGTAGGCCAACACCAGGGCACCAGGCAGCCCCTTCCCTGGCCTGAGTTTGCTGCCATCTTGCTTCACAGTCTCACCTCTTTCATCTAGTTTTCCCCAGCCAGTCACCCAGCACTCTGTACCAGCTTGGACCATGAAAGCCTTTTCAGGGAGGCACACAGGTTGGATGTTCGAGGAGAAATTCACAGGGAAGGCAAGCAGAGCAAGGGCAATGTCATTTTCCACTGTTCCAATAGGATCAAAATATTTGTGGATAACGATGTCTCGGACTGGGACCTTGATTGCCATCCTGGAGGTATGTATCAAGCGTATGTCTCCCATCTTCACTGTGTATTCCACATGGCTGCAGAGAGATCTTCGAGGCTCTACACTCCCCTTCCACATCTTCTACGTTCTTCCCAGCCTGGTCCTATCTCCAAAGCCACTTTGGAGTGGCTTAGCAGTCACCTCCCTCCCTCCCGACCACATCCCTTCCTGGACCCCTGGCCACTCTATCCAGTGATTCTCAACGTTTGGTCCCCAGATGAGCAGCATCAACATCACCTGGGAACTTGTCAGAGATGCAAATTCTCAGGTCCCACTCCTGACCTACTGAATCAGAAACTCTGGGGTTGGGGACAGGCAATTATTGTTTTAACAAGCTCTGCAGGTGTTCCCATGCTCATTAAAGTTTGAGACCACTGAGCTAGCCAAATTGGTCAGCTACAATCTATTCCCCTTAAATATTCCCTCTTGCAAGTCTCTGCCCACACACTGTTTCCCAACTTGCATCTCTCCCCGCTTCTTGCCACTTGGTTTGAAGGCTCATCAGCACAGGGTTAAAAAAAAGTAGTTTTGAGCTTGATTTTGCATCTTGACTTTCCAGGCTACCAAGGGTCCTAACATCACCTACTTCTGACTGTACCCTGAAGAGCTATAGTCAGGGACTGTGACCCTCTTTTTCAGATGAGGAAGAGGAAGCTCAGGAAGAGGTCAGGACTGGCTCCAGGTCATACAGCCTGACCAGGAGCCCAAGCCTGGAACCCCGAAAACTCACCCAAATATGCAGTGGGCCGCGGTCAGCACCCACCAACTGGCAATGAGGGAGCCTCCGCATATGTGTTTATCATTGATTTGCAGGCTGACTTGCCAAGGCCACTTCCTCTCTGGGGCCGGCCTTCCGCCAACTACCCTTGAAGTCCGATGGCCACACACTAGAGCAGGTCAATGAAGGGAGAGGACTGAAAGTAAAGCCGCTGACGCCACCACGACCAGAGCCAGATAATCCTCATAAGTCTCAGAACCCTCAGAGCAATGCCATGTCCCCTCTGACCCCCAGGGCAGGTCTGTATCCCCTAAGACTCCTCAGAGAATAGTCATGTCCTCTCAGATCTCAAGGACAGGGTTGGGTCCACTCAGACCCCCCCAGGGAAAACTCGTGTCCCCCTGAGAGCCTCCTCCCCCAGGGCAGGAGCCCATGCCCCTCAGACCAGGCCGGTTCTCTGCCGCAGGGCTTGGCCCGGAAACATCACCTGAAGGAAAGAGCTGTGGTCGTTTGGTCCCTCCTGGTGCTGGTGTATGTGGAGGTGTCAGAGCCTTGTAGGAATCAGAGTCACCTAGGGTAAACGCCACCAAATCGGGGGCTGCCGCAGCCATACTGGATTCCGAGGCCCCCGAAGTTCCCGGAAGCCCTCGAGGAGGCAGCTTCCACGGGCGTGCCCTGGCGTCCTCGCGGCTGCCCCCCGAGGTGGGTGGAAAGCCTGAGGTCAGCGCCGACCGGCCCTGCGCCCCCTCCCCGCCCACCCGGGCCTCACTGAGCCGAGGTTGAAGGACCAGGAGCCAGACCAGGAGGCCCAGGGATCCGCCACTGCGGAGGACGCCCGGGGACGCCATGGCACCTCTGATCGCCTCCGCGCTCTGCGGCGCCCCCTCGCGGCGGCTCCGCGCCTGCCCTCCTGTTGGCGGGAAATCGGGATGGGCGGGGGAAACCGGTCCCCCGCGCCTGTGGGGTCATCTGAGGCTCAGGGCCTGGGCCGGGCAGGGCCTCGGAGTCATGACTCAGGCGACTCCTTTCTCTTCCCAGCTCTGCGTGGACTCATTAACGTTGTGCCTCCCAGGCGCTCAGCGTCCCCTGGCCTAGGTCGCTGGCCACAGAGAGCGGCAGCCGCGCCACCGCCGCACAGAGATGTACCCGGAACTCCCTGTCGGGCTGCATCAGGCCTTTTCCGGCGTTTCCCTCCCCTTCTTGTTGGCAGTAAAAATTTAAGTTCCTGGGCCTCCCTGGTGGCGCAGGGGCTGAGAGTCCGCCTGCCGATGCAGGGGACACGGATTCGTGCCCCGGTCTGGGAAGATCCCACATGCCATGGGGCGTCTTGGCCCGTAAGCCATGGCCACTGAGCTTGCGCGTCCGGAGCCTGTGCTCCGCAACGAGAGAGGCCACAACAATGAGAGGCCCGCATACCACAAAAAAAAAAAAA
>NC_041231.1:44764549-44769545 GCF_002837175.3 Physeter macrocephalus | reverse complement strand
AAAAAAAAAAAAAAAGAAATTTAAATTCCTCAATATAAATGTTGCGCTGGACATTACTAACCACTGAGTTAGAAATGATACCGATATCTTTTTAAAAATCAACATCCACGTGAAAAGAGCCATTAGTGGAATGCAAATTAAAACCACAGGGAAATATCACCACACATCTAACAGGCTAGCTAAAATTTAAAAATGACAACACCAATACTGACACGGATGCAGAGATATTGGATCACTCATACACCGTGATAGGAATATAAAATATTTCAGCCACTTTGGAAAACGGATCAACAGTTTCTTATAAAGGAAAACATACAATTACTATATGACTCAGTAATTGTACTCCTGGGCATTTATCCCAGAGAAATAAAGATTTATGTACACACACACGCACAAACACACACACACAAATACTTTTACAAATGTTTACAGTGGCTAAATTCATGATAGCCAACATTTGGAAACAACCTTGTAGTAGACAGAATAATGGCTTCCCAAAGAAATCCACATTCTGATCCCTGGAACCTGTGACTATATTACCTTACATCACAAAAAAGAATGTGATAAAATTTTTTAATCTTGAGAAAAGGAGACTAACCTAGATGACATACATAAAAGTGGCCACAATGTTTTGCAGTTCCTCCGTCAAGAGACAAAGTCAGACTGTGATATAAGCAGCCATGTCACTTGGTCTATATGACCTGGCAAATCCTATGGTGCTAGAGTTTGCTGTGGTGAATTAAAATGCCGTAAGGAGTCTGCTATGTCCTAATTAGAGTCACAGTATAGATCCCTACAGTTCTGGAGCATGACCATACTCTCTGCTGCAAAGAAACTGTATATCCTTTGAAAAGCAACTCCTGGCACACTACTGAATCCTAAAAAGAAACTACATGCCAGACCATGGGACATTAAATGACTAAGAGACCAGCACCTCCTATCATAAGATGAAAATTTAGCCAAATTCACTAAGTCGTAAACTCAGTTGGAAAAAAGCAATTCATGACTCACTGGAAGTGATACATTTGGGATTGGATCATGGCAGTCTTGAAGACACAAGTAAGTTGTGCAGAGAAAAGGCCTAGACCCCCATGTCACTTATTTGTATTGAACTGAAACAATTCTCCATCAGTTCACACCCATAGCCTGATAGGGTGTATCCTATGACCAACGGATGAAAGAAGAAAAAACCTGGGCCTGGTTCACAGATGGGCTCAAAATCTTGGTGCCAGCTGAAAGTAGACTACTGTTGCACTAGTTATTCAGGGGTTATATATACACATATATATTCTATATATAGCTAGCATTGCCTGCCTGTAATGCCTTTGCTGACACCACTATCAGTGGACTCATGGAAGGTCTGACTTACCATCATGGAATCCTGAGTAACATCACCTTAGACATAGGGACCTGCTTTTTGGCCAGGAAGGTGCAAAGTAGGTATATGATTAAAAGACCCACCGGAACTATCATGAACTTCATTATACAGAAGCTAGAGGCTTTATCACATATGGGAATGGCCTCTGTATTCGTTTTCTCTGCTTTGTAACAAATAATCGCAAATTCAGTGGCTTAAAAAAACCAGACGCTTATTATCTCACAGTTCCTGTGGGCCGGGAGTCCAGGTACAGCTTACCTGGGTCTTCTGTAAGGCTGCAATCAAGGTGTCAGCCAGGGCTGGGTTCTCATCCACCAGGAGCCTCGACTAGAGAAGAGTTTGCTTCCAAGCTCAATCAGTTGTTGCCTGAATTCGTTTCCTTTGGCTGTAGGATTCATGGCAGCTTGCTTCTTCAAAGCTAGCAAGGAGAGGAAGACACATAGAGTGAGTCTTCCAGCCAGACAGAGTCTTACATATTGTAGCATAATGACAAGGGTGACATCCCACTCCTGGAATCAATCAGTCCAGATTCACTTTTCAAATGTCCTTGATGGAGAAGTAAAAATTATTAATTTTATTAAGTATTGACACTTTAATCCACATTTAAGATTTTGTGTAATGAAATGACAATTATGCACAAAGCACTACTGCTGTATAAAGAAGGAGGATGTTAACTCAAGCGAGCTGTACAATTGTTTGAGTTGTTAGCTGAATTAGCTGCTTTTATCATGGGACATCATTTTTACTTAAAAAGAGTGACTAATAAACTGCGGTTATTTAGACACATATTTGGCAGACATATTCTCAAAAATAAAGTTAGAGTCTGCAACTTTGAAGAAAACAACTGACAGTACTTGTTACAATGATAAAATTTGAGCTTAGAGGTGAAAATTTGAATTTTGGAAAATTTATATTTGCTACCATGAGCTCAACAGCTTTCCAGTAATTAAATACTTTTCTGACAACAGTAGTGGTAATATGAGTGAATGTGATTTTTTGATATTGTGTAATGAAATGTGTCAACATTTGGAAACTCTGCATAACTAAGTGAACCAATATTTTTCAATGATTTACAAAATTATGCATAGCTTCAAAAGATCCATTTGGAGTGAAAGGTAGACCAATGGATTTTAATGTAATAAGGACAAAAAGTTTTATATTCCACATTGTAAAAAACTACCAGTTGTCAAGTTTTGGTGTATTATAAAATGATTTTTTAAAATCCTCAATTACTTGAAAAGTTTATTAAAATACTCCTTCCTTTTCCAGCTGTATATCTATCTGAGACTGGGTTTTTTCATATACTTAACCAGAACAATACATTTTGGAAGAGAAAGATAACCCCGCTGTCTTCTGTTAAGTGTGCCTTTACTCTAGGGTTACCTCAGCCTTAATACTAAGGTGTGAGCCTTGCAGGGTCTCTACTGATAACCTGAGTAGACAGTGAAGTCCCTCCCCTCTGGATGGATGAAACTGGAATGTTTCCTAGTGCCTTGTGGGCTCTGAGGCTGGTTCACCTTATAGTTCCCTGGCAGATGTTCTTTGTTCTTTTGCCTAGCCTTCTGGAAATTTAACCTACGTGTGTACAGATCAGTATTCAGCCAAAGACTAAAGGGGATTGTTCTGCAGTTTTCTGGAGTTCTTTCTCTGCATATCTCCATCCTACCCAGCAGGGATTGGCAAACTTTCTCTGTAAAGAGACAAATAGTAAATATTTTAGGCTTTGCAGGTCACACATGGATTCTGCCACATATTCTTTTTTTTAAAACTCTTTAAAAGTGTATAAATCATTCTTAGGTCAGTACAAAAACAGGCTATGTCTGGAACTGGCCCACAAATCATAGTTTACGAACACTTCTCTACAGTATTCTGACCTGCAAACTCTAGATACCTAGCCTTCCTGAACTCCAATCTCTTGTCTCCTTAACTTCTTGATATCATCATGTTCTGTTTGGGTTTCTCTCCCTGTGCCATCTGAAAATTGCCTCTGCTTAGGAATCCAGGACAGTTACAGGGTTTGTCTCACTTGTTTCCTTCTCTCCAGGATCACTGTGCTTTGCTGCCTATTGTCCTGATGTCTGAAAAATCGTTTCTTTTACTCCATCTAGTTTTCTAGTTGTTTATAATGGGAAATCAAATTCCACACTGGATATTCCTTCATTGCCCTACAATATAACTTTGAGTTTCTTTTTTAAAATGGATAACAGAAAGCTTAGACTGATCTCTAGGTCTCTTGGTGTCCTGAAACGTTCACCTCAGTTTTTTGTTTTCTTTTTTTAAATGCTTAATTCAAAGCCTGGGGTTAGCCCAGGTTTTGACAAATTCCTAAAAAATCTGGTAATGGAGTTGGAATCTGACTCCTTGGTGACTCCCTTCTCTTCCTATCTTGCTTGCTCTGGGAATCCTGACTTCTTAGAGAGGCAGTCACTTAGAAATGTAGGGAAGGAAAAAGGTTGGAGAGTTTGGGAGTCTTCATCCTTTCCTTCTCATTACTACTCTGGCTACTTAAGACATAACTGCTTGGTAGTTTGAAATGAAAATTCTCTCTGCTTTGCAACTGGAAACCTGCAGGGAGGTAAAAAATGTCTGAAAAGTTAAAGCAGCTTTTAAAGCTCAAACTGTTGTTGACCTATGGGAGGAATCTTAAAGGCCATTGAATGAAGACACAGCACCTGCATCAAAGAAGTCACAAAGAACTAATGTGTGGAGAGGGACAGTTCCCCACCAGCATTAAGAAAGTCCTAAATTGTTCTCGTAACTGGGAAGATTGCTTACCAGTCTAAATTGAGAGAGGTACCTCACTGGGCCTTTAAAGTGATCAAGAATTCTGATCTGAAAGGAGAAACTATTAAATACCTGCTGAGGATGTTAGATATAGGAGGGTAAGAGTGTAGCTGAGAGAAATGCTAACTCTTAACAATTCCAGTCTTTCAACTGGTTTTCTATACATACTCATGGTATATTTTCACTTTTTTTTTTTTTTTTTTTTTTTTTTTGTGGTATGCGTCGGCAGGCGGACGCGCAACCACTGCGCCACCAGGGAAGCCCTATTTTCACTTTTGATTATGAGTCCTCTGTTTCAATGTGTGTCTTTTGAATTACCTGTGTCTTCTGAGTTATGACCTTCGATGTCAACGATTCATGTGTAAATATGTTTATCTGTATTTTTTAGTTTATAATGCCAATTTTCAAAGTAGTTTTACCAAATTACACTCCCACTGTCAGTGTGACTCTTTCTATTATCGCCATTCTTCTCAACAATTATTCCCACAGTTATTAGCTTTTCCCACATGATGGGCATAAAATTATATCTTGTTATGGTTTTAATTTGCATTTCCCTGAAGTTGAGTATATTTTCATATCTTTACTTATCATTTGTGCCTTCTTTCTATAAAATGCTTGTTTATAACATCTACTCAATTTTACATTTGAGCTGCTTTTAAAGTATTTTTTGTTCAGTTTTTTAATGTATACTAATCCTTTGTTGGTAATGTGTGTTTCAAATATCATTTCCCAATCATGATTTGTCTTTTCACTTTTTTTTTTTTTTTTTTTTTTTTTTTTTTTGTGGTATGCGGGCCTCCCTCTGCTGTGGCCTCTCCCGTTGCGGAGGACAGG
>NC_041231.1:44742662-44764139 GCF_002837175.3 Physeter macrocephalus | reverse complement strand
GGATCCTCCCAGACCGGGGCGCGAACCCGGTTCCCCTGCATCGGCAGGCGGACGCGCAACCGCTGCGCCACCAGGGAAGCCCTTTTCACTTTATTATACTCTTTCAGGTCTGGCTTCTTTTACTCAACATAATGTTTTTGAATTCATTCATGTTCCTGTGTATAACAGCAGTTTATTCTTTCTAATTGCCAAGTAGTATTTCAGTGGCTATCATTTATCTGCTGACAGACATTTGAGTTGTTTCATAATAGATTCAAGCTATTATGAATAAAGATGCTATGAACATTCATATATAAGTCTTTGAGTAGCCATTGTTGCTACTTTCTTCCAGTCTGTGGCTTTTATTTTCATTCTCTTAACAGTGTCTTTCAAAGAACAGAAGATTTTCATTTTGATAAAATCCAATCTTTTTTTTTTCTTGTATGGTTCATGCTTTTTGCATGCTATATAAAGAATCTTTGCCTACTCAAGGGTCACGAAGATTTTTCTTTTAAGTTTTTTACATTTAGTTCTATAATCCATTTTGAGTTATTTTTTCTACATAATGCAAGGTAAGGATTGAGTCACTTTGTTTTATTTTATTTTTGTATAGGAATGTCCCATTGTTCCAGCATCATTTACTAAAAAGACTATCCTACCTCCAGTTGAATTATCTTGGCACCTGTGTTAAAATCAACTGGCCATATACATGTGGATCTATTTCTGGATTCTCTATCCTGTTCCACTGATCTATATGTCTGCCCTTATGCCAGTACCACACTGTCTTGATTGCTATACCTTTATACTAAGTCTTGACATCCAGTAGTTCTTTATTTCAGTTATTCTAAGTCCTTTGCTTTTCCATATATATTTTAGAATCAGCTTGTCAATTTTTACAAAAAAAGCTCCAGGTTGAAAAACATGAACAAATTTGGAGGTATAACACTACCAAATTTCAAGACTAACTACAAAGCTATAGTAACTAGGACACTGTGAAGTTGTCCTAAGAATATAAGAATAAGAATATACAAATATTCTTAAGAATAAGAATATAAGAATAAGAATATACAAATGACATAAGAATATACAAATAGATAAGGAACTGAATAGAGTCCAGAAATAGATGCACATATATACTGCCAATTAATTTTTGCTAAAGTACCAATGCAAATCAATGTGAAAATAAATGTATTTTCAACAAATGGTACTGGAACTGGATAAACATTAAAGATAGAGAAAATTACACCTTGTTCCCTATCTCACTCTGCGCCTCAGAATCTGTAGGCCATAGACGTAAATGTAAAAGCTAAAATTATAAGGCTCATAGGAGAAAAAATAGAAGCAAAATTTTTGCAACCTCAAGTTAAAAAGTGAAAAAAGCATGTCACAGACTTAGGACTCTAATGAGAATATATGAAGACTACTTACAACCCAGCAATAAAAAGACAAGCATCTTGATTTAAAATGAGCAAAAGAAAAAAAAATTTTTTTAAAGAAAAAAAAATAAAATGAGCAAAAGAATTGAAAAGATGATTCACAAAAGAAGATATACATATAAGCATTAGTATACGAAAAGGTACTCAATACCATTAGTTACAGGGAAATGCAAAATTCAAACCTCAGTGAGATACCATTTCATACCTATTAGAACTGGGAATCCTCATCAACTACCGATGAGGATGTGGATCAAGTGGAAGTCTCATTTATTGCTAGTAGGAGTATAAAATGGTACAACTGATTTAGAAAACTTTGGAAATTTCTAATAAAGTTAACCATACATCTATTCTATGAACCAGTAGTTCCACTCCTAGGTTTATTCCCAATAGAAGCAAAAGCATATAGGCACAATAAGTCCTGTACTAGAATGTTTATCAGCAGCTTTATTCATAATAACCCCAAACTAGAAACAACCCAAATGTCCATCAACAGGAGAATAAACAAACTGTGGAAAATTCACATAATGGGTAACTATTCTGCAATAAAAAGGAATGAACTGATGATACACACGACAACATGGATGAATCTCAAAAACAATACGTGGAATTTGATGAAGGCAGTCAAAAGGTACAAACTTCCAGTTATAAGATAAATAAGTGAGCTTTCCTGATGGCGCAGTGGTTAAGAATCTGCCTGGGGCTTCACTGGTGGCACAGTGGTTGGGAGTCTGCCTACCGAGGGCTTCCCTGGTGGCGCAGTGGTTGGGAGTCTGCCTACCGATGCAGGGGACACCGGTTCGACCCCTGGTCCGGGAAGATCCCACATGCCGCGGAGCAACTATGCCCGTGCGCCACAACTACTGAGCCTGCACTCTAGAGCCCACAAGCCACAACTACTGAACCCGCATGCCACAACTACTGAAGCCCACGTGCCTAGAGCTCATGCTCCACGACAAGAGAAGCCACCGCAATGAGAAGCCTGCGTACCTCAACGAAGAGTAGCCCTTGCTCGCCACAACTAGAGAAAGCCCGCACGCAGCAACGAAGACCCAACACAGCCAAAATAAATAAATAAATGAATAAAAAATAAATTTTTGAAAAAAGATAAATAAGTACTAGGGATGTAATGTACAACATGATATGTATAATTAACACTGTTGTATGCTATATATGAAAGTTGTTGAGAGGTAATCATAAGAGTTCTCACAAAGAAAACTATTTTGCTATTTCTTTAATTTTGTGTTTATCTGAGATGATGGATGTTCACTAAACTTACTGTGGTAATCATTTCATGACGTGTATATGTCAAATCATTACGCTGTAGCCCTTAAACCTATACAGTGCTATATGTCAATTATATCTCAATAAAACTGAAAGAAAAAAGAAGACAAAAACTTCCCCTACCTATGTGGAAGGTAGACCCAAAAGAACACTTACTGTATGATTCCATTAATGTGAGATGCAATAACCTGCAAATCTAATCTGACAGTAAACAGAACAAAGGTTACCTCTGGGAGGGGATGAGAGAAGGGAATATAAGGGAACATCCTGGATTGATGGAAATGTTCTCTATCATGATTTGGATGATGTTAGCATGGGTATACATTTGTTAAAACTCATAAAATTGTACAGTGCAATGTGTGCATTGTACTATGAATAAATTATACCTCAATAAAGAAAATAATATAGAAATGCATTGAGATAATACAGTCATTCATCAACATAAACTTTTAACCTTACCAATTTTTAAATATGAATAGAGAAGGAAGCAACGGCATACAGCAAAGTAGGAATAAAGAAGAATTTAGTCTAAATAAGAAATGACTTTAAAAACTTATATTCCTAACAATCCAGAAATAAAGCTCCAGATAATATCAACTGAATTAGTTAGATTGAGGTTTTTCTGTGAGCAAGTGAGACTGAAGATGATGGTGGCTTAATTAAAAAAGAAGTTTATTTCTCTCTTGCATAAAGAGCTGTGATGGCAGCCCTATAAACTCCAAGGAGTCAAGTTCCTTCTGAATTTCTGTTCCATACCCTTAACATGTTCCTCATGTCCCAAGATAGCTGCGCAAGCTCCAGTCACCATGTATACATTCTAGCCAGGAAAGAAGAAAGTGATGAAGGGCTTGTTCTCCTTTTAAGGATATTTTCCAAAATTCATACCCAACATTTCTGTTTATACTTTATTGGCCAGAACTTATTGCCAAACTTAGATACGTGGGAAGGTTGGAAATGTACTCTTTATTCTGATCCACTATGTGCCCAGAAGGAAGGGGATGAAAGGTGCCACAAGAGAGGATTATCAAGCTTTACCCCAGTCCACTTTTTTATTCACCTAACTATTCACTTGCACCTCTTCCCACATGCAAAATGCACTAATCCTCTCCTAAAAGAAGGCAACCTCAAACTTTCACGAAAGAAATCAAGGAAAAGTGAAGTGCTCTGCATCATGACAAAGAGCTAACCTGGGACCACATGGTAATGAAGGAAATGCGCCAGCACAGACACAGTAAGCACCCCAACCTGTCCCCTCCCTGAGTCTCAGTGCCATTCTCCATTGCCTAGCCAAGGCAGTCTGGTGCTCAAGACTCTATTTACCAAGAAGGGGAGCGGCAGAAACACAGAGAAAAAGGGCTTGATGTTTGGGCCCAATGCCCTGACCCCTCTCTTGCTTCCGGTCTCTCTCACTTCCTCCTTCCCGGATTCATTGGCTAGCAAACTCATCCACAAAGTTCCCTGCAGAGATGCTAATGGCTATGAGGAACACAACAGCAGGACCCAACTGCTAAAGCCATGTGTCAACTCACATCACATCACTCCAGGGTTTAAAAAGTATCACAAACACTTTCCTAAGCTAAATGTAAGTTCTCTTCAGTGATTCCAGACCAGTAGAGAACACACACACCAGAACACACACATGACTCTTCAAACATTTATTCAGTTGACATCAGAAATCTCTGCACTCCTCGACGCCTCAACACAACTTGAGGTGAGCCTGGATGTGGCCACTGGAACACGGGGAAGGGGGTTCCAAGACTGAGTTGCCCCAGGAGGGCTTGTGTGGCAGACGCTGGACACTCACAGATGCATCCGCACTGGGCAGCAGGGGACCTTCTCCCAACCCAGACAGCTGAGTCAGATGTGGACATGGTGATGCCTCCTCACTCTCGCCCAACAATCACCAAGCGGACTGGTTTGATAAAGTGTCAGGTCTAACGCTGTTTCACCGGTGATGATGTCCCTTCTTTGTTAGATGTTCTCCAAGATGTGGCTGAAGCATCATGAAGCGTCACCTGGCAGGTCGTCGGCCATCCAGCTGGGATGGCTTCACCCACTCCTTTCCAGCATGTAGAGCACAGTCACGGTGTAGGTGTGGATGAGGCCGGTTCCTGTATCACCAGGCCGGGAAACTTCCAGGGTTCCTTTCCTGCTGCCACTCTCTGTCATGTGGATCTCCACAGGGTCAGTGGATCCCAAACGAAATTGAGGAAAGGGCATTGAGTAGGAGTGGGAGGTCAGAGGCAGGGCTAGTGTGAGACTCAGAAACAGAAGGGGGTGTGGGCCAGGGTGATCACGGGGTCACCAGGATGCCCAAAAGCAACACCAGACACACCAGTAGGATGAGGAGCACCACTGGATACAAAGAGGTAGCCTGGTTCACCACTGCAACTAGCCACTTAGTGTAGAAGGCAGTATCTGCATTAACTCCAGGTGAAATTTTACGGCCACAGCTGACACCCCAGCTCACAATCCCTATCTGGACCCATGAGGTATTATATTGCCAGACCAGAGGGTCCCCAGAATCTCCCTGGGAAAAGAGAAAGAAACAAACCGCAGGAATGGAAGAGCACCCACTTCAGGGCAGGCTGATTGCACTGCAAGGCACTGAAAGACAGGCACCTGTGGGCCTTCCCCAGACATCTCCCAGGCCCAGATTTCTCGATTTTGAGAACTGAGAACTGAATAGTCAATTGGAAAACTTTAGTATCCTCTGAGGATATTATTATATATATATATATATTATGACTGGTCATTTCCTATACCACAGTGGTTGTTAAACACTTTGAATACCACCTTTGCATGCTGGCACTGTGAGCAGCTTCCAGAGCCCCTCTCCAACTCTAAGGTCAGAGTCAATTCCAACTAGTCAGTCCTAGGCCTCCACAGCTGTAAATTATTTTGAGTATCATTTCTGCATGGGGACTCAAAATCATCACATCTACCCTGAAATCTCTCCCTGCCCCTAAACCCACATAGCCAACAATATCCTCTCACCAGTTCCCCCTCTCTCCAAACACAACCAGTCATGCTAAACCCCACCTCACACATGCTGCACATCCTTTCCCAAAACTGCTCTGGTGGCCCCCCACCAACCAGCTCACGTCAGAAACTCAGAGTCCTCCTCAAGCTCTCCCTCACCCGCACCCTCACATGCAGTCAGTCACCAAGAACTGATGACTCAACCTCCAACACAACCCCTTCACCGCCCCACCAGCCCAGGTCCTGCCTGGGGCTCAACACCATTGCCTACATGGTGAAAACAAACTCCTGGCCTACAGTCCTGCACGGACAGGAACGAGAAACATAGCACAGCGTTGCAGGCCACACATATTCTGATTACAATCACCTTCTCTGGCCATATTTGCCACCTCATTGCTCCAGACCTGAAACACATTCCCTAAACACGACACGTACTTCAGAACTCTGAGCCTCTGTACTTGCTGTTCCCTCTCCCAACAGTGATGTCCTCCTCTTTCCAAGACTCCAAATACTCATCCTCTATGACCTGGCTCAGATGCCCCCTGCTCAGAAAGGCTGCTTGGTGCAAAGGGGAGACTGTGGGCCCAGGCACTCCCAGGGGGACCTTGAACTTATGTCTTTTAGGGACCACATCTGTATAATAATATGTATAATTATGTTGCAGGGTTGTGAGCTGGGTAACTGAGCTAATGTAGGTGAATGCTCACACTGGCACAGTAAGTCGCCATAGAAGGAACTCAATTATACGAACTTACATTATTATCATCATCACCCCCAACTTCACCACACCCTGGCAGCATGCCCAGGATGCAAGGGCTGCTCCCTATTGAAGGAACAGGCCAGGCCAGCTCAGGGGCATCCTGAGGGGTTCTCCCCTGAATCTCCTTAAGTAAAGGCTGAAAGAGGAGGTGGCAAATAACTCAGGCCCTGCCACTGGGGAATGAGGAAACTTTGAGGGGACAACCTCAATGCGGAGGTGGCAAGAGACCCATGAACTTACCTGACAAGAATCCTTTCCTATACTATTATAGCCACAGATCATTCCTTCCAGTACTACATCCTTATCTGTTGGCATGGCCTTCTGGACCATCCCATTACATTCTTCATAGTAGATGATATATTGGTCCATCTCCCGGAGAAAGACTGAGACAAATGGGCCACCTACAAGCAAAGAAACTCAGCAGTGGGTAGATCTGCACAGGTGGACAGTAAGCCCCCAAACACCTTGCATCCCCCTTGAAGAAGGCAGCACAGAGGATACTGTCCCCATTTGACAACAGAGGAACTGAAGCCCAAAGTTGACATGGGGAGAAGAGAAGGTAGGAACCAAAACCAGGACAAGAGAAGGAAGAACAGATCAGGACAGGAAGAGGCGAGGCCTTGCCAGCCTGAGAAATGATAACCAAGCATCTGTCACTCTGCGCATCAATAGTAATAATGAAAGGTGTCCGGTGCATCAGCAAAGTGTCTTTACTTTAAAGCAGAATCACAGACTCTCAGACAGGTAGTGCCCAAAGGAACAATCCACCCTCTTCCCAGAGATAGGAGGCCCTATAGCCTCACCAACTGGGGTCCTCGGGCTCTGCCAACACTCCCAAGGACAGGAAAGTACCTGGGCACCAAGGCAGGTACTTCCAGCGAGGGACAGCTCTGCCTGGCAGACAGCTCATCACCCCCTGAGCAGAAGTCCACCCTGGAGAGAACTCCAGAGCATCTGGCTCTGTCCCCAGGGAACCTAAAAATGCCCCCAAACCAGCCAGGCACAGTTCCCCACAAATCTGCAGGGGACTTCACCCATGTATTTCTTCTTCTCCTGAGCAGTTCTAGTTCCCAGGACTGGTGCCTTGCTTAAACGGCTGCCATCAAATATTTGTGTGGCAACAAAAGACCTCAACCAATTTCTGGGCTCAAGCCAATCGGGAACCATTAGCCTGGCTGCCCCCTAACCCACCTGCCAGGTGGTGTGCTGCGCTACCCCTCCCTCTAGTGTTGTTGCCGACTCCAGGGATAAGGCTGCCTCCCTCTCTGCCCAAGGTTACTTCCTGCCTCACCCGTCTCACCGAATTCTTGTTGCTTGCTGGGTGCAGTGACCCATGAACTTACCTGACAAGAATCCTTTCCTATACTATTATAGCCACAGATCATTCCTTCCAGTACTACATCCTTATCTGTTGGCATGGCCTTCTGGACCATCCCATTACATTCTTCATAGTAGATGATATATTGGTCCATCTCCCGGAGAAAGACTGAGACAAATGGGCCACCTACAAGCAAAGAAACTCAGCAGTGGGTAGATCTGCACAGGTGGACAGTAAGCCCCCAAACACCTTGCATCCCCCTTGAAGAAGGCAGCACAGAGGATACTGTCCCCATTTGACAACAGAGGAACTGAAGCCCAAAGTTGACATGGGGAGAAGAGAAGGTAGGAACCAAAACCAGGACAAGAGAAGGAAGAACAGATCAGGACAGGAAGAGGCGAGGCCTTGCCAGCCTGAGAAATGATAACCAAGCATCTGTCACTCTGCGCATCAATAGTAATAATGAAAGGTGTCCGGTGCATCAGCAAAGTGTCTTTATTTTAAAGCAGAATCACAGACTCTCAGACAGGTAGTGCCCAAAGGAACAATCCACCCTCTTCCCAGAGATAGGAGGCCCTATAGCCCCACCAACTGGGGTCCTCGGGCTCTGCCAACACTCCCAAGGACAGGAAAGTACCTGGGCACCAAGGCAGGTACTTCCAGCGAGGGACAGCTCTGCCTGGCAGACAGCTCATCACCCCCTGAGCAGAAGTCCACCCTGGAGAGAACTCCAGAGCATCTGGCTCTGTCCCCAGGGAACCTAAAAATGCCCCCAAACCAGCCAGGCACAGTTCCCCACAAATCTGCAGGGGACTTCACCCATGTATTTCTTCTTCTCCTGAGCAGTTCTAGTTCCCAGGACTGGTGCCTTGCTTAAACGGCTGCCATCAAATATTTGTGTGGCAACAAAAGACCTCAACCAATTTCTGGGCTCAAGCCAATCGGGAACCATTAGCCTGGCTGCCCCCTAACCCACCTGCCAGGTGGTGTGCTGCGCTACCCCTCCCTCTAGTGTTGTTGCCGACTCCAGGGATAAGGCTGCCTCCCTCTCTGCCCAAGGTTACTTCCTGCCTCACCCGTCTCACCGAATTCTTGTTGCTTGCTGGGTGCAGTCACCCAGCACCTGGTCCCAGCTTCCACCTGGGAAGTCTTCTCAGGGATGCATATAGGCTGGATGACCCCAGTGAAATTTACAGCGTAGAAGAGCCGGAGAAGAGCAAGGTTCCACGTGTTGAGAACAGTTCCAAGTGTTTCACAGTTCCACGTATTGAGAACTGAGGGTGAACGACTCGGCTGATAGGAACCACCAACCCTGAGATTTCACCGTAGACACTCCGATCTCCCATCATGACACTGTAGCGGTAACAGCTGTGGGAGGAGGACATGTCCCTCATAGAGACCCTGGGAAGCATCCCTTGTGCCTTTCCACACATATCAGCGGTTTCCCAATCTGGCCCCAACCTCTCTCACCACTCTCGCTACGATCCTATCACCAAAAAACCCTCCTAATGACTCTCAAAATTGGTTTGCTCACCCAAACAATTGGTTTTGTTCACCGAACTAGTATTCCTAGTAACAAGACTACCAGTGCAGAATCCCTCCCATTTTTATTGTGTGTGCTTTGGTTTGGGTTGGGTTTTTATCAACTTGCAGGGCAGCAGAAACTAGTGGGTATCTGAGGAGGGCAGGACTGACTCCAGAACTCTCACATCTCCACTTGTCATTACTCACCTTAAAATACAGTGGGCTGCAGTCAGCACCCACTGAGCTGTGATGAGGGAACCTCCGCACACGTCTGCCACTGACCCTCAGACTCACCTGCCAGGGCCACTTCCCTTCTTTCGCTCTGATTTCCCCCCACGATTTTCAGCAACACTTGGCCACACGATGGAGTGAGGACAGGGTAGCAAGGAGAACCTCAAAGAAACGGGCCCTGTCTCCCTGGAGCCCCTCAGACAGCGGAGAAGGCCATGTCCTCCTAGGCTCCAGGGCAGCGCTTCCAAGTCCGCAGGCCATGGACCCACAGACGAAGCGCATCTCCCTCAGGCTCCACAGCAGGGCTGCGCTAATTCTGACTCCAATCACCTCAAACTCCCAGGGAGCACCGGCCCCCACGCTGGCGCCTCAGCCCGCCCCTCCAAAAGGCCAATGCGAAGAGTTGGCCAAAACTCCACCAACTTGGGGGCTCCCAGAGCCCCAGGGGACCCAGGGTTCCCAGGGGCTCCCTGACCCCCTCCAGGGCTTGGCTGGTCCGCCGTGGGGTCCTCGAGGCCACCTCCCGAGAGGGGTGAAGTAGGCAAGGGCGTCGCTGACCCGCCCGCTGGGGCCTCCCTGAGGCAGCGCTGAAGGAGCAGGAGCCAGACCAGGAGGCTGGGGGGGGCCGCCCGGGGACGCCATGGGCTTGGCGACGGCCTCAGCGCTCTGCGTGCCCCTGCCCACGAAGTCTCCTGCCTGAGAGTGTAGGGTCGTGCTCTCAGATCCTCACGCCAGACTGTGTCCAGCCAGAACGCTGCCCAGGCCCGAGGGGTAAGGGTACATCTGAGGAGACTGTCCTTGCTAGGGACCTTCCAATTTAACATAGGCTCTAAAAGGTGGGTGCTTTCTGATGCCCCTGCCCTTCTTGGTGTGGTACCTGGCCTGGAGCTGGTGAGGATGGGCAGTCTGGGAACTAGCTGAGGAGCCTTAATTCTCCATAACGGTTCCTCAAGGCAGGGCCTCATTCACCAAACCTAGATTTGCGGGGAGGGGGACTCTAGATGAAGTGGGTGTGGGTTTGACAAAGGAGCTGGCTGCTATGCAATTTCAGTCGCGGGGATGCCTGTAAAAATAAGCCACCACCAAAGATACCCGCAGGTCAATCCATTCTTATTAGCTCTATGCCCCTGATGTCTGTTTGTCTTTGTTGCTTAAGTGCTTCTACCAGGCCTCTGCCTCTCTGGGTTTCATCATCCCTGTTGAAGTCAGGGGAAAGACAACAATAACAACTTCTGAGTTGCAGTACTTCCCACTTTTCCCCAGCCAAAAGAGGACAGCCAGTTACAGTGTTTTTCGAGGATATGGGTGTTCCCCTCACAATTTATTTTTCAATGTCTTGATGAAGGGGTTATTCTCTAAAGCCCTCTCTCTTTGCATTCCTTTCTCCACATTAGGCCAAGGAATTTCTGACATATCAGTTTCCTTTAGTGTGGTCCACTATTGCGTTCAGGTTTAAAACAACCCAGTAAACATGCAGAATCATTCCCACCTGCCTGAACCAGCAAACTGAATTCCAAATTTCTAGCAAGTATACTGTTGATAAATTTGGGACCAAGCCTTCCCAATCAAGAATCCTTTGAATCCCATCCTATATATATATACCCCTTGTTCCTTCCAATGTAGATCAGCAAAATCTTGCAGTTCTTTTTGTAAGGAAGCCTTCTACCCCTGGGTTATACTTTGCACCTGTCCTAGAGCATGCTGGGATCTTACTCTAGTTATTAGGTCTAGAGGCAGTGAAGACTGGGATGATTCAGGCAGAGAATTGGTATGCCCTTATAATGTAATTTACTCACACGAAGTCATTACAGTGTCTCTAAGGTGGAGAGGACCAGCCTTATCAAATGGGAGGAGGTGCTGTTTCTGTTAGCAAGAGTGGTTCAACGTGGCTGGGAGGTGCTGTTTCTGTTAGCAAGAGTGGTTCAACGTGGCTGGGGGTAAGGGTGTCCTAAATCTATCCAAATGTATTCCCATGTAAATTTTCAGGGTCTCACTCCCAATCAATGCCCTAACTTTTTTGTAAGAGTTCTGATGAAGCTCTTAATTCAATTTATGTTGAAATTCAGCGAGCCAAAAGATCAGATATTACATCTTATTATCAACTACATCACCCCTGCAGTTATAAGGCATATGAAAATATTTTAGGGAAGTCATGGAAGTTTTTAAACTGAGAAGTTAACATTGTAAGCCTTAATTACAGTGTAGTCTTTGGAGAGGTAAGCAGGAATCACTATGGGAAAGGTATGAAGTCTGGCCTGGGTCCTTCTATTCTGTTTCCTCTCCCCACTGTGCTGCCAAAGAAGAAGGAGAAGGAGGAGAAGAAGGAGGAAGAGGAGGAGATGCTGCCTTATGCAACTAGGGGAAGGGCATAAAACTGTAATTTTCAGGACACAGTTTAAAGCCTACTGTAGCTGGGTGAAGAGAACATAAAATAACCTCTATCCCTGGGGGAGGAGCAGGAAATTCTCCTGGACCAGACTTATAGAGATCTCCTATACTGCGAGAGGGTCAAGGTCACTGAGAAGGCCTCTTCTCTGAGAGCCAAGAATATAGCACCTGCCTAAGGGGGAGGCTGAATCAGGACAACAAAGAATGCCCCACCTCCTCCCTCCACTAGCAAGTGTCCAGGAACAAGTAACAGCAGTCTATTGCCAGAAGAGAGAGTAAAAGCATGGAGAGACATCTTCTGTGAGACACAGGCACAAAGAGAGGACAAAGAGGTGAGAGTGGAGAAGACACTGAGAAAAACAAATCAGCTACCACTCTAAGCAAAAAATAACACTAGAAGAGTTTGAAGCCTGCTGCATATTGAGGGTAACCACAGCAACAACAAAAATCAGAGACAATCAGGACACAATTATCTCAACACTCAACAAAAATCAGAGACAATCAGGACACAATTATCTCAACACTCCCCACTAAAGAAAATACATGCCCATTTCTGGACATAAACAGTATTGCTTAAGTCTCTACTATTCTACACAAGATGGCTAACTTTCAACCAAAAATGACAAGAAACACAATAAAACAAACAAACAAACAAAAAATAAACAACGCTCTTTCAAGAGACAAACCAATCAACAGAACTAGAGTAAGATATAACATGGATTTTGGAACTATCACACAAGGAATTTTAAATGCTATGATGAATATATTTGAAGGCTTTAGTTCAGAGGTCCATAAACATTTTCTATAAAGGGCCAGATAGCAAATATTTTAGAATTTGCCAACCATAAGATAAAATTAAGGATATTATGTTGTTTTCTTATAAGAAGGAACCATTTCCTCAAAAACAGTAATAATACAAATTGGATATAATATTTTATAATATAAATCTACTAATGAGAAGATTGAAATTTTGGAGAGGGGAGGAATAACATTTTACTTAATTGGGGCTCAAAGTTAGCATTCTCTATCATCAAAATCAACTGTAAATGTTCTGTTAATGGTGAACTGTAATGATATTGGGTTGGCCAGAACTTTTTGGCCAACCCTATATGTTATGCTTTTCATCTTTTGTTTTTTTTCTTTTTTGGCTGCGTCAGATCTTAGTTGTAGCACATGGGATCTTTGTTGAGGCATGCAGGATCTTTTCATTACCCCGCGCATTCTGCTCGGGCTTCTCTCTAGTTGTGGTGGGCAGACCTCTCTGGCTGTGGCGTGCGGGTTTTTTCTCTCTCTAGTTGTGGCGCGCAAGCTCCAGGGTGTGTGGGCTCTGTAGTTTGCTGCACGCAGGCTCTAGTTGAGGCGCACGAGCTCAGTAGTTGTGGCACGCAGGCTTAGTTGCCCCGCGGCATGTGGGATCTTAGTTCCCCGACCAGGGATCGAACCCGCATCCCCTGCATTGGAAGCCAGGTTCTTTACCATTGGACCACCAGGGAAGTCCCTATGCTTTTCATCTTTAAGTGTGCCTTTTCGTGCAGATAAGTGCCATCATCAAATGCTGCTATTAATCTACGAACATATGGCTTTGAGCAAAAAAAGAAAATCTTCACTTGGAAGGCATTTATTGAGTTCTTTTGAATTTTTCTCTTGATATGTGCCTTTTATCCTGTCATTACATTGCAAATTCATCACTTCATTGAAGTTTAGGTGGAAGCTCCTCAACTGCAATGTTAAGTGGATTTTTGAAATATGTAAATCTCCTTTGCACTTGCATTAAGGTCCAAAAACTGCTTCTCGAACTGTAGCAGAAAGCTCAGAAAATATATCTACTGCAAATGTGTGTGGAAACGCATCTTGCTCCTTGTTTTAACTTTGGACAGCACAGGGACTTTTTTAAAGTAGCTTGATATAACCTGTGATTCAAAAAACATTACTTATCATCAAAGTGATTTTACCATAGTATAGATAGCAATAGAAAACTAATAAAGGATGGGAGATACTGTTATAAGGCCCTTGCACTACCTAAAAAACTAATCCTGTTATTTGAAGAAAGAGGACAATTAACTAAAGATATTCACTGTAAACTCAAGGGAAACTAGAGAAAAGTTAAATAACTATAATAAGTAAGACAATAGTGAGTATAAAATAGAATCATAAAAAATACTCCATTAACTTAAAGGAAAGCAGAGAGGAAAAGAGAAACAAGAGATGGGACAAATAGAAAACAACTAGCAAGATGGTAGACTTTAATCCAACAATAACAATATTTACACCAAAGGTAAATGAATCTATTAGATGAATTAGCGATTCTATTAATTCACATTCATGTTGTATTATATGAATTAAGACAGACTGTCAGACAGGATTTTTTTTAAAAAGCACAACTATTTACCCACATTAAATATAGACAGGTTATGGGGGAAAGTATAGAACATGATATATGATGCAAACACTAATCAAAAGAAGAAATGTCTAGATTACTATCAGGTAAAGTCAACACCAGAACAAAGAATATTGTCAGGGATAAATAAAGACATTAATTGCGTAATGATAAACAAAATCCTAAATATGTTAGGATCCTAAATGGAGCTAACAACAGATCTTCAAAATTTACAGAGCAAGGGGAAAAAGACATTCTAACCACAATTAGAATTTGGAACTTTAACATGTCTTTCATAATTGATAGAACAAGTATACAGAGAGCTACTAAGTATATATAAGATCTGTAAAACACTATCAATGAATTAGACCTAAATGACATTTATAGAATACTATATCCTAGCAACAACAGAATATACCTTTTTTTGAGTGTACATGGAACATACACCAAAATAGAGCATATTACGGGGCCATTAAACAAATAGTAGCAAATTTGAAAGAATTAAAATTGTACAGAATATGTCTTCAAATTATAACAGTATTAAACTAGAAACCAATAATAGAAAAATATCTTGAAAATTGCCAAATGTTTGGACAGATTTTAAAACTTTTATTTTGGACTTCCAGAATGGCTGCATGAGGAACTCAGTTGATTCTCTCTCCAGAGAGAAAGCTATTTAGCTGGTGAAAATTATTTTTTTAAAAATAACTATTTAAGTTCTGTGGAAATTGTCCTAAGGGCATACAGAAAATTGAGAAATATTTATGCAAGAAAATCTAAAAATTCTTGGTAAGAACCAAGAGTTCTTGGCGAGAGTCTGTGGTATTTGAGCCCCGACCAGCTCCCATCCTTACTCCTTAGCTTCATATTATGGAACTCTGTTCTGGGCAAGTGGCCAAGACAATGGGGTCTCCCTCTCCCCCAGCTATGGTTTCACCCCAGGAGAAGCAGATAGCTGGTGTCTTTCATTCTCCCAAAACCATTTTGCAGAAGCTCTGTTCTAGAAGGCATGACCAAGAGGACTAGAGCTTCCTTCCCTCACTTAGCCCCTACTCATAGAGCAGAAGCTCTAACCCAGGCACAGCAGGCTAAGAATCCTGGGTCTTCAACTGTCCCATCTCAGCTCACTCACAGAGCAGAGGTTCCATGGGAGGGGCAAGTGAGATACCAACTCTCTCCCCATTGCCCACTAATAGAACAGGAGTTTCATTCCAGGAGAAACAGGCTGCCATCCCCACCCCTAGCTCTGGTACAACAGCACAAACATTCTGCCCAGGAGGATAGGCAGGCTGAAAGAAGTGCTCTGCAACTCTGCTTGAAATAGCTGAATTTATTTGGAAGAGAGGGTGGAGAAATGCATGCCTAATGCAGTTGTTAAGAACAACAGAGATCTTCCTGGTGAGCAGTTAAGAGAGGGTCAGTAGCTCCATGATACTAGCAACAAAAAGTGAAACAGCAGACTAACCAGAAGTTTAACAGAGAAAACCAGTGAAAGAAGCAGCCAAGAAGAGTTCTCCTGGGATCACACTCATCCCCAGGGGTGTGCACTAGGCTACACCAACTCATGAACAATAAGAGCAGGAAGTAGAGCAAATTTAAATGTATTTCCCAAACCAAACACAGATCAGCAAAGTGCAGAAACCTTGCTAGTGCAGTGGATTTAAGCACAACCTCTGACCAAATACTGGCTGCACAGTGAGCTTCTCTGACCCAGGGGCAACTCCTAATAAGCCCAGCTTAAAAATAAAATCACACTCATCCTTAGTAGGCTGAGAGACGGTGCACATACCCAAGCCTGTGTCTTTTCAAGAATGAACGGAGGGCTTCCCTGGTGGCGCAGTGGTTGAGAGTCCACCTGCTGATGCAGGGGACACGGGTTCGTGCCCTGGTCCGGGAGGAGCCCACATGCTGCGGAGTGGCTCGGCCCGTGAGCCATGGCCTCTGGGCCTGCACGTCCAGAGCCTGTGCTCCTCAATGGGAGAGGCCACAGCAGAGAGAGGCCCGCATACCGGAAAAAAAAAAAAAAAAAAGAATGAATGGATAGGGAATTTCCAAGTTTCTAGTCATTGGATGAACATGTGGTGGCGGAGGGGAGAGTAAATTCCCTAAACGGTGAAAGCCGTCTCCAAGACACGCACACATTTCAAACGATAAATAGTGAAAATAAAACTGACCAAAGGGGCTTACACACAACCATCGACCAATGAGTAGCTAGCTTACAGTGATCCAGGAGTTAACCCTAGGAAGCCAGGCTAAAATATAAAAATAAGGAAAAAACCTAAGCAGGGATATCAGAGGCTGCAAATTGAGGGGGAAATAGACTTCACAAAATTATCTCACCCAAGTACTAAACAAATAGACAAATGATCACCACAAATCCTGGGTGGGCAGGAATCAGTATCCCAATTTGCTATACTATATTACCTATGACTTTTGCTTTTCAATGAAAAAATTACAAGACATGCAAAGTGATGAAATAAAATTATTTTTAAGGCAGGACCAGAAAAATTTTAAACATAAAATTCTCTCTCTGCCTGTTTGAGCCACTACCCCCTCCCCTTTAGTGTGCATTGTGCATCTGCATTATACACTAATTAGCTCCCCTCAGAAGACACAGGAATGCCTACTCCCCAAAGGAAAACCAATTTCCTCCTGGCACCAGAATGTAACTCCTTAGGAGATAACATTCCTTTCTCAATCCTGTAAGGGCTCACAATAACCCACTACTCACCTTGGTGAACTACGTAAACTGTCAATATGGGACTTTGATGCATAAAACTTTGTCTCAAAATCTTATATAACTGTGCTTTGATCTCTAACAGGCAGAACAGTCCTCAGAACTTTCTTTTTTTTTTTTTAATTTGACCTTCCGCCTACCTCTTTGGAGCAGTTTCTCAGAGCTGTCCGAAATGCTGTCTCTTGGGCTATTGTCTTCATTTTGCCCCAAATAAAACTTAATTCACAACTCTCACGTTGTGCATTTTTTTTCAGTCGACAAGGCCTAGGCTGTTTACTTAAAAGTGAATGACAGAAATACACGAAAAGAGATGATCTTTGTGGGGCACCCATGATAAAGAGATAATGCCCACCTGCAGTAAGAGAGCCATAAAGCAGAAGCAAAGATAAGAGACCCGAAGGCGTGGGAGAAAGACGTTCCTGTCATCCTGAGTCCTGGTTGTTCAGCTTCCCTAGATTCCATGGGATTCTCCAGGCTCCATTCAAAATACATTATCAGGACTTCCCTGGTGGCACAGTGGATAAGACTCCGCGCTACAAAGGCAGGGGGCCTGGGTTTGATCCTTGGTCAGGGAAGTAGATCCCACATGCATGCCGCAAGTAAGAGTTCGCATGCCACAACCAAGACCCAGTGCAACCAAAGTAAAAAATAATAATAATAAATTTTAAAAATACATTATCTCTTGGATGAAGTCAAAGGAAGAATCAAGTCGTTTAAAAAAAGAAGAAAATAAAGTGATTATTTGATTTCTAGATAGAAATGGACATCCTACTCTTAAATATAATGGAAACCCCTATAGGAAAAAAGAAAAGAAAAAGAAAAATGAGGACATAGTTCACAAAAGAAGAAATACAAATAGCCAATAAACATATTGAAAGATGTATGCCACTCATAGATAAAGAAATGTATTAAAAGAACCATAAAGTATGATGTTTGCCTAATCAGAGTGGCAAAGCTTTGAAAAATGTATAACAGCTTTTGTTGGCAAGAGCGTGGGGAAACAGGTAGTCTCAAACACCACTGCTTCTGGGAATGTAAATTGATATAATTTTTCCTAAAGGTGAGTAGATGTGAATTTAGATGAATTGGTATGAAGAACCTTTAATATATTCATATACTCTAGCCCCCAAATCCCAGGTTTATAAATAAGCTTTTCATAGAAGTATTATAATACGTATAATAATGAAAAGTTAAAAAGCTGGAAATAGCACCAATGTCCACCAGTAGGAAAACTGTTCCAAAAAAAAAAAAATGTGGGCAGGGATGGACAAAATCCTTACTTCGTTTTTTTTCACTAATATCGTTCAATATGAGTTTTTTTTTTAATTTATGTGTTTTATTTATTTATTTTTGGCTGTGTTGGTTCTTTGTTGCTGCACGCGGGCTTTCTCTAGTTGCGGTGAGCGGAGGCCACTCTTCTTTGCGGTGCGCGGGCTTCTCATTGCGGTGGCTTCTCTTGTTGCGGAGCACGGGCTCTAGACACGCAGGCTTCAGTAGTTGTGGCTCCCGGGTTCTAGAGCACAGGCTCAGTAGTTGTGGCGCACGGGCTTAGTTGCTCCGTGGCATGTGGGATCTTCCCCGACCAGGGCTCGAACCCATGTCCTCCGCATTGGCAGGCGGATTCTTAACCACTGCGCCACCAGGGAAGCCCCCTTAGAATTTTCTGAAAAACTGTCTCCCAGGTTATAATCCTCAGGCTGGCTCAAATAAAATTTTCTACTTCTTTCTTAGATTGGCTATTGATTAATTTTTTGTCAGCAAAAGATACAGGAAAGTTTAACCAATACATAGGAAAAGAAGCAGATAGGAGAAACTTAACTTATGGGGTCTTCGAGGGGCCCCATGTGTTGGACATAGTAGACAAAGACTTCAAAATAGTTATTTTACACATGTTCAAAGAAGAAAAAGAAACACACATACATGCACATACATGTCATCTCAACTGAGGCAATAAGCATTTGGCAAAATTTAACACCCTTTCATGATCAAAAAAAAAAAATCAATAAACTAGGAACAAAAAGAAACTTCCTCAATATGATGAAGGCCATATATGAAAAACCCACAATGAATATCATACTTAATGGTAAAAGACTAAAAGCTCTTCCCTAAAATCAGGAACTAGACAAGGATGCTCACTTTCACCACTTCTACTCAGCATTGTACTGAAAGTTCTAGCCAGCCAATTAGGCAAAATGATCTTATATATAGAAAACCCTAAAGATTCCATAAAAAATCCTGTTAGAGATAATAAATGAATTCAGAAAAGTTGCAGGATACAAAATTAACATGCAAATATTTGTTGCATTTCTATGCACTAACAGTGAACAATCAAAAAGGAAATTAAGCCGAAAATTAACCAGAAATCAATGACAGACTTAAATGTCAAACCAAAAACTATAAAACTCCTAGAAAAAACTATAAGGGAAAATTTGTGTAACCTTGAAGTAGGCAAGTATATCTTAAATAAGACATAAAAACAAGTGATAGAAGAAAAAAATTGATAAATTGGACTTTATCAAAATTTAAAAATTTTGCTCGTTGAAAACTACTGTTAAAAGAATGAAAATTCAAGGTAGAGATTGAAAGAAAATATTTGCGGTACATCTATGACAAAATATTTGTATCTAGAACATATAAAGAACACTTAACAGCTCTGTAAGAAGACAAATGGCCCAGTAAAAACTGAACGAAAGCCAAATACTGGGAAAAAAAAAAAACAATGACCACTGACAGGTAACTGGATAAACAAAGTATGACATCCATACACATCAAAAGTTAACTAATTAATTAATTAACTAACTCCTGATACATACAAATGTATGGGTAAATCTCAAAATCATTATGTTGAGTGAAGGAAGTCAGACCCATACAGAATTATTCCATTTATATAAAAATTCATATAAAATTCCAGAAAATGTAGACCAATCTATAGTGACAGAAGGTAGAGCAGTGGTTGCCTTGGGCCAGGGGCAGAGGGAAGAATGAACTGTGAAGGGACACACGGGCACTTTTACAAGGGATCGAATTGTTCTGTATCTTGATTATTGTTGTGGCTTTACAAAAATATGTATCTCTCAAAACTAGTCAAATATGTGCAATTTATTTCATTTAAATTATACCTCACTAAAATTGATTTTTAAAAATAAATAAAAATAAAATTGGGATAAAAAGGGAAATTAAGAAAACAATCCCGGGACTTCCCTAGTGGCGCAGTGGTTGAGAATCCACCTGCCAATGCAGGGCACACGAGTTGAAGCCCTGGTCCAGGAAGATCCCACATGCCCCGGAGCAACTAAGCCCGTGCGCCACAACTACGGAGCCTGTGCTCTAAAGCCCGTGAGCCACAACTACTGAGCCCGTGTGCCACACTACTGAAGCCCGCGCACCTAGAGCCCATGCTCTGCAACAAGAGAAGCCACCGCAACGAGAAGCCCGTGCGCTGCAATGAAGAGTAGCCCCCACTCACCACAACTAGAGAAAGCCCGCGTGCAACAACGAAGACCCAACGCAGCCAAAAATAAATTAACTAATTAATTAGTAATAAAAAAATTAATAGCTTTTGTGCTGCAAAAAACACTATCAGTAGAGTGAAAGATAATCCACAGAATGGGAGAAAATATTTGCAATTCATATATCTGATATGGGATTGATATCCAGAGCATATAAAGAACTCCTACACTCAACAACAAAAACCCAATTTAAAAATGGACATAGAAATTGAATAGACATTTCTCCAAAGAAGATACAAAAATGTCCAGTAAGCACATGAAAAGATAACCAACATCACTAACATTAGGAAAATACAAATCAAAACCACAATATGATACTACTTCACACCCATTATGATGGCTAAAAATAAACAATCCAAAATCAACAACACAGAAAATAACAAGTGTTGGTAAGGATGTGAAGAGATTGAAACCCTGTGCATTATGGAGAGGAGAGAGGAAGGAAGTAAGGGGAGAGAGTAGGGAGACAAGCAGAAGGGGAGTGGAGGAAGGTAAAGAAAGGAAGAAACTGAGCTATACATAGGCAGGAAGACCAAAATGCATCATTTGTGGAAGATATAATTGCTTTCTAAAACAAAGCCAAACAAACCAACTGAAAAATTAATAAAACTATAAGAGAATAAACTAAGAGGGCTGGGGAAAAGATCAATATACAAAATCAATAACTTTCTACTCTGAAGCAATAATAAATTAGAAAATGTAATAGAAAAAAAAAGATATTCCATTAAACATAGCGCCACACACTTTTTTTTTTTTTTTTGCGGTACGCGGGCCTCTCACTGTTGTGGCCTCTCCCGTTGCGGAGCACAGGCTCCGGACGCGCAGGCTCAGCCGCGCAGGCTCAGCCTCACCGGCACAGCCACTCCACAACATGTGGGATCTTCCCGGACCGGGGCACGAACCCGTGTCCCCTGCATCGGCAGGCGGACTCTCAACCACTGCGCCACCAGGGAAG
>NC_041231.1:44644649-44738003 GCF_002837175.3 Physeter macrocephalus | reverse complement strand
AAGACTTCAAAATAGTTATTTTACACATGTTCAAAGAAGAAAAAGAAACACACATACATGCACATACATGTCATCTCAACTGAGGCAATAAGCATTTGGCAAAATTTAACACCCTTTCATGATCAAAAAAAAAAAATCAATAAACTAGGAACAAAAAGAAACTTCCTCAATATGATGAAGGCCATATATGAAAAACCCACAATGAATATCATACTTAATGGTAAAAGACTAAAAGCTCTTCCCTAAAATCAGGAACTAGACAAGGATGCTCACTTTCACCACTTCTACTCAGCATTGTACTGAAAGTTCTAGCCAGCCAATTAGGCACAATGATCTTATATATAGAAAACCCTAAAGATTCCATAAAAAATCCTGTTAGAGATAATAAATGAATTCAGAAAAGTTGCAGGATACAAAATTAACATGCAAATATTTGTTGCATTTCTATGCACTAACAGTGAACAATCAAAAAGGAAATTAAGCCGAAAATTAACCAGAAATCAATGACAGACTTAAATGTCAAACCAAAAACTATAAAACTCCTAGAAAAAACTATAAGGGAAAATTTGTGTAACCTTGAAGTAGGCAAGTATATCTTAAATAAGACATAAAAACAAGTGATAGAAGAAAAAAATTGATAAATTGGACTTTATCAAAATTTAAAAATTTTGCTCGTTGAAAACTACTGTTAAAAGAATGAAAATTCAAGGTAGAGATTGAAAGAAAATATTTGCGGTACATCTATGACAAAATATTTGTATCTAGAACATATAAAGAACACTTAACAGCTCTGTAAGAAGACAAATGGCCCAGTAAAAACTGAACGAAAGCCAAATACTGGGAAAAAAAAAAAACAATGACCACTGACAGGTAACTGGATAAACAAAGTATGACATCCATACACATCAAAAGTTAACTAATTAATTAATTAACTAACTCCTGATACATACAAATGTATGGGTAAATCTCAAAATCATTATGTTGAGTGAAGGAAGTCAGACCCATACAGAATTATTCCATTTATATAAAAATTCATATAAAATTCCAGAAAATGTAGACCAATCTATAGTGACAGAAGGTAGAGCAGTGGTTGCCTTGGGCCAGGGGCAGAGGGAAGAATGAACTGTGAAGGGACACACGGGCACTTTTACAAGGGATCGAATTGTTCTGTATCTTGATTATTGCTTGAAGTAGGCAAGTATATCTTAAATAAGACATAAAAACAAGTGATAGAAGAAAAAAATTGATAAATTGGACTTTATCAAAATTTAAAAATTTTGCTCGTTGAAAACTACTGTTAAAAGAATGAAAATTCAAGGTAGAGATTGAAAGAAAATATTTGCGGTACATCTATGACAAAATATTTGTATCTAGAACATATAAAGAACACTTAACAGCTCTGTAAGAAGACAAATGGCCCAGTAAAAACTGAACGAAAGCCAAATACTGGGAAAAAAAAAAAACAATGACCACTGACAGGTAACTGGATAAACAAAGTATGACATCCATACACATCAAAAGTTAACTAATTAATTAATTAACTAACTCCTGATACATACAAATGTATGGGTAAATCTCAAAATCATTATGTTGAGTGAAGGAAGTCAGACCCATACAGAATTATTCCATTTATATAAAAATTCATATAAAATTCCAGAAAATGTAGACCAATCTATAGTGACAGAAGGTAGAGCAGTGGTTGCCTTGGGCCAGGGGCAGAAGGAAGAATGAACTGTGAAGGGACACACGGGCACTTTTACAAGGGATGGAATTGTTCTGTATCTTGATTATTGTTGTGGCTTTACAAAAATATGTATCTCTCAAAACTAGTCAAATATGTGCAATTTATTTCATTTAAATTATACCTCACTAAAATTGATTTTTAAAAATAAATAAAAATAAAATTGGGATAAAAAGGGAAATTAAGAAAACAATCCCGGGACTTCCCTAGTGGCGCAGTGGTTGAGAATCCACCTGCCAATGCAGGGCACACGAGTTGAAGCCCTGGTCCAGGAAGATCCCACATGCCCCGGAGCAACTAAGCCCGTGCGCCACAACTACGGAGCCTGTGCTCTAAAGCCCGTGAGCCACAACTACTGAGCCCGTGTGCCACACTACTGAAGCCCGCGCACCTAGAGCCCATGCTCTGCAACAAGAGAAGCCACCGCAACGAGAAGCCCGTGCGCTGCAATGAAGAGTAGCCCCCACTCACCACAACTATCTAGCCAGCCAATTAGGCACAATGATCTTATATATAGAAAACCCTAAAGATTCCATAAAAAATCCTGTTAGAGATAATAAATGAATTCAGAAAAGTTGCAGGATACAAAATTAACATGCAAATATTTGTTGCATTTCTATGCACTAACAGTGAACAATCAAAAAGGAAATTAAGCCGAAAATTAACCAGAAATCAATGACAGACTTAAATGTCAAACCAAAAACTATAAAACTCCTAGAAAAAACTATAAGGGAAAATTTGTGTAACCTTGAAGTAGGCAAGTATATCTTAAATAAGACATAAAAACAAGTGATAGAAGAAAAAAATTGATAAATTGGACTTTATCAAAATTTAAAAATTTTGCTCGTTGAAAACTACTGTTAAAAGAATGAAAATTCAAGGTAGAGATTGAAAGAAAATATTTGCGGTACATCTATGACAAAATATTTGTATCTAGAACATATAAAGAACACTTAACAGCTCTGTAAGAAGACAAATGGCCCAGTAAAAACTGAACGAAAGCCAAATACTGGGAAAAAAAAAAAACAATGACCACTGACAGGTAACTGGATAAACAAAGTATGACATCCATACACATCAAAAGTTAACTAATTAATTAATTAACTAACTCCTGATACATACAAATGTATGGGTAAATCTCAAAATCATTATGTTGAGTGAAGGAAGTCAGACCCATACAGAATTATTCCATTTATATAAAAATTCATATAAAATTCCAGAAAATGTAGACCAATCTATAGTGACAGAAGGTAGAGCAGTGGTTGCCTTGGGCCAGGGGCAGAGGGAAGTATGAACTGTGAAGGGACACACGGGCACTTTTACAAGGGATCGAATTGTTCTGTATCTTGATTATTGTTGTGGCTTTGCAAAAATATGTATCTCTCAAAACTAGTCAAATATGTGCAATTTATTTCATTTAAATTATACCTCACTAAAATTGATTTTTAAAAATAAATAAAAATAAAATTGGGATAAAAAGGGAAATTAAGAAAACAATCCCGGGACTTCCCTAGTGGCGCAGTGGTTGAGAATCCACCTGCCAATGCAGGGCACACGAGTTGAAGCCCTGGTCCAGGAAGATCCCACATGCCCCGGAGCAACTAAGCCCGTGCGCCACAACTACGGAGCCTGTGCTCTAAAGCCCGTGAGCCACAACTACTGAGCCCGTGTGCCACACTACTGAAGCCCGCGCACCTAGAGCCCATGCTCTGCAACAAGAGAAGCCACCGCAACGAGAAGCCCGTGCGCTGCAATGAAGAGTAGCCCCCACTCACCACAACTAGAGAAAGCCCGCGTGCAACAACGAAGACCCAACGCAGCCAAAAATAAATTAACTAATTAATTAGTAATAAAAAAATTAATAGCTTTTGTGCTGCAAAAAACACTATCAGTAGAGTGAAAGATAATCCACAGAATGGGAGAAAATATTTGCAATTCATATATCTGATATGGGATTGATATCCAGAGCATATAAAGAACTCCTACACTCAACAACAAAAACCCAATTTAAAAATGGACATAGAAATTGAATAGACATTTCTCCAAAGAAGATACAAAAATGTCCAGTAAGCACATGAAAAGATAACCAACATCACTAACATTAGGAAAATACAAATCAAAACCACAATATGATACTACTTCACACCCATTATGATGGCTAAAAATAAACAATCCAAAATCAACAACACAGAAAATAACAAGTGTTGGTAAGGATGTGAAGAGATTGAAACCCTGTGCATTATGGAGAGGAGAGAGGAAGGAAGTAAGGGGAGAGAGTAGGGAGACAAGCAGAAGGGGAGTGGAGGAAGGTAAAGAAAGGAAGAAACTGAGCTATACATAGGCAGGAAGACCAAAATGCATCATTTGTGGAAGATATAATTGCTTTCTAAAACAAAGCCAAACAAACCAACTGAAAAATTAATAAAACTATAAGAGAATAAACTAAGAGGGCTGGGGAAAAGATCAATATACAAAATCAATAACTTTCTACTCTGAAGCAATAATAAATTAGAAAATGTAATAGAAAAAAAAAGATATTCCATTAAACATAGCGCCACACACTTTTTTTTTTTTTTTTGCGGTACGCGGGCCTCTCACTGTTGTGGCCTCTCCCGTTGCGGAGCACAGGCTCCGGACGCGCAGGCTCAGCCGCGCAGGCTCAGCCTCACCGGCACAGCCACTCCACAACATGTGGGATCTTCCCGGACCGGGGCACGAACCCGTGTCCCCTGCATCGGCAGGCGGACTCTCAACCACTGCGCCACCAGGGAAGCCCCACACACACTTTTTTAAAAAATACCTAGGAATTGGCACAAGACCTTGCACCATCTGCCTGGGTTCCTCTGACCCCTTCTTATCACTCTCCTCCTCACTCACAGGGCTCCAACCCTGCTGGCCTCCTCGATGTGCCTCACTAGCTCCTGCCTCCCGGCCTTTGAACTGGCCGTTCCCTCTGCCCCCAGATGTCCACACAGCTCATTTCCTCACCGGGTGGGTCTATACCAGGATCAGTAAACTTTTTCTGTAAAGGGCCAAATAGTAAATATCTTAGGCTTTGTGGACCAAGAGACAAAATCGAGATTATACAGGTACTTATATAACAAGAGAGAAAATGAATTTCCATCAGGTTTTTTTTTTTGTTTTTTTTTTTTGTTTTTGCGGTAGGCGGGCCTCTCACTGTTGTGGCCTCTCCCGTTGCGGAGCACAGGCTCAGGATGCGCAGGCCCAGCGGCCATGGCTCACGGGCCCAGCCGCTCCGCGGCATGTGGGATCTTCCCGGACCGCGGCACGAACCCGTGTACCCTGCATCGGCAGGCGGACTCTCAACCACTGTGCCACCAGGGAAGCCCCCCATCAATGTTTATTGATGAAACTCAAAATACAATTAGAAGAACTGAGTACTAGTTTTGGGGGGGGGTTTTTGTTGTTTTTTTGGTTTTGGTTTTGGTTTGGGGTAATACAGGTCTACTAAGAAGAATGGAATTCTTTTAGGGGGATAACATCAAAATTAGTGTTCCCTATCTTGGAAATGATTGCAAATGCTCTTCTGTAAAAACTATCCTCAGCTAAGAGGTGGTGAGCCAGATTTGGTCTGTACTCAAACGTCACCTCCCCATTGAGGCTCTCCCAGGACACCCTCTCAAAAAGTGTGCCCCCCTACTCTGCCCTCTTGATCCCCCTTATCCTCTAATTTTTTCTGTAGCGCTTCTCACAATCTGAAATACTATACATTTTACTCACATATGCATGAGCTGTCTTCCCCTTCCACATGTAAGCTTTCTGTGGACAGGGTTTTTGTATGAATTGTCACTGCTGGATTCCCAGCACCTGGAACATGTCTGGCACACAGTAGGTACTCAACAAACATCTGCTGAATGAATGAACAAATGAATAAAATTCTAGTGAAGAGAGAATGAGTTAATACCTGTAAGTGCTCAGAGCATTGCCTGGCACACGCTTTGCTCAAAAAGTATTACTCACTGTTACTGTTGTTCCTTTGAGGAGGGGCCCCAAGCATCTGCAAAGTGCAAGCTCCAGAGCAAACAAATCTTCCAGCCACCAGATATGTCCAACGCACACCTATCTGCCTGCTACAACTCCTCTCCCTGTCTCCCTGCTCCCCCTGTGGCTCCTGGCCTCTGTCCCTCCACTGGACCCTGTGTCCTCCTCTGGCTTTCTGTCTTTGTCCCTCAGTTACAGATGGGGCTTCAGGACCAGTTCCCAAGGGCCGTCACCCCCTACGGTGCCTCCAGCAGAGTCTCCACTCACTACCAGAGATGGCTTGGACCCAACTGTCTGGTTCCACTCTCCATTCTGTCCCCCACCCCACCCCTTCATTGCCTAAGTACTCTGTGCCCCGCCCCGGGTCTTAGCCTGACTAACTGCACCTCACTCAGAACCTCCTCCTCTGGAAAGCCTTTCCTGACACCCTTCCCTGACTCCAGGTGTCCCAAGCCCCCTCTGCTGACCCTTCATTGAACACTGTCATTCTGCCAGGACATCTGTGGTGCCCTATCTATCTGTCTCCCCGGAGGCCCTTCCTCTACCTCCCCAACTCTGCCCCAGGAAGACCAAGGCCTGATCCCTGGCCCCTTAGCTCCCGAGAGACCCCTCCTCCAGCCCTCTGGAAATTACTTGTTCCTGGGGTCCATCTGCTCTCCCTTGCTGGTCCCCTCTCAAATCCCACAATGACCCCATCCTACAGTGGAGGAAATGAGAGGTGAGAGGTTAAGCAGTTTACCAGGACCATACAACGAGGCAGGAGGAAAGTGGGAACCTAGGCATGGCTGAGGAGGAGGGGCGCTGGAAGCACTGGCCTGGGATGCACAACACTGCAGACAGACAGAGGGACAGATTTTTGGATGAGCCAGCAGCTGAGCTGGGACTGGAAACCAGAGCTCCTCCTCTCTGCCCGACTTCTCTGCAAGGCCAGGCATCAGGGGCTCACCCTGAGGCGGCTTCCGCCCCCTGGCCCACAGCCAGCCGTCATCCCCGTGAGGTCAGCCACGGGGCCGCGATTTCGGGGAAATACCAGCTGCTTATTAAAAACAGGCGGTGGTCAGGCCCCTGCTGCTTTCCCAGTAGAAACTAGGCTGTTTGTTCCAAGAGGAGCAAGAGTGGGCAGGGCCTAGTCAGGGCCGCGCGGGGGCCTGAGTTGCAGTACCTGGTGAAGGGTCCGGGCTGGTCCGAGTAACTGGGGGTGGAGTGGGGTGGAATCCCATGTTTTGGCGAGGGCAGCCGGTGAGTGGACGGCCACCCAGCACGTGGCCGCTGAGCCGCTCACGGGGGTCGTGGGCTGAGACCTGGAAACCGAGCGAGAAAGGCGGGACAGCCTTCTTAGCAGCACACCCCCTGCTCCGAACTCAGGCGGCGGGCAGAACCGGAGGAAAAGCGGGCGGGTGAGCTAAGCCCCGCCCCTTCCGGAGGCAGCCCCACCCCGTCCCGCGGGTGCCTGCACCGCCGAGAGCAGCTGAGCCCTGCAGGGGGAGCCAGAGGGCCGTCCCCCGCGCTCCCGGCTCGGGCCGCGGGGCATCTGGAGCGCGTTAGACCTGGGCGGCCGGAGGCGGCGTGAGCTCATCCCGGCCGGCCCACTGCGGTTTCTAGGCGCGGCGGAGGGAGCAGAGCACAGAAGCGCTGGGCCGCGGTCCCCAGGGGAGCGCGGCGGGAGCACAGCTCCTCCCGGGACGTGGGTGTGAGCCGGAGCGGCGACAGTGTGTGTGTCACTGGCGCGTCGCCCAGGGAGGGCGGGCCCTGGGAGCCGGCTGCCAGCGTGCGCCACTGTGTGTCACCGTGTGTCGTGGCTTGTGAGGGTGTGTGTGTCCCCATTGGGGAGACACTGCGTGTGATAAGTTGCAAACATCAGAGCACATACTTCTCATTTTACAGAGAAGAAGGCTGAGTGCAGGGGAGGGAGAGGGCCGGCTGGGAGGCACAGGCCCAGGTCTCCAGGCGTCCCGCCCCTCAGCCTGTGTCCCTGTGTGTGTGCAGAAGGTGCGAGCCGACCCATCCTGTTCCCCAGTGCCGGGCGGGGGGTGTGGGTGTCCGCCTTCCCTCCCGCATTAGACATCCTCTTCCTGGTCACTACCGCACCACCACCCACCCCCATCCCTGCGGGACCTCGACACTGGTCTCCTTCAGGAAGCAGGGAGAGACCCCTTCACACCAGGGCCCTGGTGAACAGTGACACACACCTGGGTACAGACTCGCACGCACATGGATGGAGCACACACCGGCACACGTGTGAGACACCCTTCTGTTGGTAGGACTCTGAGCTGGGAGAGCCAACAGGCAGGTTGCAAAGTGGTGACAGGGTTTGGAAAGGCCTCTTGGTGCAATGCCCCCATCCCTGCCAGGGAAAGGGAGCAGGAGGGACTAGAGGTCACTGAACCCTGCATCTTGGGGGCTCCAGCTCCTTGAAATGGGCCCTGAGGCTACTGCACAAGAAGTGAAGGGCCCCAGGACTACAAGACTTCCAGGGCCAGGAGTCAGGGTGGGGACACTGTGGGCAAGACCAGACACAGAGTGGGGAGCTGGGGCTGCAGCAGGTACCTCTGAGCATCCAGGGCTCCCCCAACCCAGAAGGCTCGTCCTTACCTTGGGCCCTCACCTCAGGGACCTACTGTCCCAGCTTTGGTTAATCGTAGCCCCAGCTGTGCTGGAGACCCCAGGGAGGTGGCCCAGCACCCGTCAGCCTTCCTGGCTGGGCTCGCAGCATTGTCATGCCTGCATCCTCCTCCCCTCACCCCACAGCTGGGCAGAGGCTCCGAGACAGAGACCCTGCCTGCAGGATGGGGCACAGGAGTCGATCGCTCTCCTCACCAGCTATTGCTCCCCAGGCCCAGAGCACACATTTGCAGGGGGTTGGTGATGCTGCGCTTGCTAGGAACTCTAGGCCTCTTTAACCCCTCTGTGTTCCCACCTGTGAAACATAGAGGACACCTGCCCTAGCTAGACCTCCACAGGGAACGTAAAGTCTAAAGGGATGTGCATCTACTGTAGCCACAAGTGTCCTCAGCTCCCAAGACACTGGGGCAAGCTGGGTGAGGGATTTTTTTAACTGGAATGACTCTGGTTTGCATAACCAGAGCTTCCAAATTACTTAGCAAAACATGTTTGCTTTTTAATTAACATGTGCTTGAAAAACAATGGTTTTAATTAAAGTGGGTGGGGGGAGAGGAGGGATGGTGGGGGAGAATATTTCAAGCTCCAGGGTGCTGGTCAGACTTCTTAAAAATAAAATGGGAGACTTGCCCCAAGCTGGCAGAGGTGGGGAGCCTTAGGAACATCCCTACCTGACTCCACTCCTCTACAGCTCCCTTGCTGAGAATTTACCCTTTCGCTGACAGTTTAATTACTCACTTATCCACTGTTCCCTGGGCCCCTCTGGAAGAAGTGGGTTTTTTTTAGAAAGCAGTCTTGGGGAGTAGATGAATGGGGGTCCACCAGACAGAAGGAAGAGTATGAGTGAAGTTCGGGAGTGTGGACCTTGTTGGGGGAACATTTAGTTTACTGGGGAGGGAGAGAGAGGAGGTGGGGGGAGGTGACCCATAATAAAGCCAGATCCCTGGTGGACTGGAAAGGTAGAGCTGGACCCAGAGCCACTGATGTCCGAGCCCCAGCTAAGGGGGCAGGGGTAGTACTGAGCTGGGGCCAGGAACATAGGGGTGGAAGGCAGGTGAGGCCACAGGGGACAGAGGAATTGGCAGAGGAAGGGGAAGGGCTGTGGAGACTGGAGACAGGAGGTGGCCTGGGGCCTGGGGGCTTGCAGGTCAGATGCTGATGGGCTCTGTTTATTTGATCAGTCCAGCAGGGGGCAGTGTTGACCCCACCATCCTGCTGGCAAGATACCTACCCAGTAGGTATTCAGTAAATGCTTGAAGAAAGGAGAGAATGAGGAGATGATCCATCCAAATCAGCCACACCATCTCCCCTTTCTGACCTTTCAGAGCCAGCACTGGGGTGCAGCCTGGGATCAGAGGTCAGCATGGAGATGGGACAGGATGACCACCCCCTCACCCATGCAGACAAAGGGAGATTGAGAGGAAGCTTCTGGGGAGTGAGAGCACCCCCAGGGGTCAGGTTAGGTGACCTCAAACCCCCAGCTCCCAGTGGCCCCATCCAGGACCCTGTTTCTCATTAGGAGCCTTCTGGCCTCCCCCAGCCAGCACCCCAACATGAAACATGCCTCCCTGTACTTAATTCATTACGTGCAGGGTGGGAGGCCCAGCGGGCGGGGGTTATTTTTCCCCTGAGCTCAGACATTCCTTGCTTTATTATTCTCCACGTTTCAAAGCAGCTGTCGCCTCCCCCGACCGCCCCCAGCCCGAAGCTCAGAGTCCAGAAGGGGCTTCTCCAGGGCTCAGAACACCAGAGGTTCCCACCTCTGGTGGGAGCTCAGAACACTTCCAGCCCGCACCAGAGGGAAACTGAGGCCCAGAGAAGAAGCCCCAGGGCAACCTGCAGGGACCTCCCTCTCCCATAACACTGCCTTCCTTGCCCGGAAACACCCCCTCCTGGCCACCTTCCACAAAGGTGACCTCAGGGCCCTCTACACTGAAGAGCCAGCCGTTGCCTTCCAGCTCCAGGAGCAGGTGCTGGGATAACTCTCAGGGCCCTAAAAAACTGAGTACCGGGACTTCCCTGGTGGCGCAGTGGATAAGACTCCATGCTCCCAATGCAGGGGGCCCGTGTTCGATCCCTGGTCGGGGAACTAGATCCCACATGTATGCCGCAACTAAGTCCTCATTCTGCAACTAAAAAAAAAAAAAAAAAAAAAGATCCCTCATGCTGCAACGAAGATCCTGCATGCGGCAAGTAAGACCTGCAAGAAAGAAAGGACGGAAGGGAGGGAGGGAGGGAGGAAGAAAGAAAGAAAACACTGGGGTGCTTTAGAAAAAAAAAGATTTCTATTAAAAAAAAAACAAAAACACCCCTGAACCCCCAGTGGGTCAGCAGCCTTACAGAGGGCAAGGCCCATCCTGGAACAAGGGATCAACCTAGAAAATAGCAGGGCTGGGGTCAGCCTAGTGGATCACAGAGGGTTCAGGTCGGGGGAAAAACAGTTCTAAGGACCCAGTTTCTGAGGACTAGAGGCGCCTGGACAGATTTTGGCCCTACGTCAGAGAGCTGCTTGCCTGGCCAAGCTGCCTCAACAGGGGGTGAGCTCCCTGTTTCTGGGGGTGTTCAAGCAAGCAGCAGCTCATCAGTCTTACCCTGGAAAAGATGTTGGCCCGGGTATCTGAGGCCCCTTCCTGCCCAACTTTGAGGTCAGAGTCAGGCTGGCAGGCACAGTACCCACTCCAGATGAACGGAATTCGGTGCTCCTCCATGTTCACTCAGGTCTGAAGTCACAGGCACGACACAAGAACAGGAGACCTGGGAGCTGGGCCAGAGCCAGAGTAGGACCCGGCCAAAACGTTTTCTTCGTGAGTTCACTACAAGCTCCTGGCACCTGGGGAAGTGCTGGGAGCGCAATAGATGTGTGATCACTGTGTACTGATGAGTTAAATGGGCCCTACTAGAGTTAGGGGAGGAAGGCAGCCTGCAGGGTTCAGGGCCTCCACCTAGGAGAGGGAGTCTGACCACAGTGGAAACTGAGGCAGGAGCCCAGGCGGGGCAGGCAACCTGGGCGTGCTGGGGAATGAATTTCAAGGTCATCCTTGGTACTCTGTAACCATTTTGCCCCTGCTGACCCTATAGCCAGGCCTGTCCACCCTGAGTATGGGGCTTGACGGCTGGATCCTCAGGTGACCAGGAGGGTAGGAATCACTCTGTGATGTGGCCCTGCAGCCACAGTAAGCCTGGGGGCCCAGGGTCTGCCCACACCTCCAGCTCTACTCTCCAGACCAACCCCAGGGACCCCCTTACTACAAGGAAGGCACCCTCTGGGGGATGGACTACACAGAACCCGAGCCCCTGAGAGAGGGAGCAGCTTGCTACTAGCTGGCCCGAGCTGTCTCCACCTAGAGCTTTGGGATCTGGGTGTGTTACCTTCTTGGGGGCCCCCAGCCCAGGCCGTGCAGAGGAACCCACTGGTACTCCTGGGATGTGCCCAGCTTCCCTTCTTATCCCTCATCCCTGAGCACGGTTTCTCTTCACAAAAGCTAGAAGCCATTCAGTGTTTGCCTTCCTGCCCAGCAGCCACCGTCCCACACCATGTGCTGCAGCAAGGAATGAAAGGTCACTGCCACTGGCTTCCCACCAGAGGTGCACACAGGTATGGGTATCCAGCGATCTGGGGACACCTGGAATCTCAGGGTCCCAGGCACTCCAACGAAGGAAGCTGAGGCATCTTCACTCCTGTGCCCCACCCCCAAGCTCATCTGCACTGCCCCTGCCACGTCTCCACTCACCACTCCATCCCAACTGGTAGGGCCAGGCCTCTGTCAGTCATCACGGTGGAGCACAGTCAGCACCTGATTCAGACGAGCCTTGAGCCTGGAAAGGACCTGCCCCATTCAAGGGTCTCTATCCAGGGATTTGGGGAGATTTTCACTGCAACAAACTGTGCGATTGCCTCAGAACTTAAAAATGGACTTGTAAGGTCTTATTTTGCCAAGTAAAGACATGGAAAACAACTGCCACCAGCTATCATCACCATTGTTTTATGAACAAAATAATATTCTTAAGGCAAAGAAAAGAAAAATAAAGTAAGGCAGGATGCAGTCCCTGAAGGAAAACAGCCAGGCCTTGAAGATGCATAAATTGAGCTTCATGGAAAACACGCAACATGGGCCTTATCCTTCTCCCATGAAAATTGTCTTGGATATTGTCGCACGTTGGGCCCTGGAGCCTGTGGACACCCAAATGCTTCCAGTCTCCAGCAGAGCAAGAATCTCTTCTGCAGCCTTCCTGACTGGAATTGGTTCCCCTCTGCTTGCACACCCCTTGGGACAGGGTGCTCGCTGTCTCTCCGAGTTAGCTTGGGAGCTAGGGATGGTATTGTAAGCACCTTTAAGTGGCTTCCAAGCAAGCCTACTATGGGAGAGAGGGAAAGAGATGAAGAAGGGAGTGAGATGGACAAGGTACTGATGGGAGGGAAGACAGACCTCCAGACCCAGGGCATAGGAGTGGTGGGGAAAAGGGGTGCTCGTGTTCAACTGGACCAAAGTATAAAAATTAGGAAGTTGGAGGGCTTCCCTGGTGGCGCAGTGGTTAAGAGTCCGCCTGCCGATGCAGGGGACACGGGTTCGTGCTCCGGTCCGGGAGGATCCCACATGCCGTGGAGCGGCTGGGCCCGTGAGCCATGGCCGCTGAGCCTGCGCGTCCGGAGCCTGTGCTCCGCAACGGGAGAGGCCGCAACAGTGAGAGGCTCGCGTACCGCTAAAAAAAAAAAAAAAAAAAAAAATTAGGAAGTTGGCAAAGATCTGAGACTTCCCGGGGAGCAGGGTCTTCCCCATCTCTGGAGTTCCAGAGTCTTCCACTGTCTCACTCCATTCCCCAGCCCTCCAGAAAGGCTCTGACACACCCATTCTCATTCTCACCAAGGCCTCAGTAGATATGCAAAGTACCCGGACCCACAGTCCGAAGAAGAGAGTGGAGATTGGAAGAAAATGGTGGAACCTCAGGTGTCCACAACCAGGCTGGGGAGGAGTGGAAGGCAGGCGCCCTTCCCAGCCCTGACCTTCTAGGCCCTTCTCCATCCAAGGGGACCTGGCCCTGGCTGCTGAGACTAGAGGGGCCTGTTGGGCAGGCGACCCTGGGGAGCCTCGTGTACACACACACACTCTACATTCCAGCTGTGCTCTGTCAGCGTTTGGGCAAACCAGCATTGTGTGGCTTTGGGAGGGCAGGAGCAAATAACCCCCAGACTTGGGCAAGGGCGGGCCTGGGGCTGGTTGGAAGGGGAACCCCAGGGAAGCTCTTCTGTGCTGGATCACTGGGTTCAAGGTCTAGGGTTTTCCTGCTGTTCCCTGAGGTACCTGGGTTCCCTGGGGTGTGGCTGGCCCTGTACCCAGGCAGGCTCACCCTACCCCCCTCCCCTAAACCCTCCTTACCACCCAAGGCCTCGGAAACAACAGCCCAGCACTCCGGCCTGGCACCTCCCCAAGCACCCCTTATGCAGCATGAGGGCTGCCTCACACCACTGCCCAGTTTTTGTTGCCCCACCTCTTCCCTCCCACCTCATTTTCACACCCCCTCTGATTTTGTGCACGCCACTGCTTGGACCCGTTTAATCTACCTGCCCCTCCCCACATTCTCTTAAGATCTTTATCCGCTGTCTGTCAGCCCCTGTGCCACTGAGCCCTTTGAGCCCTAGAGTCCAGGGCCTCATCCCTACAGTTTGATTTCCTTCCTTCTTGTGACCTGGTTAAGGATTTCCTCCAATACTTGATTTCTTCAAGACCCTGCCTGACTTCGTTCTGCCTCGACTTGAATTTCTGGCCTTCTTGTCCCCCCACTTAGTGCTACCTAATCCATGTCCCAGTGGTGACCCCAGGATCCCTGCAGATGGCATCTGGAGAGAAGATGCAGGCTGCAGCAGGGAGCCGTGCAGAGACATCAGAGCAGAGGAGTGATGGTTGGTCCTGGGATAGTGAGGCTGTACTCTGCCCCTGGCCCCCTAGCCCCCTGACTGCCCCACTGACCCTCTGGTTCAGCCTGGACCAAGACTGGAGAGGTAAATGTTCCTGACACCTTACAGAGACCTCAGAGATGAGGCCTCGGGCCAGATGGGGGAAGTAAGGCATAGAGAGACCCCAGACCAGACTCCAGCCTTATGGGACACGTGACTTGGCACCTGAGGCATGGAGGGGACCAGGCTGACATGAGGGCAAACCCTTTACCACACCCACCCCTTTCCACCGGCCGCAGGGACATAGGCTGGACCACCCTGCTTGAGGGGGGAGCTGGGACCACTGTTTATGCAACTGTGGGGAGGCCACAGCCTGGCTGGCAGTGCTGCCCGCCCAACACAAGCACTGACTCAGCAGAGCCCCCCAGCACGTACACACTCAGAGATGCACACAAACAGACACAAACACACACACAGAGGTAAACATACATGTGCATGTGCACAGACAAATGGACACCTGCATTCGCTGGTATACACACACAGACACACACTCACAGACACAAGTACACAGGCAAACTTGTGCATGTATGCACACACAGACACAGGGACACACAGAAATGCACAAACATTTCACCCAGCCAAGGTAGATGGGAGGCTCCTGAGTGAGGAGAAGCCTCACCCCTGCAGCTGAGTTCTACCCTCTAGGCCCCTCCACTCTGACACTCACACCCATAGCCAGTGACCCGGGCCCACACGTGGTCAGCACAGCCACATATAACAGGCAAAATACCCCAGAGTGGCATCACGGCCATGACTGGGACAGAGACACATTCTAAGTGGAGTACAGACCCAACAAGGGGGACCAAACAGCCCCAGGCAGAGCTCAACAGACACAAAAGCCCCAGCTCTGCCCGCACCAGCCCCCCACAGCCTGTCCACTCTCAGTCCACAATTGAAGACTGGCGGGTGGGAGCTGCAGAGGGTCTCGGGGGATGTGCGGGATACTCCCTTCCACTGCCAGGCCAAGCCGAGTAGGGTGGTAGCTCCCAGGAACTAGGGGAGCCTGCAAGAAGGAGGGTGTGTTTGGGGGAGGGCTGGGGGCACTGCAGGACCATTCTGGAAACCAGAGGAGGGGGCAGGCTTTCTTGCGAGAGCAGGACACATGCTCCCTGGGATCCCAGACACATGGAAACTTGGAGGCAGGACCACTTCTTGCCTGGGGATGGCTGAGAACAGGTGTGATCCCTGCCTACAGGACTCAGCCAAGGGTGGAAAGAAAAAGCTGGGACCACTCAGTCCCATGTGGATCCTGGGGACTTTTGAAGGGGAGCTCAGCTGTTCTTGGGCTTGGTGTCCAAGAGCAAGGGGGCTGGGCAGGCAGGAGCTGGGGCCTGCCCAGAAGGATATTGGCCAGTCTCTCTGCCCTGTCTGGGGCCAGAAGGAGACCCTGCTGTCCTCTGTGGGGGTCCGTGGCCACCAATTGGCCAGGGAGGCTAGCCAGAGTCCAGCAAAGTCAAACATGCACAAGCAGACGCCCTTACTAGTAGAGACCACTGCAGCAAGTCCACTAGTGCCTCCATTCCCTGCCCTACCAGCCAGCCAGACTATACACCATGAAAGGGCAGACCACGGTCCCTCACTCCCACCCCACACCAGATCTGGGGCTGGAGTGGACTGTGTTTAGATAAGGAAAGGAAGAAGAAAGCCTCAAAATCTGCCCAAAATGTTGCTGAGAGTGTCTTAAAAAATGACCTGGAATCTGATCACTTCTCACCATTTCCACTGAACCACGCATGCATCTTCTTCTCTCTCCTGGACCCTCCTACCTGCGGTCCCTTCTTCCGCTCATGTGCCCCAGTCTATTCTCCACATAGCAGCCAGAGTGATGCTGATAACACATCTCCCCAGAGCACACACCAAAGCCCTTCCCACGGCCCAAGGACCCTCCACCACATCCTGTCGCCTCCCCACCACACACCCTGCTCCCGTCTCTGCTGGAATGTCTTCTCTCTGATGCCCTCATGGCTCCCTGGAGCAGATGCTGAAGTATTGCCCCACACAAATGTTCCAGCCTGCCTCTGGGACCCTGCCCTAACCAGCGAAGGTGGGAGCTGGTAGATAAATAGTCTGGTTTCCTCATGCCCTCAGTGAGACAACACCACCATCTCCTGGAGGTCCCCAGTGGGGCTGAGCCCCCGTTGCCCACAGGGTCTTCTGCTCCTATGCACCCTAAGGACTTCCTTCCCTGCCCAGCTGCTCTCCCGTGCTCCCTGGGGCCACCTCCCAGGGACACCACTTACATTCAGGTCCTTGTCTCAGCTCTGCTTCTGGGGAAGTCCAGCCTAAGACACTCCATCTCTCCTCTCTTTTTTGTGTTTCTTATCTTCAACAACGATTCCCCATTCCTCCCTGCCCCCAACCCCCAGCAACCACCATTCTACTCTCTGCCTCTATGAATTTGACCTCTCTAGGAACCTCGTTTGAGTGGAATCATATTGCATTTGTCCTTCTATGTCTGGCTTATTTCACTTAACGTACTATCCTCAAAGTTCATCCATGTTGTACCATGTGTCAGAATTTCTTTCCTTTTTAAATCAGAATAATATTCCATTGTATGCACAGACCACATTTTGTTTATCCATTCATCTATTGATGGCCACTTGGGTTGTTTCCACCTTTCAGCTATTGTGCATAATGCTGCTGTGAACATGAGTTTACGAATATCTCTTCAAGTCCCTGCTTTCAATTCTTTTGGATATATACTCAGAAGCGGAATTTCTGGGTCATATGGTAATTATGTTTTTAATTTTTTGAGGACTTTCCATACTTTTTCTACAGCAGCTGCACCATTTTACATTCCCACCTACAGTGCCCAAGGGATCCAATTTCTCTACCTTCTCGCCAACCCTTGTTATTTTCTGTTTTCTGGATAATAACCATCCTACTGGGTGTGAAGTGGTATCTCATCGTGGTTTCGATTTGCATTTCCCTAATTAGTGACGTTGAGCATCTTTCACTTGCTTATTGGCCATTTGTCTATCTTCCTTAAAGAAATGTCTATTCAAGTCCTTTGCCCATTTTTGAATTGGGTTGTTCATTTTGTTGTTGTTGTAGGAACCCTTTATATATTCAGGATATTATCTCTCCTCTTTTCAATTTTTGCCCAGCCATTGCCTTCTCAGATACTCACTGACCTCATTATTTAACATGTCATTTGCCTCCCAAAACACACACACACACACACACACACACACACACACACACACACAGCACACACACTGCACAGCCCCTCCCCTACTCCCCTACTTTGGGTCCTCCCCAGCCTTTATCACTGGTTGACACACTTTATGGCTTTGGTGACTTGTCAGCTTTGTATGAGTGCCACAAGGGTGAAGGGTTTGGCTGCTTCCTCCACTGCAGTGTTCCCAGGGCCTAAAGAGTCTGGCACACAGTAGGTGCTCCATAAATGCTGAAAGGATGAAAGGAAGGGAAACAGACTCCTGCATACACACTCACAGCCCCTCACAGACTCTCACATACACTGCCGCCACTCCTCCTCCCACACGTACGCGCACACATACTCTCACACTCACAGTCCTGCCACGCTCGCCGCACCACACAAACACCCTGAGGCAGCCTGATCCGTGCAAGCCTCAAACCCGCTCTCACACACCCACACACTCATCTCACAAGCAGATGCATTCACATCCAAATGCACCCTAGCGGGGCTGCCCTGACCTCCTGAGTCCTCCTGGCCTGCAAGCTGTTTCCTACCCTGTGTGGCCCGCTCCACACTCTGGGCCCTTGATCTCTCCACAACCCTTATCTCTAGGGCCCCCAAGACTCTCTACAGGGCATTGCTCTTCCTTCCCTTCAAACAGGAGTGGATGACCTCCTCCAGGAAGCCTCCCCTCACCCTCCCCACTGAGCTCCGAAAGGAGGGGAGGGCCTGGCCCCGGAGCAGGGTGTGACAGTGGGGCTGGCACTTGCAAGGGTGTGTGCATCTCCTCCTGTCATTGCAGGGGTTGTGCACTTGTCTTCTGCTGAGAAGCCCAGGGCTGAGAAACCACTGGTGGACACCAGATTCTCACCCTCTGGCCTAGAGCCACAGCACAGGCAGAGAGACCGGAGTCGGGCAGGGGTCTAAGGCCTCTTCGGCTCTGACAGCCTGGGGACAGTGAGTCAGGCAAAGCCATTCTCTGCTCTGGGCCTCAGTTTCCCCACCTGTGACATGGGTGGCTCTGGGCCAGTGCCCTGCAGTTCCCTGATTGCTGGTTGTGGAGTGAGACAGCTCAGACAGTGCTCTCAGGCACCCAGTGGCAACCCTGTGTTAGAGGCCAGAGCATGGCTACTGTCTCCAGAAGTGGGGCGGGGCACCCAGTCCTCGTCCAGCTCAGCCCAGTGTCCTGGTGGGCAGGCTCGGAGGGTTTGGCACACCAGATGGGACAGTTTTGATGCGGTGAGCAAGGAGGCAAGATTTCAAAGTGATTCCTCTCATTTTGTCCAGGGCTCACCGTGTGTGGCTCATAGATTTTTATAAAAGTCAACCAAAGGGCCACAGAGAAGAGAGAAGGAAGGAGGGAGGGAAGGAAGGAAGGAAGGAGGGAGGAAAGAAAGAAGGAAAGAAGCCATTTATTCATGAGGCCCAAGGGGTGGGGACAGAGATGCAGTCACAGGCCAGTGCAGCCTGATGCGGAGATGACAGCCCCGCAGAGCTGTGCAGAGAGAGCCTGTGCAGGAGTCTCGATGTACTCCCCTCCATCCCCAAAACTCCAGGCCACTGGTGTCAGCGACTCGAGCAGAAGATGAGCTGTCCCCAGCACAGCCTCCCCTGGGCTCCCTGAGAGTAAAGGCGGTCACAGGTTACAGTGGAGGGGGGCAAGCAAGGCTGTGGGATGTCAGCTGAGAACTGGAATTGGTGGAGTTGGGGAGGTGGCAACAGGGGATCTGGATGACAGAGGCAGGAGGGGGACAATAGGGCTGAAATCAGCAGAGGTGGCAAAGGTGGTAGCAGGTTTGGAAGGGAGGGTGGGAGGTCTCACCTGGGGCAAGAGGTTCAGCTGGACATGATGTGCTTGACAAATGCTGAAAAGAAGGAAAGAGTGAGCAGCAGGGGTTCGGCCCTGGGTAGCCAAAGGTGGGGACCTAGGATCCTAATGCCCCGCTCCCGCCAGCAGACTCCCTGCCCTGCTGAGTTTACCTTTGTAGTTGATGCAGCCATTGGGGTCCTCTTGCCCAGCCATCAACTTCTCCACCTCATCTTCTGTCAGCCTTTCACCTGGCAGGAGTGGAAAGCTGAGTCAGCATTGTTGAGGTGTGAAGGGTGGGGGGCCCCCTGAGCCCCTCTGGATGGTGGGTGTGCCTCTCCAGTATTCCCACACCTCATATTGGTACACACAAGGCCTGGGCTGTCACTCCTATTTCTGAAACCAGAAGAATCAGTGACAAGTCAAAAAGGGCAAGGCCTGGGGTGCAGGCCTGGCACTCCCTCCGAGCCTGGGCTCTGTCTGTAACAGTGCCATCTTGTTGTTCAGGTCACCAGCACATACTGTCCTCTGCCCTCAATAGGCTGGCGGGACTCCCTCCATCAGGAGTAGGCCAGGTCCCCCATCTCCCTGGAAGCAGTCCCTCGGGGCAGCCCTTCAAGGCTAGAGGAAGGACGCATAAAATAGAGCTGGGGACCTTAGGGGATGAGCATGGAGGAGACCAAGAGACACCACCACTGTTCCCCAGACAAGTCTGGCACTTTCCCGCCTCTGTGCTTTTGTTAAGTGTTGTGTTGGTTCCCCCACTGGAATACCCACTGCAGTTTCCCTCACACCTCCTAGCCCCCAGTCTCACACACACACACACACACACACACACACACTCCATCAGGAGTAGGCCAGGTCCCCCATCTCCCTGGAAGCAGTCCCTCGGGGCAGCCCTTCAAGGCTAGAGGAAGGACGCATAAAATAGAGCTGGGGACCTTAGGGGATGAGCATGGAGGAGACCAAGAGACACCACCACTGTTCCCCAGACAAGTCTGGCACTTTCCCGCCTCTGTGCTTTTGTTAAGTGTTGTGTTGGTTCCCCCACTGGAATACCCACTGCAGTTTCCCTCACACCTCCTAGCCCCCAGTCTCACACACACACACACACACACACACACACACACACACACACACACACACACACAACCCCAGAGACCAGCACAGGGCTGAGCACACAGTAGGTACTCAGTAAATGTTTGGTGCAGGAAAAGTTCACTTTGCGCAGACACAATTGGTGCTCAATGAACATTTGCTGTAGGAAAACTTCTCTTTGAGAAAGGACCGCTCCTGCCAGCCAGGCACCTGACAGCGGGGGTCAAGATGCCCAAGAGGCAGGCACAGTACCTCCTTGGCTCTGGAATTTGACCTTGAGGCAACGAACACAAGGACTGGATGTACCTGGATGTACCGCCCTGCCCCACCCTGTCCCCAGAGCTGTTCCTATCCCCCTCCAGTTCTGTGAGCTGCACCAGCTGGCTTTCTTTATTCCCCACCTAAATTTCTAAATTCCCCACATTTCTGTCGCCTGCCATCGAGGCACCTTGACTGCATCACCCTCCATTTCACAAGTGAGAAACAGGCCCGGTGGGTGACAGAGTGCTTTCTCCCGGATGCCCCAGGAAGGAGACAGTGGGGTGGGGAGGAGGCTGCCCTCACCCAGCGTGGCCAGCACGTGGCGGAGCTCGGCGCCCATGACCGTGCCATTGCCCTCCTTGTCGAAGACCCGCAACCCTTCCACAAAGTCCTCGTAGGTGCCCGTGTCCTTGTTCTTGGAGATGTGCTGGAGCATGGGCAGGAACGTGTCAAAGTCCATCATCTTGGAGTGAAGCTCTGTGGAGAGATGGCCCAAGCATCAGGCTCTGAGGGGCAGATGGGCACCCCTCCCCTGTGTCTGACAGTGAGGAGCTATTGCCCTCACCCAGCTCCCAATGCACTCTACACCAGTCTGTCATTTACAAAGCACTCCACCGTCACAAGGCACTTTACAGTCGACTGAGAAATGTATTATTTACATTGTCCTTTGCTGTTCACAAGGACAGCGGCACGACAGTGGGCTCTGACTAGCACCTCTGCTCTTCTTTGCGGGAACAGTTCTCTCTAGCGTCTCTCTATTTTTCTTATCAACCCTGCTGTCTCCACACCTGTGATTGGTCAAGAGCAGCTGGGCCGATCAGAGACCTTCTCTGGGACTTCTGTACCTGTGGCGAGGGCTTGGGTCTCACTCCTCCTTGGGGCAAAGCAGGCAACCCTCTCTGGTCGTGGTGGTGAGGGAAGCTGGCCCTGCCCCACAGAGGGATGCCCGGGAGGCCAGGAAGGACAGGGAGAGCATAGGGGATGCTGAGGCCAGGCACACCCTGGCCTGCCCTCACACCTGCCACTGAAGCTAGTTTGTGCTGTTGTCAGTCCCCTACGACCAGGAGGCCTGGCAAATAGGCATGGGCCCAGATGGCATAGGAACCATCACTGCTCGTCACCTTGTCAGCATCTCCTGAGACTGGCCTCCAGGTCCTCCTCCAGACAACGGGAGGATGTTAGGAGAATGCACAGCAGGGGAGCTCCCATGTTGTCCCACCAGCGATGGCAGCCCACCTCGGTGGTCTCCCCCGGGACTGGCACTAATGGGGACATGTCAGGCTGGGCGTACCAACCTTCCTGCTTTGGCTTCCCTAGGACTCGGAGCACCTCGGCCTGTGTAGGGTTCTGGCCCAGCGCCCGCAGGACATCTCCACACTGCCCATACGTGATCTTCATCTCACACGTGGGTGTGCGGTCGTACAGCGTGAAGGCTTCCTTGAACTCTGCCGGGAGAGGGCGTGAGCTGCGGACACTTCTAGAGTCAGCCCCCCCCGACTCGCCCCACACTGCAGGGGAGGACTCTCAGCCTGGGGGACCCGGGCCCCAACCCTGCAGCCCCTGGCTCAAAACCCCCACTCACCTTCAATCTGCTCCGGTGTAAACTCGATCTGAAAGGAGACCCCCAAAGATTCTGAGTGTCTGGTTCAGAGGATGGGGCCAGGCCTCCTCCTGATCCCTCCGTGTCCGGACCAGGCCTCAACCCCTGAGCTGCCCCAACCCGTCCACATTCCAGGATTCCAGCTTCCACTGCCCAGGATCTCCTGCAGTCCACCTTGACTCCCTCCTGCCTCCTTACCCCTCCCCCCATCCCACCTGAGGACCTTGGGTCTGCATGTGCCCAGACCCTGACACCAGGTAGGCCTCATCAGGCAGGGGAAGGGGTGAGGAGGGAGGCCTGGTGCCCTGGATCCCCAGCCCAGGGTGGGCCTTACCTGAGGCCCCTGGTCCTGGACAGACGGGCCTGAAGCACAGACTGGCTTTGCCAGCTCTGCCAGGCCTGGGGCCCAGTGGGCAGGACTGTCCACATAAGTGAGACGGGAGGCCTCATCTCACCAGGGCGGGGGTGGGAGGTGGCAGGAGGAACAAAGGCGAGGGGACAGGCCAGAGAGCCCTGTCAACATGAGAGCATATCTGCAGGAGCGGGTGTGTGTGCGATGTGCCTGTGCGTTCACACACCTGTGTGTGCTTCTGTTTGCGTGTGTCTGCCCCCCACAGAGCCCTCAAGGCTGGGCACTTTCAGTCACGTGGCCCTGCCTACACCTGAGTCTTACACAGTCCCATCCATAAGCGCAGGGCAGCCCCCAGCGTGGCACAGCAGGGGACCAGGGCCCAGCAGTTGAGTGTTTGCTGAGGCCACATCAGGGCCACCTGAGGTCAGGAGGCCTCCTGGGACCTGGTTTCCCCCTCCTCACTTGGATACCAGGTCTATTTTTATCACTGCAGTCACTCGCCCCAAGGTCAAGGTCACACAAGGGAAAGGAGCTTGGGGGAGGGGGACTTGACTGGCGCCTCACCCACTGTTGCTCGCCTGATGTCCCCTCCACCAACCTCCGTAGTGCACACCAGTGCAGGGGGGATCCTGCCCCTGCCACCCTGCTGCGTTGTCCCTCCCAGCCCTCTGGCTTAACCCTGTGTTGGGAAGACCAAGTTGTTGTTCCTGGCCCCGCCGCCGAGAGCTCTCTCCACCAGGAAGCCTGCTGAGATTACGGGCCCTGGGCCCCTGGCACAGCTTTCTGCTGGGGTCACAGGAGAGGCCTCACTAGTTCCTCTGCTCAGAGGGTAGTCTGTGCAGCCTCAGATCCGGTGAGACCACACAATGCCACCTTGGGCCCTAGGGTTGTCTGACCCTCACCAGGGGGCCTGTGGGACACAAACCTGGGGTCTGGGGATGGTCAGGAGTCACAGTCAACTCCAGGGAGCACTTGCCATGAGTGGTTCCCAACAGCCTGTGAGGAGGACTTATTGTCCCATTTTACAGTTGAGGAAACCAAGCCTTAGAGCAGTGATGGGAATGGAGCAGAGTTGGGATTTGAACCCGTGTACTGAGGGACAAGGTAGGTGCCTCCAGGAGGGGCTCAGGAATGGAGATGGATCTGTGCAGGCGGGCTGCAGTTCTTGCTGGGGACCGTGAAGGGCTGGGAGGGCTCCATGGGGCCCCTCAGCCAGCAGCAGCCAGGGCAGCAGTGGCCAGTGGCCAGCCAAGAACAGGCAACAGGCAGGACACGGCTACGTGCCACTACGCAGATGCCGCAGGTGGGAGTCAGGGCTCGTTCTCCAGGTTTAGACTCTGAGAAAGGCTTTCAAGCCAAGCCGGGGAAGGGATCCTGGGGCCACTGGTCACAGTTCCAAGACCAGCTTCCTCCATGACCTACCCAGACTGGCTCAGTATCGCCAGCTCAAAGCTGAGGCCCCACCAGCTCTGGGGCTCAGGGACCTTGGCAGGGGTGAGTGTGATCCAGCCTGGGCAGGAGCCCTGCTTCCCTTTACTCCCCACCCTGTCCACCCTGGGGAACTTGGTATGGACTTAAGACCCCACAGCTGGACAAGAAAGATCCCTGCCTGGCTGCAGGGGTGAAGGGCACAGGCAGGTCCAGGATTCCCCAAGGATGTGAGGTCCAGGGAAAAGGACAAGGGAGAGTCAGTTTCCAACCACCAAAAAGATAGTCCCTTCAGCAGCACTGGGGGAGTCCTGCCTGATGTCTGACCACGATCCCTCCTGCTGCAGCCCTTCTGATGCCTGAAGCTTCCAGCTTTAGTTCAGTACTCACTTTCTGGAGCCTGGTCTTCCACGGGGTAGATCCACTCTGGGATTCACTTACCTACCCTGCCCTTCCCACCGAAACCCAGCTCCCACACCCACCTTGACCTTGGAGACATCGAACTCAGGTTCCTTGGGGGGCTCTGGTACAGGTGCGGGTGCAGGTGCAGGTGTGGGAGCTGGAGCTGCCTTGGCGGCTGCCTTGGGCTCACTCTTCTTGAGCTCTGGCTTTTTGGGAGCCATGGAGGTTGTAAGCAGAGAGGGACGTGGAGAGAAGGAAGCAGAGAGCCGGGTAGGTGAGCCTCCTGTAACTGGCCTTTATCCTGCCTGGATACCTCATGACCCCAGCCCCACCCCTGCAGGGCACAATGGGGACAGGGCCATAAAAGGACATTGGCTAGGCTCAGGGGCTATTTTGGGGCCTGGGGGGGCATTGTTCAGGCTCAGGAATGGGTGGAGGAGAGGGAGGGCTCTCCTTTCCTCCCAATCACCTGTTGGGGAGAGAGTGGGGGAGGGTAGGACAGAGGTCACTGCTCAGCCCCCACACACACCCTCAAAAGCACATGCACGGGCTTCCCTGGTGGCGCAGTGGTTGAGAGTCTGCCTGCTGATGCAGGGGACACAGGTTCGTGCCCCGGTCTGGGAAGATCCCACATGCCGCAGAGCAGCTAGGCCCATGAGCCGTGGCTGCTGAGCCTGCGTGTCTGGAGCCTGTGCTCCGCAAGGGGAGAGGCCACAACAGTGAGAGGCCCGTGTACCGCAAAAAAAAAAAAAAAAAAAAAAGCACACGCACACACACAGGGGCCCTGCTGCCCCTCAGCAGGTCAATAAACTGAAAGGGTGCAGAAGGTTGCTCCGAGCATGTGTTGAGTGTTGTGTTGGGGGCAGGAGGACTGGGATTACCTAAGGGCACCCCTTGAGTTAAACTTCCCATCTGTGCATCGAATTCCCATGTGTCTGTGCCCGTGTGTCTACACGGAGGGGGAGAGGGAGGTCTGCGTGTGTCCATGTGTGTTGTCTCCATTTGGCTAGGTGTTTGTATGCAGAGGGGGGTCTCTGTGTATCTATGGTGGGAGGGTCTGTGTCCATGTGGGGGATGACCCCCCCGGTCCGCGGGTGTTGCTTCTGTGTGTCTGTGTCTGGGTGTTTATCGTGCCTGCGTGAGTGTCTGGTCATGGCTCGCAGGCAGCTGCAGCCCATCTCTGGAAACACCCTAAATGGCAGTAGGATGGGCTCTGCTCCCTCGAGAGCGGTCACCCAGCCTAGTTCAACAGCCAAGCAACCTCCACAGCCTCCCGCATCAGCACCTGCCTGACCCTGAGGTCGGCTTCTTGGTTTCACCGTCACTTCCTATTGCCCCTCTTCCACAGCTCCCTGTTACCCACTTTCCCCACACACCCCAAGGCCTGCTCCCCGCCAGACCCTTGCACACACTGTACCCTCTGCCCTTGCCCCCCTGCTTGGAGCATTCAAGGCTCAGCCGCACTGCACCCTCCTCCAGGAAGCTGTTTCCACTGCCCCATGTTGCCCTCTGCTGACACTTTTGGTGAGGTCCTGAGGGGGTCTGCCTCTCTGAAGGACCCCAGGGCACTGGGAGAGGTTTGCCTCCAGGTGCCCAGTCTAGGGTATGCCCCCCCCGCCGCAGTTGCTACCCACAATGCCACCCCAGATGGCAGTGACAGAGGGCAGCCTGGCTGGTCTACCATTTCAGGAGCTGGGGGGAGGAAGGAAGGCTGAGGTGGCATAAGGCCCTTCCAGGCACAGAACTCGGAGAGTGAGGACATCTTGCAAACACATTGGCCTCCATTCCTTGCCCAGTGTCTGTGCCGGGGGGGTAGGAAGGAGGTGTTCCCTGTTTGTTTGGTTTTTTTTTTTTGCGGTACGCGGGCCTCTCACTGCTGTGGCCTCTCCCGTTGCGGAGCACAGGCTCCAGACGCACAGGCTCAGCGGCCACGGCTCACGGGCCCAGCCGCTCCGCGGCACGTGGGATCTTCCCGGACCGGGGCACGAACCTGTGTCCCCTGCATCGGCAGGTGGACTCTCAACCACTGTGCCACCAGGGAAGCCCCCCTGTTATTTTATTTATTTTTTATTTTTTGTGGTATGCGGGCCTCCCTCTGCCGTGGCCTCTCCCGTTGCGGAGCACAGGCTCGGGACGCGCAGGCTCAGCGGCCATGGCTCACGGGCCCAGCCGCTCCGCGGCACGTGGGACCCTCCCAGACCGGGGCGCGAACCCGGTTCCCCTGCATCGGCAGGCGGACGCGCAACCACTGCGCCACCAGGGAAGCGCAACCCCCCCCCTGTTATTTTTAAACGCCTGGAGCCTTTGATAGAAACTTCAGAGGCATTGCCCCCCCTCCTGGCCCCCGGGGATTTCCCAGGTGTAGGGAGGCACAGGGGGGTGGAGCCTGAGGGGAAGATTCACTTGGGCCTCTACCTGGATGCCCCCAACGTCCCCCTGCTGAGCCCAGGTCTCTCTCATCCTGTCACTCAGCCTCATGGTGAAGGGAACAGCAGTCCAGGGATAGGGCTGGGTCCCCTCCTAGCTGGAACACAGGACATTCCTCCCCTCATCTGGAGGGCAGAACACCCCACATCTGGAAATCTGACAACATCCGGCGCTGGGGGAGAGGCAAGTTTTTCACTTTTCTTCCAGATGTTTGGCAAGAGTATTAAGAAAGAAAGGGGTGGAGGAGGGTCCTCAGAGACCAGCCAGAAATACCACAAGAGGAGAAGACAGACAGAGGGGGACACACAGAGAGAGACCTCTGGGCGGCCCCATCACCCAGACCTGCTGACCCTCAGGACAACTGACTGGACACCCTCGAGGGCTCCCACGAGCCACAGGCACAGCCAGCAAGGCACCACCCAATCCCCTTTCACTCATCATGGGGGAAACCGAGGCCCAGAGCCTTGGACATACGCAGGGGCGCCCAGAACCCCTATCTCACTGATGCGTCCACACACAATTGGTATCCCTTGGAACCCACTCAGCATCAGTGGGAACAGAAGTAGATGAGTGACATGGGCCTCCTGAGCCTTGGTTCCCAGGTTTGCAGACTCATGCAGCCTGCTAGAGCCACACAGAGCCACCTTCCTCTGCTTGGTGAGGGGGTGTCTTGGTCCTCTTCCCTCGAGCACAGGGCAGATATGGTCCTATAGTGGGGACGCCGTGTACAGACCCATCCTCCACTCCCTCCCCAGGGCTCAGATGGGCCTTTGACTGTCCGAGCTCTGGCTCCTGGGAGAAGCAGTGCCCTAGGCTCACCCCACAGGGCCACTCTCAACCCGTAACTAATGCCCAGACCCCAGCAGGGACTCTGCAGGGATCACCCGCCCTTGACTGCCAGCAACATGCCTATCGAGGACAGAAGGAAATTAAGGGGTGGGCAGGTGAGCAGGCAGGTGAACAGGAGAGGGGACTCAGTGACAGGGAGAGGCAGGCACTGGGTAGCCAAGATGAGCCACACAAGTCTTGGCACTCACCTCTCTCTCCCAGGTCCCAGCCTGGGCTCCATGCCCCTTAGGAATGACAGCCCAGCAGACAAGATCCTGGCAGAGCCTTGGGGGAGAGACAGGGGTCTGGATCCCTCTTCTTTGACTCCCCCAGCTCCAGTGTCTTGAGTCGTGGCCCAGTCTGATGCAGACAGCACATCCCAGAGCCCTCTCTGGGGGCAGCCACCTTACCTCCCCCTCCCCCACCTCAGGAAACTGTGGGCCCTGACTTCTGAGGAGCCCATGAACAGAGGCAGGAGACCCCTGGCTACACTGGCCTCCTCCTTTGTTCTTTCCAGCCCGCATGCCCTTGCACAGGCTTTCCTCCCTCTGGTGCCCTTGTCTGGGACCCTGGCCATGGCTTGTTCCTTGTCACCTCTGGGTCTCAGTGAGATGTCACCTCCTACGAGAAGCCTTCTCAGACTACCCTGGACCTGACCCCTCTGCCCTGCCTCTCAGCTGGACTCCCCATCCCTGCACACCCTAAAATGAGCTGTTTCCCTGTTATCTTGTCTCTTATGTGTGTCCCCCCTCCCATGAATGTCAGCTGGCATAGGAGGAGTTTTTGGTCTCCCATGGCTGTATATCCGTAGGGTCTAGAACAGAGCCTGGTACACAGTAGGCACTCCATAAATGTCAGATGAGCAAATGTCCCAAACATCTCAATTTACCCACCTCTCACAGAGGGACTGGAACCCTTTACCGAACCCCATCTCTGGAGTAAGGCAATGACTGACATTACTTGTGTCTGTCTGCCGGGGGCACCCCAGACAGCAGTGCAGCCATTGCTGCCCCTCAGCCCACCTGCCGCGCCCCCCTCCACGTAGGCCTGCTCTTCATGCCGCTCCCCATCCGTTGCTAAGACTCCTCTCAAGAGCCTGAAGTGGTAGGGACCACCGGATGGTATAAGCAGTGACTTGACCATGATGACCAGCCAGCAGGGGGCGTAAAAGGGATAGGAACTGGTCTTTGGATCCTGAACCCAAACCCCAGAAACCGGGATCCCAACCCAGATCCCAGACTCCAAACCTGGAACCTGGAATGCCACACCCAGACCACAGACTCAGGCCTCAGAATCCGAACCCCAAACTTAGATCCTGGAACTCAGAGCCCAGGACCAGATTCCGCTCTGGGGACCCAGAGTCCAAAAGCTAGGATGCCAAAGCCAGACCTTCAACCCAGACTCCAAACCCTAGATAGCAGGCCCAGGACCCAAGACTCTAAGCCCAGAATCCAGATCCAGGACTCAAGACCCAGGACCCAGGACCCAGGACTCTAAACCCATACCAAGACCCCAGACCCTGGACCCAGGACAGGGGCTGCTGGTTTTCCAAACGGGCACTGCCTCCTGCCCTGTGTAGACAAGGGTGAAGCAGGGGAGGGGTTAGCTCTTGGCTAACAGCAGGGGTGAGTGCTTGGCAGACCTTCCTGCTAGTGTTCAGAGGGGTATGAGGAATGTCCCTCATCCTGGCAGAGCCAATTTGGGGAACTCAGAATATGGTGGCCACATGGAGGGAATGGTGGGGAGTGAGGAGAGGGATGGATAGGTGAGGCCTGGCTATCCCCTGGGCCCAGGAACCAAAGTCAGGGAAGGAGGGTCAGGCTCCCCACGTGCCCTTGTCCCCCTGGCCGCAGGCTCCGCAGACTGCCCTGGCCCGCCCAGGACCGCCCCTCCTGCCCAAGGCCTTTGGGCTGGGACGCAGGCCCAAACTTCCCGGAGGAGTCAAGAACGTGGCCTGGGCCAGACCCAGAGCCTTAGAAGTAGGTCAAATGTTGCTGTGCAGCAGGTCCTGGGGACCCCATCTGGGCATGGGCAGGCCCACGGGCTGCAGCTCACCCACCAGGGCACACGCATATATTCACATAGATGTGGACTCACCACTACACGCCCATAAATACAGACCCTACACAGGGCCGCTACTTCCTGCCCAACTGCTCAGATGAGGGGACTGAAGCCCCAAGAGGGGCAGGAGCTGCCCAGCAACTCTGGATAGAGGTGGCACGAGGCAGCCACGAGGACCCAGAGAAGGAGAGGAATTTCTGCACCATCCCACACCCCTGGAGCCTTGGGTGAAAGTCTGACTCCAAGGAGGACTTCCCAGCAGGGCTGCTCTGCCACCAACAGGATGTGGCCTGCTTCCCGGAGGCACAGCCCCAGGCCTTGAAAGATGGGAAGGAGTGGCCAAGGGGGAGGCAGGAGACTTCCTATGCTCTTGTGACCCAGGCCATTCCTGGCTCCTTTTGTCCTCAGTTTCCCCATCTGTACAATGGCCATGGCTGGGGCAAAGTGGTCCTGAGTTCGAAAGGCAGTCACTGCCCCTGAGCAGTGATGAGCCCGTCCTCACCACCCCCATGCCACACACAGACAACTCTGTCCTCGGCAGGCCAAACACACCCCTCAGGCCCCTCCTTCTGCCTACTGTGCTGACGGGGACCAGATGCTCCAACCTTGTGGTTCTGGGGGTGGGGGTGGCAGGGCCCAGCGGGCTGGCAGACAAGCCCTGGGTTTGGCCCAGGGACCTATAATCAGCTCCTGCCCCTCTGATCCCGGCCCAGGACTGACGCTTGGGGCTGTGGTGTTCTGGCCGGCTGTGGCCACGGCCGCTATATTTGGGAGCCCAATTGAGGATGAGGGAGGGGTGGGAAGGCAGGAGCCTCCAGGGACCAGTGTCTCACGGGGGACAGGGTGGGGGACACTGTTGGCCAGGCTCGTTCGCTTATGGAAGGAGGGCACAGCCTTGACTTCAGGGGCCCAATCTGAGGGGCGTGCTCTGCTCTCAGGGGCCCGGCCTGGGGGTCATCCTCCCTGCCCTCAATGGCTGGTCTAAGGAGGTAGATTGAAAGTCTCAGTACATGAGAAAGGGGAGGCGGGTGCTGACAAGATGCATGGGAGTGGGAAAAAGGCTCTCAAAGGGCGAGGTCTGGGGCAGAGGGGTCTGAGCTGCGAGGGATAGGAGGAGGGTGGGCCAACGTGCTACGCAAAGGGATGGAGAAAACAAAAGGCCCGGAAGCCGGGGTCCAAGGGAAGGGAGTGAGGTGCAGCCCTAGCCCTGGCTTCCCGGTTCTGCCTGCTGGTCTAGCTTCTAGAGGGGCCCGGCCCCTCCCCCAGCATGGCCTGCGGGCTCTCTGAACTGCCCTGGACATTCCCCGCCGTTGGGCCAAACCCTGTACTCTCCCACCAGCAGTTTCCCAAAGAGCAAATATTTATTGTCCTTGGAAGATAAAAAAGAGTCCCCTTTTAGGATCAGGGTCTGGGAGCTGCTACTGAGGCTTGCAGGGGTTCAGCAGCGGCCTGAGATGACCAGAAACCCTACCTAGAGGCTGAAGGCAGAGGAAGGAGGATGAGCTGGCCTCAGAGGAGAGGGGCCGTGGCTGCCCCAGGCTGCTGGGCGGGGTCTCTGCCCAGATCTCCATCTCCCCAAGATTTCCCCAGAATAGGTCTGAGGGTGTATAGACTCTGTCCTCACGGCATGAGGTACGAACGTGTGTGTGTGAGCGGGTAGATGTGTGCAGTCTGTGTGTGCTCAGATGCATCACTGTGGGCAGGAGGATGGGAACACATGTGTGATCCTATGGGCGTGTGTCACATGAGGCTGTGACCACATGTGTGCAGGAGCATGCCTGGGCACCCCTGGCTCTGTGTGCGTGTCCATCTGGGAGCTTGTTCATCTGTTGGCATGGGGCGGGGTAGGGGCATGTGGACACAACCTCTGTTGAATGGCCAATTCAGTCAAAAATGCAAGTAAATTTAGCAGAGGAAAAAAAACCCTGTCAGTCAGACGAGGAGTCTGAATTGGGTGGTTGTTTGACTGGATGGACCAACTGTCTCAGGCAAACAGTTTGCACTGGCTGGGGGGAGGAACCAGCTCCCCTGGGCCATCATGGAGAAACTGGAGACGGGGACCCCAACTACGGCAGAGACCGACACACAGAGACCAAGACAGAGACAGAGGTGGGGACAGATTCAGAAAGAGGGGAGGGAGGGTTGTTGAGGAGGACCAGAGACAGAGGGAGCTCCCAGGGCAGGATGGAGCTTCCCAGAGCCTACAGACACTGCGTGTGCACACAGCCCTCTGGCCCCCAGTCCCAGCTGCAAGCCGGGTCGAAGGCAGATTCATTCTTCCCTCTCACTCACCCTCAAGCAGCCCAAGGTGGACCAGAAGGGGGCACCAGACTGGAATGCAGGAAGGGAGGGTGGGATGGGCAGCTATGACAAGGAGACAGTGACAGGAATGAAGGCAGTGCAGGGGACCAGGATGGCGGTGGTGGAAGTGAAGGCAGGAGGTGACGGTAGTGACGACAGCAGAAGAGGGAATGGTAGCTGGGAGAGCCTCCCTCCCTGTCCCCTTGCAGACCACACGTAGCTGTGGTGGCCCCACAGACCTAGGGCTGTCCCCAGCCCACCCCACCGAGCACCAGCTGTGTCCTTGTCTCCAGTGGCCACACAAACACCCTCTGTGGCTCAGGGTGTGGAGCTGCATTGCAAATGGCCCAAGCCCCCAGCCAGGAATAGTTAGGGTCAATTGCCGTACCTGCCTGTGTGGATATTTATATATCTGCCCGCCCACCCGGTGTATTCATGTCTAAAGTACAACACACACATGCACGCTCACACACACACACTCGCTCACAGGATACCCCAGTCAGGCTAACCCACCCCCGGTGTGTGTCTGTGTCTCTCTGAAGAGACCTACCGGTCCCTGGACACCCCTCATGTCACCTGGTCCCTTTCTACTAATACGGGGGCCAACAGGAACCACACTGAGGTGTGTATGTGCACCCATGCACACATACACACTCACAGTCACTCAGGAACCCCACCCATGGGTGCTTGGACCCAGAGCAGGCACACTCCTATGCACACATCTTTAAACACAAACCCTCACACTCTATAGATGCCTTTGTGCACACACACCTTCATACACAGGTGCACATGCACTTTGCCCACACATTCCCTTTTTTTTTTTTTTTGCGGTACGCGGGCCTCTCACTGTTGTGGCCTCTCCCGTTGCGGAGCACAGGCTCTGGACGCGCAGTCTCAGCGGCCACGGCTCACGGGTCCAGCCGCTCCGCGGCATGTGGGACCTTCCCGGACCGGGGCACGAACCCGCGTCCCCTGCATCGGCAGGCAGACCCTCAACCACTGTGCCACCAGGGAAGCCCCACACATTCCCTTTGCGTGCGTACATACACACATTCACATGCCTCTGCATACACATATCCCTAACACATCACACCTTCAAGCTCACGGTATAGGAAGAGCTCTGGGCGGGAATTAGGAGTGCTGGGAAGGAGGAGAGAGGCTGAGGGCAATAGAAATCAGGGAACCGTGGCAGGCCTGCCTGGTGAGGTGTGGGTAGGTGGCAGTGTGACTGCACGTGTGTGTGTGTTTGAACGTGTGTGTCCAGTATTTTGGAACCTTTCCACTGCCTCCTCTCCAAACCCCCTGGAGGGCCATCCCCACCCCCACCCTGCTCACAGAAGGAAACAGAGGCCAGGGCAGAGCAGCTGGGCCTCGGGAGGTCAGCGTCCCCAAGTTTGGGGCTTGCAAGCCTTAGCATCTGTGTTGTTCTTGGAACACCCAGGCCAGATAAGGACTGGGGTCAGAGCTCGGCTCTCGTGGGAAAGGACTCTCTGGAAGGCTCCCGACCCATTCCTTTCCCAGATGTTGGACCCCAGAGCAGGCAGCAGGAGGGCAAAGGGGATGGCTAGGGGACAGGTAGGGCCCCATCACGCTGGGCTGGAGAACTGGAGGGGGTCCACAGCAGATTCAGATTCACAGATGCCCAGGAATGTGCAGTGACCCCTCAAACCAGCCCAGGGACCTCCAATTGTCGGGCCTGGAGCAGACAGAAAGGGATGATACCAGACACCCTGCTCTCTGCAAAATCTGGACTTGAGACCCTCTGCTCCAGGGAACCTCATTAGGTTCTGGAGCCAGGGCTAATGGTCAGAGACTCGGTGTCTGAGAAGTCTGCAGCTTAGCTGGATGGAGAGGCTGTTTTGAGGAGATGGATGGAGTGCTAGGCGACATCAAAGCACCATGTCCCATCCAAAGCAAATCCAGGTGTTGGTCCTGGGATTGGTTATCGGGGCCAGCAGGGGACCCAGTTCTGGTCCTGGTCCCATCACTGACTCCTAGAGACTCTTGCCCTCTGGAGACCTCAGTGTTCACACCTGTACAATGGAGTGGGGTCTTAGGTCAGCTCAGCAGACACACAGTCCCCCCAGCACAGTCAGTTTGGGGCATCTTCGGACCTGAGTCTCTTCCTTCCCCCACTTGCACCAACCTTTGCCCCCTGCCCCGGTCTCAGTGCCTCAGAGAAGGCTGGAGCTTCTTTGCTGGAGCTTAGAGCTAAGAGTCAAGTCAACAAGGGAACAATCGGCTGGAATTCTGCATGAATACAGGGCTCATCTAGGGCTACAGAGATCATCGAGGAGGGACTGGGGGATTCTTGTGTCCCCTGGGAGCCTTGCCTGACTGCAAGCCCCACCCCACTGAAGGGGGGCCCTGCCTTCAGGAGTCCTGGTCTGAGGGGATAAGCAGGAACCTCTCTGGTAGGTGTAGCAGGCCCCTCCCCCAGCCCATCCCCCACCTAGCCTGCCTGCAGCTCCCTGCCTGACCTATAATCACTGTAGATGCAGTTTGGGGTCAGGAACCATGAAGAGGAACCACTGACTGCATCAGTCAAGAGCCCTCACCACCTTCACACTCCCCCTGCCTGGCCCTGGGGTCCCCCCAAACCCATCATCCCACTGAGAACAGAGGCCACAGGTTCAGATGGGCTGGCCTGGGCTGGAGCACTGGGGTCGGGCCCTCCCTGCAGCCCCAGGCCTCCCAAACTTCAGTTTCCCACCTAGGAGTTGGGCTCCAGTCCTGCCAGCTTGACCCTTGGGCTGCTCCCTGATTTGGTAGGAACTTTCCAATCCATCAGGTTTAATCTCCTAAGGCTCCCTGGAGAAGAACTTTCTAACAACGCATGACAAGAGACTTGTCCAGAGGCCAGACGAGGGTCCTTCTGAGGTCCTGGGATTCCCTCCCTCCTCTTGGGGAAACTGAGGCTCAGAAGAGGAAGGCTGTCTCCATAGCAACTGAGAGATAAGAGGGGCAAGGGGCCGGGAGAGTATTTGAGGTCCAAAGCTCCAGCCACTAATTCTCCCCTCCTGCAGAGACATGGGATAAGATGATGCTTTTTTTTCTACCATGAAAGACTCAGCAGGACCACAGATATGACCCAGTCCCTGCCCTCAGGGCTCGCAGTCTATCAAGAGAGAGGTAAGAATCAAGAATCTGAGGTCTTACTCTGCTGGGGGCTCAGAAGCAGATCCAGGAAGACCTAGGAGAAAAGGGGACATTTGAAGGGTATATGAGACCCCCCCCGCAAGCCAAGAAGGGGAGGGCAAGTCAGACAGTGAGAAGCAGGCGTAGAGACTCACCAGGGTTCAGGCAATGGGAACCCCAGGGCAGTGGTGCCTGCAGGGAAGTGGCTCCCAGAAGTGGAGCCTCCAAGTCTCTGAGCCCAGCCCCGCACACAATAAGTTCTCAAGCCTTTGGGGAGTAAGTGATCTGATCCAGGGGCGTCACAGGAAGGCGTCTGAGCAAAGGAGTGGCTCCATCAGGTCTGACCTTCCAGAACACTTTTCTTTCCCTCTCATCCCTCTTCTCTCTCTGCTAGGTCATCACGTCTTTGCCCCCATCCGCCCCCAAAGAGCCCTCTGTGATCATGCTTAAATTGGAAAATATATGTGGAGCACTAAGTGGGAGGGGCGGAGGTGGCCACTCTTCCGTCAGGGACCCAGCTCTGCTCCCTGGGCCAGGAATGGCTTCCAGAGCCGGCTGTGGGGCGAAGGGTGTTGCAGAGGGGCGGCGTATGCTAGTTGGCCCAGAAGTCAGCACTCCTGTTCCCTGCCTCTGCACGCCCACACCAGCTCAGGAAGGCAGGGAAGGAAAGGGGTGCAGTGGAGGTGGGGGGAGGCTAAACCACCAGTCTCCCTATGGAGAGAGCATGACTGAGTCCATAGTCGCCGGGGCTTCTGCCTCCCACCTGGGAAACGGGGCTTGAGGTTTTCATTCACTTCTGAAGAGGCAGAGGGGCCCCGGAGATGGAGCAGTGGCCCAGGACAGGTAGGAGCTGGGTGTGTGACTTTGAGCTGCCTCTTGTCCTTACTGGGCCCAGCTGGTGACCAGTGCCTCCTCCAGCTCTGGGGAGGTCTCTGAGATATGCATAGCCATTCTTCTGTTACCCTGGAACCTCCTGCAAGGTAGCAACTCACCTGTCTCCATCTGGGGCCCTTCAGCCTCTTCCACAGCCTGAGAGGGCCCTGGGTGTTGGGAAGGGCTGGGGACCTGGTCTGGATGAGCTGGGTGACCTCTAGCATGCCATTGCCCCTCTCTGAACATCGTTCTCCCACACAGTTTTATAAACTTCCCCATCTGGCCAGTTCAGCCACGTCCATGGCGCCTGTGGGCCAGGCTCTGTGCCGGGTGTCGGACAGCCAGGCAGACACAGCCCTGGTCCCAGCCCGAGATGTTCCCAGTGTCACTGCCAGTTCATTGCTTAGCTCAGCTAGCGTGCCCTGAGGCATTCAGGGTGAGAGGAAACTGAGGCCCAGAGAGATGGCCCAGCAGTCCCCAGATGGCCCAGTCTGAACAAGGACCACCCACATAGACGGTCCCTCCAGGCCAAGCAGGACCCAGTGTCAAGAACTAAGGGTCCCCCACCCAAGGTCTCCCCACCACCGCCCCCAGGCAAGACCCAGTGTCTGAGCTAACCCCCTTCCCACTGCCTCCTCCTTCCTGGCCCCCTCGTCCCTTCAAACCGCAGGGCCCATCCGGCCTCTGGAAAGCATGCCCAGGACCTCGGTGATATTTTGAGTTTAAGAAAACTTTGCAGTCGGCAGGAGCTCTTAAAGGTTATAAATAGCAGCAGCAGGAGCCCATGCCGGGAGAGGCGGAAACACGTGTCAAACACACATGGGAGGTGGTATTCCAAGGCACAGACCCCCTCCTCACCACCACTAGGGACTCACCAGGCTTCAGGGGATTTTACAACCACTGGAGTGGGAAGTCACACCCCACCTGGAAGGTGTCTGGGAAAGGAGGCTCTGCTCTTGCCCCGAGCCAGGGTCCCTGAGCGGTTGGCCAGGTTGCCCCGGGCACATGGGGGCACTGCTGAAAGGGGTTTGGGGTGGGAGGCCTTACTCCTACCCTCTCCCTCTCTGCCCAACACGGGAACCCCGGGGGCTGAGAGGAGTTTTGGATCGTGTCCCCTCTAACCCCGGTCAGCATAAGCCCAGGGTGAAGAAGGGATTATTCCAAGGTCACACAGGAGCTGGGTAGGATTCAGACCCCCAACGCACAGTTCCTTTCACCAAATGCTGCTGCTGCATCCCTTCCATTTTGAGGGACCACAGGACAACACCTTACCCCACCTGATTAAGCACAGCTGGAGGACTGTGTGGAGGGGCCCCTGATATGAGTCATCCCCTCCTGATCTGGGGGTGAGCAGACCCTAGGGCCTCATCTCTCAACAGCCCATCCAGTCCCCACGTTTCCACTTCTGATGAAGATCTGCCTTTGAACAGATGAGGAAGGGAGCTCTGGAGAGGGCAAGGGATTCCCCCCACCCCAGAGGGCTGCACACCCATGCCCACCTTGGCAGGGTGTGGCTTGTGGACAACCCAAGGCCAGGTGTAGGGTCTTCACAAGGAATTCAGCTCTGGTTTGGGCCACTGCAGTCTCAGGTTTGCCTTGAAGGCCATACGCTTTGAGGACGTGCTCTCAGGAGCCTGGTCTGAGGGAACACAGCCATGAAGACTCCTGTGATTTTCCCGACTGCGCCACAGTATGCATAGGCAGGAACCGTTACTCCAATGCAAAGACTGGGAAGCCAAGGCGTGTCTGAGTTCCCCACGGTCTTCCCCGGTTCTGCCTCACTTGTGCCCCACCTGCTGTCCATGGCCCCCCGCAGGCCTGGGGGCAGCAGCCAGGCCTGGCGTCCAGGCGCTCTGAACCTCAGGGAGCCCCGAAGGGTTTATGGGGCTCCTAATGAATGGGCCTGTTGAGCTCAGAGGGGGCCGGGCCCGAGTAAACATGACTGGGTCTGAGCCGCCATTCTCCCCCTGCCTCCTTCCTCAGGACCCAGGACGAAAATACGACTTCCTGTCCCTGGAGCTGAGGGCTAGACTCGCCCCTCAGAGCCCTGGGCTGGGGCCCACAGGAGGAGCACAGCCTGGCCTGCACGGGAAGCCCCCAAGCTTGCGGGGGAGACGGGACCTCAGGTTTTCAGAGTCATGGGTCTGCATCCAGGACCCGAGTGCTTGGGCACTTTATGGGGCCCCTTCAAGCCTTGAACTGCCCATCTGTTAATGACAGACTGGGAAACTGGGGCCATGAATAGGAAGGGGATCCACGGGTCAGGACAGAACAGGCACTGAGCCCCAGCCTCTTGCTTCTCTGGCCAGTGAGGATGGGAGCAGTGGGAAGAGGAGGGGGCGTGTGTGGGCTCAGCGGAGGGAGAGGCTCCGTGGGGGGAGGCTCAGGGTAGTGGGAAGCTTTACAGAGGGCAAAAGAGGTCTTCCCCCTGGGACACAGCTGCCCACTGACCTGTAAAGCTGAAGTCTGCCCCTCCTCCATTGGCCCTGGTCACTGAATGGGTCCTACATGCCCTGGGATACCCCCTGGAGCCAGACACTTGGGAGTAGCCCAGGCCAGGGGCAGGAGCCCTGTTAAGTGCTATTTGTCATAGTCTCACTATATGGCCCTGGCCAGCCCAGTCTACTCTCTAAGCCTCATTTTCCCTACCTGAAGGCCAGGTATTGGCAAGTTCCCTGCCCCTCTTTCCAGCTTGTGAACTAGAAAGTACTTTGGAAACTATAAAGAGTGCTACCCTCCCCAGGAGCCTGGGAGACCTGGGGAGAGTTCGCCCCTGAGTGCGGGGGCCCTAGGAACATGCCCCAGCCACTGGGTGGTTCCAGGCCAGCCGCCTCACATGCTAAGCACTGGGGGCTGTGGCTGGAATGTGTGGAGAGGCAGCTGCCACGTGAATCATTACACCTCATCAGGCTGAGCCTGGGACTTCCAGACTCAAACCAGCTCAGACTGGGCTCTGGCAGAAGGGCAGCCTCCAACTAGGATCTCCGGGCCCTGAGGTGAGGTTCCAGGATCTTGCATGGTCTCTTCCTCACCATCTGTCCACGTCCTCACCCTTTTAGCGTCCAGGTCCAGCACTGGTTCTGCTACAGCTCATTCTGCAGAACCACAGAGAGAGGTCATCCTGTCTACAATCCCCTGCCTCTGTGACCTCTAACTACATAAGCAGGCCCTGAGCCTGGGGGGAACCGGGGTAGTGGGGCAGCCAGTCAGGGCTTCCTGGCTGGTTAAACACCAGGAGCCCATGTTCCAGTAAGTAAAGAGTCTGATAGAGAGAGGGTGGCTATGGGTCTGCAGGGATCAGGACAAGGGCTTGGTGGACAAGGGTCCCCATCTCTCCTAGCTGGGGGACACCGGGTGCTCAGTGCTTGGAGGGGAAGCCTTCTCAGCCTCAGTTTTCCTGCTTGTGACCTGGGTTTGAACTACCCTCATCCACCATTTGATTGCTCCAGGCGCCCAAAACTTGAATGAAGTCACTCATAGGGGCTGTGCTCATACCTCGTGGTGGCCTGAAATTTCTGGGATGTGGAAAAGGCTGGAAGGGGCAGGCAGGGACACAGGAACAGAGAGAAGGAGAGCTAATCAGAGAAAGTCTTGGCAGGGCAAGGAGAGGACCACTAAGGTACACACACACCTGAGGGACTGAACGGGCACGGGCGCCTGGCAGGCAAGCCCATGGACAGTGGCGGGGAGGGCCCAGCCCAGGGCACCTGAACACTGGTACACTTGGACCTGCCTCTGCTTCCTGACCAGGGGTCTGGGACAAAGTCCTAGGCTGGTGCAGGGTTTGGTAAAAAATAATTAATTTTTCTCTTCAAGTGAAAGCTCTGACTCAGGCCTTTTCCTGTCCCGAACAGCAACATCCTTGCTTAGGCCTGAACCACAGAAGCTGCTCAGGGCTATCCACAGCCTCCCCATGGCCAATTTGAGTCTACTCTGTGGCTCTAGGCCCCATTTGGAACGTCCTGTGGGCTCCAGGTGAGTGGGGTTCCGGGGAGCCCTGAGACCTGAGTGTAGCTGGAAGGGGTGAGGCTGGGGCACCCAGTTGGGTTAGTGTGTGTGTACCTGTGCCTGTAGGGCAGACAACGTATGCCCACTAGGAGATATCTATAGGTCTGGTGCTACCGCAGCAGGGGCCTGTGACCATGTGATCAGAAGGGACAGGAATCCCACACTCCCAGCCGCCTGTCCCGGGAGTGCTCCCTGCCTGGGACAGGGCAGTCTGGCCCCCTGTGTCCCAGCTTCCCGCCATTCACCTTCCTGAGAAGTGAGAAAGTCAGGCTTCCTGCTGCAAGGGGAGGGGGCTGCTTGACCAGCTGCCTGGGAACCTCCAGTGACTCATCCGGGTGGGGGGTGTTTATGAGCAGCTGAAATGGCTGTAAAAGTGGCACCTAGGTTCACTTATGGCCGGCCATCCCCTCCCCTACCAGCCCCTTGCCTTGAAAAGCTTCCAGAGGGGCTTGGGAACCTGGAAAGAGGTCTGGGATTGAGGCTTGGTGGGGGCTCAGCCTGGGGTCAGGGTTCAAGCAGGGGTTAGAGATCAGACAGGGAAAGGACTCAGCCTGGGGATAAAGCTAACTCTGGGATCAGGGCTGAGATCGGGATTCAGGCTGACTTTGGGGCTAGGGTTGAGGGAACGAAGGGTCAGGGTCCATGGGCTACTTTTACCAGATAGCTTCCAGGCTCGAGCAAGGGATTTTCTGAGGGAGTGAGGCCAGGCTGCAGGTCTCAGAGAGCCTCTGTTTTTCCTGTTTGAGTCTGGTGCCCACCCAGGCCCCAGGGTCTGTGTACCTTGGCCAGAGCCCTACTCATGGTGGCCGTGGCGGCAGCAGAGGCCTGTCAGCCTAGGGCTGCTGAACCAGAGTGCAGCCCCTGCTCCAGTTCTGAGCTCCAGTGACAGCCTTGGCTCCTCCTCCTAGGCTCCAGCCTGGGGATCAAACAGGGGAGTCCCCACAGGGACTTACTCCCACTCCCCACCCCCAACCAGAACTTTCTAAACACCATTGAAACTGACCTGAAACTGACCAGAAACTGACCCTGGGGCCCTGGGGCTTGCCTGTCAAAAAGGGTGGGCTGTGCTCTGCCAGGCACTGGGGTGCTACCAGTTAATATGTGACACCCCCACCCCCATGGTGGCACTTTAACCAGAGGCCTGGGGGTGATTTAGGGGGTCAGTGGCCCCGCCCACAGTGGTGGAATGTCCAGCAGGAGACTCTGGAGTGAGGCACATGAATTATGGCTAGGGAAACACCCTTAAGGGGCCCAGAGCCCATGATCCCTCTGTGCAGCCCTATCCACAGCCCACCCTGGTCCTCCCAAGCACAGGGTATTGTTTGTTTCTCAAGCTCAAGCTTGCTGGTGTCAGATCTGAGAAGGACTTCCTCCATCAACTCCTAGTTTCACCTCTCAGTACCTCCAATCCCTCCATGAATGTTCTTTTCCTATCATCAAGGGGTGTGGGTCATCAAATCATAAAACTTGGAATCGAATTGCTTAGAAACAGAGACATAAAGCGTCTTTGAAGAACCATGAGTGTTCTTTAGGTGCCTGCTCTGGGCACCTGAGCCTCTGTCCCTGTTCCCAAAGAGCCCACACACCATAGGAAGCAGTCCCCAAACCACAGCCACCCCTCCCCCAATAATGGAAGAGATGGAGACACAAGGAGAGAGGGATGTCCTTTACACCAGGCAAAGAAGTATGATCCTGGCTGAGGAAACTACAAAGGCAAAGGCAGAGCAGTGAACACAGAAAGAAGACCAGGAGTCTAGTCAACAGTGCCTGTTGGGGAGAGTCACCTTTGGAGGAAACTGCCTCAAACAGCAGTCTAAACACCAGGACAAGAAACTTGAGGGTAGTGGGGCATGGAGGAGAGTATGGCCATAGAAATGTATGGAGAAGACCCTTGTGGGTGCAGTCTGGGAGATGGGTGGGTTTGAGCAGGAGGAGGGGGTGGGTTGCCAGGAAAGTTGGCTGCAGTTGGACTCCAGTGGCCTTAGGGCTTGGGCTTGGGCACTCATTCACTTTGAAGAGAGGGGTCATCCCTGAGACAGGGGGCCGGTTTGAGGGCTCTGAGGAGCTCAATTTCCACAGGCTGAGCCTGGGGAGCCCCCAGAGTCCATGGGTCTCTCAGAAACCCAGAGAGATACCCACCCTCGGAGGCACTGAAACAGTAAAGTTAAAAGTGCCCTTTGAATCAGCTGGTCAGCTCCCCATTTTACAGATGAGGAAACTGAGGCTCAGACAGCAGGGAGAGTCGTCGTGTCCAGGATACACAATTGGTAAGTGGGTGAGCTGGGGTTGCCACTTAGCCCGGAAATTTCCTACGGCCCTGACAGTCGCATTAGCTTCCTCCTGACCATCCTTAAAGCCCTTTGCTCCAGGCATCCCCAGGCCCTCCCTGCACCTCAGCTTCCCCACCTGATACTTAGAGGTCGTAGGCTTGGGGTCCGAGGTCCCCTCCTCTGAGCACTCCTGCATCCCCTACTGGGCGGGAGCACATAAGCCCCGCCCCCATCTGGCCTCTGCCCCCAAAGTCTCCTCCCGCCCTTTTCCCAAGTTGAGGGTCCCCAGTGGGCCAGAGCCTGCCAAGAGCTTTTGGGGGTGTGAAGGAGTGGGAGAGGGAGGCGGAACCCCACGGTGGGGGTCCCGGCCGAGACCTTGGTCTTGCGGCCCCTAGCCGCCCGGGGTGGAGTCAGGGGCGGAGCTAGAGAGGCCGGGCCGGCGTCTGGATGGGTAGAGACTCGGAGAGACCCGGACCCGGCAGAGACTGGGGAGGGAGAGAGAGGGACGTGAGCCCAGAGACGCGGGCAGGGACGGGGGCGGGTCTGGGGCACAGCAGACCGACCCACTCGGGAGATTCCTGAGGCTGGGGGTCCAGGCGAGGGCGGGGCGGGCAGGAGGGCGGTGGCGGAGCCAGGCTCTGGGGCTGGCGGCAGAGCAGCCTCCCCGGGGATCCCGGTCCAGCCTGAGCGGGAGTCCCGCGGGCAGACAGACAGCGCTGCGGCCGGGGGCGCGCGGGGTACCTCCAGTGAAGAGGGCCTGCTTCGCGGCTGAGGGCCCCTATTCACCGACCGGGGCCGGACGATCAGAAAAAATAACGTCTGTGCCTTCCCGGAGAGGAAAATGAAGCGGCGGGAGCGGCTCGGGCCACGTTCCCGGGCCCCGATGTCAGAGCTCCCCGGGTCCCGTCCCCTCCACACTCACATCCCGCCGCTGTGCGACCCCCGGCCGCGGCCTCTAGAGAAATGTCCCGGGGCACGGGGCGGCGGGCTCCGCTCTGCCGCTCCACACACCAGAGTCGGAGAAGACGGAGGGGGGGCGGGGGCGGGAGAGGCCCAGGGAGGGCGCAGGGGAGGGAAGAGGCGCCCGGGCCGTGGGGGGGAGGGGGAGCGGCAGACGCCGAGGCGAGGGACGCGCGCGGCGGGCGGCGGCTCCGAGAGGCGGCCGGGCGGGGGGCGCTGGAGGCCAGGCCGGCCGGGGGGAATCCCAAGAGCTCCATGAAGTCTCCCCGGGGCCGCGGACGGGGCGCTGTCCTGGGGAGGCTGTCGGGGGATCCCCGACACCCATGGCTAGGCGGGGGCCGCGGCGGCGCGCTCGGAGTAAGTCGGGGTTGGGGGCCAGCGGCGAGGGGAGCGGGCTGGAGTTGGGTAGGGTGACTCCGGGCCTGACCGGGGCGGCGGGCTGGTTTGTCTCGGTGTCAGTCAGCGGCGCCTCTTCGGAGCCCCTTGGAGCCGCCAGCCCCGCGCCGCTCGGCTTCATGGCTTTTTTGGAAACTTGCAAATGTTTTCGTAGAGAGAAAAGGGGGAGGGGAGGGAGGGACCGAGGGAGTGACCGAAACGGAGCTCGGGGCTGCTGGAAGAACGGAGGCCAAGGCCGGGGGAGCTAGAGACGGACTGACAGACAGGCAGAGAGACCGGGCGTCCCGGCCGCAGGCGCGCTCTAGCGGCGCGGGCGCAGGCGGGGCTCCGGACGAGGATGGGGAGGGAGTGCCGGAGGCGGCCGCGGACGGGATGAGGATCAGAGGGGGCCGAGGGGCAAGGAGCTGGCGGCCCGATCGCCGAAGGGCTCAGTGTCTTTGCAAAGTTGGGATCGAGTACCCAAGCTGCACGCCCGGAGCTGCGCAAAACGCGTCCCCCCACCCCGCCCCCTACTTGCGCTAGCCGCGGAGCTAAAAATAACAGCCCGTTCGCCCCCTGCAGACCGCGACCCCAACCCCTCCCCCGACCCCTCCCCCACTGGGCGTGGGGCAAAGCCACAGCTCCCAGTTCCCCAAAAGAAAAAAAAAAGAAAAGAAAAGAAAAGGCGGCGCGGGGGGAGAGGGGGGCGGGGGGCGGGCCGGGGGCGGGGGGCCCGGCCATATGGATGTGATTTCTCCTCTCCGAGGCAGACGGGCAGCTCCGCAGCTCTCGGCGCCCGCCCGCCGCCCGCCCGGCCCCCGGCTGCCTCCCTTCCTCCCTCCCTCTCTCTCCTTTGCGCTCGCTCCCTAGCCCTCAGCGCATGGGCCCCGCGCCGGGCCCCGGGGCCTCGGGCCGCCGGGCCTCCGGGGTCCCCTAGGCCCTGGCGTGGGCGGGGCAGCCCGGCCTGACGCAGCTCTGTACCCCACCACCACCACCACCAGGGCCGGCGGCGGCGGCTGCCCCGAGGGACGGGGCCCTAGGCGGTGGCGATGGGGGCCTCCCGGATCGCGCCCGGCCTGGCGCTCCTGCTGTGCTGCCCAGTGCTCAGCTCCGCATACGTGCTGGTAAGTCCCCCGCTCGCAGTCCAGGACAGGCTTCGGGCTTGCTCTGGGGTCCCTGGGCGGGGGCTGGGGGTCGGGGGAAGGTGTCCAGGGCTCAGAGGCTTGAGTTCCCCCAGTAACCTGAACTTTGGGTGGGCGTCCCCTTTGGCCCGGGATCCTCGGTGCCTGCTGTCTCTGGGGTGTCTGGACTCTGGGTTCCAGATGCCTAAGATTTCCCTATTTATGAAGACTGGGTTGGGGTCCCAGGTCTGGAAATCTGTGGTTAGGGTTCTCCTATCTTCTGCTTCTTTGAGCATCACTGCTCTGTGTCTCCCTGGAAGATGACAGTGTGATCTAGCAGAAGATTAGGCTTTGGCCCTGATGTAGGGCCACACAGATTTGCTCTGGGGTCCTCTGTTTTCTGCAAGTTTTGTTTGCAATCTGACACACAGGGCTGTGGGGCTGAGGTCAGGGGGTAGGATTTAAGGACCCCTCAAGCTCTCACCTTCGCATGCACACACACATGCGTGCACTCATGCCCAGCTTCACCCAGACTGGAAGATGTCTGCCCAGGGAGGTGGGTATGGTGTGGCATGGAGGAGGGATGGAGCTCCCCTGAAGGAGACTGACCTCACAGAACACTCTCACAGGAGGAACATGCTCCGGTGAGTGAGGAGACCCACATTGGTACCCTCCTGAGAGCAGAGGCCCAGAGGGGACCAGAGAGAGAAGAAGCGACAGATAAGGTTAGAGAGAGAGAAGAGAGAGACAGAGACAAAGAAGATGGGGGTGAGAGCTCCCCAGAGCAGGAGGAGTAGATAGACCAAGAATAGCAAAGAAAAATAGGGAGAGACTGGCGGAGGCCAAGAGCTGGAGACAAAGAGCCAAGTGCCCTCCTCAGACTGGGCCAGGGTCTGGGGACCATTTCCTGGGGAGTCAGTCAGATCCCACAGCAGCCCTGTCCTGGGGGATCAGCCATTGCTGAGGAGACTGCCTGTGTCTGACTTCAAGGCCCCCGCTGCCTCCCCCTCACCTCCCAGGTGCGGCTATTTGCCATCTAGAGACACAGGCGGGCAGCCTTCCCCTGACCAGCTCCCTATCCAGGCGGAGCCCCAGGCGGGAAGGCAGGAGCTCTTGGATTCCTCCAGCTCTGCCAATGCCTGTGTAACCTTGGGCTATCCTTCTCCGCGCCTCAGTTTCCTATCTGTAAAAAGACACCAAGAAAGAAACATTTGCCTAAGAATCCCTTGATCTGAGGCTCTCCTCTCCTCTGCTGGCCTCAGTACACCCCATTCACTGTTGTCCATGCCCACACAGCATGGCACCCCAAAGCCAGAGACATCGCCCCATACAAGGATTTGTTGATAAGGAAACTGAGGTTCAGAGACGATCAGCACCCTGTGCAGGGATGCTCAAAACACTGGTGAATGCCAGGGCCCAGAGCCATTTCCCCAGCCTCCCCTCGGGCCAGGCTCACCTTTCCCAGGGCCCCTTCCAGGGTGTGTGAGCATAGCCACTGTGCAGAGCCAGCCAGTGTGGTCTGTGTGCACACATGTGTACAAGTGACTGTAGAAGAATAGACAGGGTGATGGGCGTGGGTGACCTGTGTGTCCGAGCAGGGCTCTGTGGGACTCAGCATGGTATTCTCTGGGTCTGCGTAAGTGCGAGTGTCTGAGACCTTGCGTGAGCTCACGTGTGTCTGAGGCTGTGGTCTGCACATGACTTGTAGAAGCATGGTTATGCATGTGTGTGTATATTTGTGGTCACATGTGCATCCAGGTCTATTGCTTTCTTGTTTTTATTTAATAAATGCTTCTATAATGCTGTCTGCTTGCCAGAAACTGTTCTAAGCACTTTACAATATTAGCTAGTTTAATCTTTCCAACAACCCTCTGAGAAAGGTTCTGTTATTGTCCCCTTTAACTGACCTTCACACAACCGATATGACCATTATTTGTTGTATGTCAACCAGTGCCAAGCCCTGTGCCTCTATGAGGGACCCACACTGACTTCCAGGCAAGCTGAGGCACATGCAGAGAATTTGCCCAGCTTAGCCCTGGCCCAAGGCTGAGGGTAGGAAAGGAGGAGGGATGCCAGGGCTGGGTGTGCCCTGGGACCTTGTTGGGACATCTATGGCTGGACACTCAGGCCGTGAGTGCAATGAACCTTCCGTGGCTCCGGGGATAGAGGATATGGCCTGAGGGTCACCCAACACCCTGTAGGCCCCCTGGCCTCAGCTGGAGCCAGCAAGAAACTGAGAGTCTGCCAGCTCCCTCTCCTAAACCCAGGGGATACTGCTTCCACCCTCAGCTGATGGACCCTGTCACCAAACCTATATGCTGCCTGCCCAGCTGGCCCCAGGACCAGGCTCACATCTTCCTCCGTGAGGGACCTCATGGTTGGAGGACCAAAAAGTGTCCCACTGGGAGGACACTGGCCGTGGCCAGACTCAAATGGTCCATCTTGTGCCTTACAGAAGAGTAGCTGTGAGGTTGAGAGTCAGGTGGGGTGAAGTTTGGAGGAAGGGATGGGCCCACAGATTGTGAGTGGGAGGAAAGGGGTGGTCTTATCCTTGGGGATGCCTCATCCTAAGGACACCCTCAGCATGCACACTTGTGAAGGAGAAACTGCAGTGGGAGAGGCTGAAGGTCAGCGTTGTGGGGTTGGGAGGCTTAGAGTGTAGAGACATGACCTCAGGGTCAGACTCAGGAGAGACTGTGGTAGGTGGGACCCAGGGAACCATTCTCAGCAGGCTCCAAGGGCAGCTCAGCCAAGGGGCTCACTTTTAAAGACAGGAAGGAACCAACACGTATTGAACAGTGGCCGTCCCCAGAATCTGACCTAGAAATGGTCACAAATATTTTCTCATTCCATCTGTTCATCCACCCATTTTATGGGAAAGGGCCCTGAGGGTCATACAGTGAGTCTGTGGCAGAGGTGGCATTTGAACCCAAGTCTTCAGACTCCTGCACTGAGCTTCTTCCTCCAAAGCAGGGTGAGGGCTTGTGCTGGCAGGAGATCCCTATGTCCCACTCAGGTTTTCTTTTTCTTCCTTTTCTCTCTCTTTTTTTTTAAAGTAGAATCCTTTGATTATTTTACTTTTATTTTCTTATTTTAATGTCATAACTAATACTTGAATATGTTCTTTCTTATAAAAGAGACAAGTAATACAGATTAAACAGAAGTTATCCTTGATTACTCCCAAACCCATTCCCTATTCTAGAGAAAACAATTTTAAACAGTGTGGGTGGGGGATGTCCTCCCAGATCTTTTTCTGTATATTTCCAAACAGGTACCTTTTTGTGTGCATATAAAGTAGATAGTTTTATTCTGTCATTTGCTGTCTGTTTGTTTTTATAAATTTATTTATTTTATTTATTTATTATCTTTGGCTGCATTGGGTACGTTGCTGTGCATGGGCTCAGTAGTTGTGGCCCGCAGGATCTAGAGCACAGGCTCAGTAGTTGTGGTGCATGGGCTTAGGTGCTCCGTGGCATGTGGGATCTTCCCGGACCAGGGCTCGAACCCATGTCCCCTGCATTGGCAGGCGGATTCCTAACCACTGTGCTACCAGGGAAGCCCCTCTATTTGTTTTTTAGTAAATGATAGCAGTTTGTAGATAGGGCTCTGCCATATGCATTTTTCTACTTAAAGGTGTGTCTTGGAGATCTTCATGTCAGTAAATATAAATCTTTTTAAATGCTGCATAGTGTTCCAAAACCTGAGATTCATTAAGCAGTCCCTAGGAATGTACATTTAGATAGTTTCATGTGTGTTTGTATGAGTGTGTGTGTGTGTGTGTGTGTGTGTGTGTGTGTGTGTGTGTATGAGAGAGAGAGAGAGATTCCAGATGGTGGCAGGGAAACTCCTTGAAGTGCCTTCTCATGTCCTTGTGTGACCATTTCCCTGTAGGATATTTCTAGATTCTGTCATTGCTGGGTCTGAGAACATGCATATTTTTTATTTTAATAGATATGGCCAAACTGCCCTCTAAAAAGCCTGTGTGGGTTTATACTCAACACTAGGAATGACGGAGGAGGTCTCTTCCCCACACCCTCTGTCTCATAGGGTAGCCTGAATTTTCTTTTCCTCACCTTTGCCATGGTGTCTCTTGCCATTTTAATTTGCCAATTACCAGTGAGCTTTTGGACTTTCACATTGGCTTATTGTCCATCTTCTAAGAGCTTGCTCAGAGCCATTACCCATCTTTCTATGGGTTATTTGTCTTTTTCGTATTGATTCGTTGAAGCTTTTTATATCACCTGACCTTAAGCACCTCCACCCTCCACCCCCAGCTCTCAGAGCTGCCTGTGGACAGAGCAGGAGGAGGGGGGCCGAGCCCTCCCGGGAACTTGGGTTTTCTTCGGAATGTTTTAATGAGGCATCAAGAGGCCTCCCCCAGATTCCTGTTGTGGGCCTTCTGGGGACACTCCCTGGTCCGGCCACCACATCAGGAAGGCAGCTCTTTCAGAGAGCCCCCAGGAAAAAGAAAGGGTGGAGTGGGGGGTTTGCAGATGGCTGAAATTGTCTGCAAAATACAGTGTGACTGGGAGAGGGTGCAAAGTTTTGCTCAGATTCTCAAAGACATCAGAAACCTCCAAACCTTTCAGAACCCCAACTCTGGGACCTGCCTTGTGCAGAGGTAAGACCTGGTAGGATTCTGTTCTGCTGACCAGGTTGGGACCTGCCTTGTGCAGAGGTGAGACCTGGTAGGATTCTGTTCTGCTGACCAGGTTATGGTTAGGTTAGGTCATACCATCCTTCTGGGCCTTGGTCCCCAAGCCCAGGTAGAGGCCACTTATGAAGATCCACAGGGTCCTAGCAGCCAACTCTGCCATCCCAGGCTCTATCCCACTGTCTGCCCTGAAGGCCTCCACGCTGGCCAGGATGAGAGGCGTCACAGTGCCTCCCCCCAGCCCCTCCCAGCCCCGAACACAGGCAGCCTGTTCAGGAAGGCCAGGCGAAGGGGAGGAAAAGTCAGCACTTGTCAGCCGTGGCATGGTGGGCCAGGAGCGTCCCCGGCAGGGAACCCGTCCCAGCCTGCTCAGGCCAGCCAGCCAGACAGAAGGCAGCAAGGGCAGGGAGCAGTCCCTAGCCAGCTGGCATGGGAGACATCGAGGGGTGCCAGCACAGGTCCCAGTAGTGGAACCTGGAGAAGAGGGGCAGGAAGGCCAGGAGGTCACGAGGGGGTCTCCTGTTAGCCAAGGTTTTCTCCTTCTGGCTTTTCTGAAGGTACAAACTCTCCTTCCTCCTAATACGAGGGTGCAACTATCCTCTGCCCAGTTAGAGCTGAGCACAAGCTGCCGTCACCAACGCCATCACCATCTGATCACCTCTACGTCTACCTCCATTCCTGAATTACCTTTGTGGAAGCTGCCTTAGGTGCTCTGCAAAGAGGCTCTTGCTTGACACAGTGAAAGATAAAATCCAGAAGAACTCTGTGGAAAACTGGTATCGAGGCTGGCACTAGAGGATCCATGTGGCGGGGTACTTCCTTCCTCCTTTCTTTCCCTTCCTCTGGGGTTGCTGCTTCAGTATCAAGCAGACCTTAGCTCCATTCCTGGCCCTCTTCCTTCTAACTGTACTCTCGCCTCAGTGGCCTCATTTGTAAGATGGAGATGTTGAAGGAGATGTGGTTAAAGCTCCAGGAGCAATGGCTGGTGCCAACATGTAGAGGGGCTCTCATGGGGTGGGAGACACTGGTCACATCCAGGGATGAATGTTGGTAGATCTGCTTTCTCTAGAGGTGAGCAAGAAGCCAGCAGCTGCCTTCCCCCGGGGGAGCAGGCCGACCCCAGTCAGAGCGATGGATGAGATGACCCAGGAGGGCATCCTGAGGCTAACACCAAGCAGTAGAAGGAGCCTCTTTCCCAGAGACAGAGGTGTCAGCAGCTGAAGAAGGACCCCTTGTATTTCCTCCTTTGTTTTGCCCGGAGGAGGAAAATGTAGGCATGTCTGGGATCACAGACAGCAAGTGTGTGGAATTTGGCAGTTAGGAGAGGAACTGAGCGGGGTGGCCCTCATTTGGTCAGTGGCACGAAACTGACTCTCCACCACCACTGTCACCATCACACCTCCATCACCATCACTAGCCTTGACATTGCCCCACTCACTGTCTTCACCTCTACCCCCACTGCCACCATCACTGCCATCTGCAGCTCCAACACCATTCTCAGTGGGGTCTCCCTGGGAGCTGAGTTAGAAGGAGCTGCTTGCTCCGGGGCGGGAGGGGTACTGAGCAGCAAATGGCTTTTCTCTTCCTTTGAGCTTCTGAACTCAGGAAATGAGAAACACATCCGGGCTTCTTGACCACACATTACTTTCTCCCTGAGACAGCAGCTTCTATGTTTGTAGATAACACACTGGCTTCCAGCCCCCATCTGCACCCTGCCTGTGGCCCCACAAATACCAGCCCCAGGCTCCCAGGCCACTTCTCTCCCTGCATATTCACAAACTGCAGATCAGGCACGTGTGTGCACACAGGAAGGTTCCATGCTGGAGGGTTGAACGTGGGGAGAGTGCTACAGCCAAGCCCTACAATGGTTAGGTCAGGGGAAGTCAGCCCTAACCCAAGACCGTAGGAGGGGTGTGGGAGGAAGAGGGGTTTGGGACACCTGGCACCAGGGCTAGGTGACCCTATCAGTGGTGGGTATGGACTAACTGACCCTTGGCCATGACCCAGCTCCAGGTCCCTCAGTCCTCATCCGTGAGACCTGAGATGCACAGACTCTCTGGATCTAAAATGATACAAGTCTGAGTCCTCCTTACCAGGAGCTAGGCCAGGAAGAACCGAACTCTGCAGGGGGAAAGGGGCTGGTCGGGGAGGGCGCAGCGGATGGAGTGGCCAGGCCAGGAGGAGAATCAGAGCTATCAGCATTTTCTGCATCGCTCCATTAGAAGAGACCTCACTCAGGGCAGAGGCAGAGGAGGGGCCCTCCTGCCCCTTAAGCCCGAGTATGGGGGTCTGGCAGTGACCCTGAATCTTAGTGTGAGTCCAGGGTGGATTCAGAAATGCAGGGAGTCATTGGGGTGTCCTTTCACCCCAAAAGCTTGCCAGGCACACCTCACCTGCAGGCCCTCCTCTACTCCTTGCTCCCAATCCTCTTTGGAGTCCCACCACCTACCCGCTCCTCACTGTGGCCCCCTGGTCTCAGTCATCTACTCAGACAGTCTCCTCCTGCCTCTCTGGGTCCTGAGCCTGGGGGCACCCATGGTGCCTGGCAGCACGGTGGCCCATAGCCGGAGGTGGGGAGCCATGACTTGGTGCTGCTGCTGACCCAGTGGTGATAATAGCAACCAGCTTTTTGTGGGCCCCACCCCTGCCCAAGCTTTTCATACAGGACCTCATTTAACCCTCACAACAGCCCTATTATTATCCTGATTTTACATGTGGGAGACTGAGGCACAAGGGTTAAACAGCTTTGCCAAAGATACAAAGCCAGTCAGTGGTGGAGACAGGATTCAAGTTCCGGTGCTGGTGGCAGAATCTCCTTAGATGAGGAGAGGGTGCAGCTGGAGGGAGAGGTGATGGACGAATTCCAGGCAGGGGAGCTGTACTCTAAAGCAAGTGGGGATGCTCTTGGTGTAGAGCTGCCCTCCACTCCTTGGGAAAGTGCTCTCTTGACTCCTTGGCTTGAATTCTTCTTGCTGCAGTGGCAGTTCTGCCATGATTGGGTGACAGAGAAATGGGTCGTACAGTCCAGGGAGGCCAGAGGTGGTGCCACTGTCCCTGTGGGTGAAGGAATCTGGGGGCTATCTGGTGCCTGAAGCACATACCTTCCCCTCTCCTGGGCATTCCCAGATCCACCAGGAAATGAGACTCCAGAAAAGAGGCTGTGCCTCCTCTTGGCCATAGAGTGCAGCAGTAGCAGTAGGTGGCGGCTGAGCAGATGCCTTGGGCCTTTGAGAGGGTGTGTGGGTCAGTTCCTGGTCGTCACCCAGCTGCACACCTGTTTGTCAGTCTGCCAAATGGGCAGTTTTCAACCCATGGCTGCCTGCCTTTAGTCTAGAGGCCATCAGCCGTAGCCCTCAGTGGGTCACATCAGTGGGCTAGTCTGTCTATCGGGAGGGCTGGTGTGCCAGACTTTGGGGACTGGTGGAGGCCTGTCAGCCACTCAGGAGCTTTTCCTCAGCTGGAAAAAATCTGGTGATTATCTGTTCATCTTGAAAGAGATGAAGGTGGGCAGAACGAGAAGGGGCGGTGGGGAAGGGGGCATGCTGAGGGAGTAAGGGTAAGACGGTAGGAAAGGTGGTACTGACAGTGGTTATGGGGCTGGTGGCAGTGATGGTGCCGATGTTGCCTTTGGTGGTAATGGTGCTGGTGGGGACGGTGATGGCAACGCTGGTGGTAATACTGGAGGTGGTGGTGATGGTCACGGTGGTAATTGTGCTGGTGGAAACAGCACTGGTGGTGGTGATGGTAATGATGTTCTACCAGTTGTGATGGTGATGATGGTGGGTATACCGATGGTAGTAGTAGTTAGTGCTCATGGTGGTAATGGTGCCGCTGCCGCTGCTGGTGGTATCGGTGGTATTGGCGGTGGGCGGCATGGTTGTGTTGGTGGTGGTGGTCGTGGTGGTGATGGTGGTGGTGGTTACTGACAGAGGTACTAGTTGCAGTAATCGAAATGGAGGTGAAAGGGTGCTGTAGTGGGGGTGGGATGGGCAGGGCAGCTACGCAGGGATCAGACCCCTCAGCAGCTTGGATCCCCAATGCCAGAGGCACAAAGAGAACTTCAGGTTAGTCTTGGAGCCCCCTGGATTAGGGAAAGCCCGAGTTGTCCTCCCTCAAGCCCCATCTCCCCAGGGCTACTTCTGCCCCAGCCTGCTCAGCCTTAGCTGTGGGTGGGGGGGAAGTTAAAGGACCTGTAGGGGCCAGCAGCAAGCACGTGGGAATCTCTCCAGCCCTTCCTGGGCATTGGGTCCAGCTGAGATCTCAGGGTCCAACTCAGACGCCAGTGATCCGCGAAAGCACAGACACCCACAGACATGCAGGCTAATGAGCAACCGTATCACACACTCGCAGACACACACACGGGGACCCTTGCCCAAAAACACAGGTACACATGCATGTTCACAGACACCTCAGGCTCACGTCCCAAATGTGTATGCTGGACAATCCCCACGTGAGAATATACAGAGACAGGGACACACACGACTGCACACACGAGCCAGACAGCGTTGTGCGCGGCCACTCAAGGCTGTGCCGCCACTCACACGCACACACGCAAAGACGCGCACGCGCCTCTGCTAAGTGAAACCAGCAGAACCCAAGCCCAGCCGAGCCAACTGGAGACTCCTTGGCCCTAGAAGCCCTTACTGCTGCCACCGAGAGACTCGGTCAATTAACTTCTCCCTGCAGCGGGCTCCCTGACCCTCCCGGCAGGCCGCCCACCCCCGCATGCTGGGGCCCGCCCCTTCCCCCCACCTCCACCTCCCTCCCCTGCCTCCTCTGGGCTCTCCCACCCTCCAAAGCTCCGCTCAGACTGAAGGGACCCGGCCCTGACAGGGGATGTCTGAGGGGATGCAGCTCTGCCTGTTGAAGGTCTAACGGAACCAGGCTCTGTCCTGGGGGTCTGCAGGGACATGGCCCTGACTTGGGTGTCAAGGTGGGGTCTGAGGGGATGCATTAACCTCTTGTGGGTCCCACTCATGGGAGTGGCTGGGCTTGGGCACACTGAGTTGTTCCCGGGGCAGGATGCTGCCTTTACCCTCTGATTTCCTTCCAACCCTAAGTCAGGGAAACAAGAGGCTCAGACTGAGTCCCATCTCACCCCCAACTCCATGATGTTCCTGCTCCCTTCCTTAAAATGATGCCAGTGAATCCTCGTGGGTGGCAGCCAATACCCAGGGTGTACGTGCCGGAAGGAAAGAAAGGAAGGACATTCCAGGCAGAGGGAACAGCAGGAGCAAAGGCCTGTCCACATCATCAGAACACAGGGTCTACTTGGATGCAGGGAAACTTCCAGATAAGCAATGGATGTGGGTGACTCCCACCCACAGCCTGCACAGGAGTGCCCCGCCCAACCCAGACCACTTGCCAGCAATTTCTCCATCCTCTCCCTCTTGGGACCTCAAGGGTGGGAGGAGCTGAGGCACTCTCCATTCACGGGGAAAGCACTGACTGGGGAGAGGGCCAGGATGGAAATTGGTGACTCCCAAGGTCCCGAGGGCACTAGGACTTGAAGGAATCCAGGCTCCGTTTGTTTCCCCAGAGTTCACCACCCCTTATCCACCCCCTCTTCACCCAGGTCCCCAGTAGACAGCCAGGATCCTGTGAGGATCCACCCTGGGACATTCCATCCCTTTCCCACGTACCCCTGGGGAACAGACTGGACAGAGAATATCAGTGGCTGCAGCCTATGGGGTTACTATCGGGCAAGCAGGGGACAGCACCCCTCCGCCTTTTTTCCCTATGGTGGGGCAGGCCCTTCCCCTTGAAGCCGAGGCTTCCCATCTGTACAATGGAGCTACATAAGGCAGATTTCCCGCATTCTTTGGAAAGGGGGGGAATCCCTCAAGGAGGTTGGGATAGTTGTGGAGTCTGCCGCTCTGCTGGGAAGTCCTGCCTGCAATCTGACCTTCGGCTTGGTAGGTGGATGCAGATGACGTCATGACCAAAGAGGAGCAGATCTTCTTGCTGCACCGTGCCCAGGCCCAATGTGAGAAGCGGCTCAAAGAAGTCCTGCAGAGGCCAGGTGGGGGCGGGGCCAAAGGAGGAGGGTCTGGGGGCAAGGTCAGGAGACAGAGGGGCCAGAGGAAGGTGGGAGTCCATGATGCAGAACCAAGTGGCACCAAGGGAGGGTAGGTCCAGGTAAAGTGGGCCAGGCCAAAGTGAGGACCAAAAATGGGGTGAGTCAGGTGAGATTAAAGTCAGCAGGCTCAGAGATGCACTGAGCCTCCCCTCCCAGGGTGGGGATAGGAGGTTATGGAGGCAACTACTGTCTGAATTACCTCAAACTGGCTTAGATCTAGTGAGCCACGCCACTATCAGGAGCACTGACTAGGGCTCCAGACCCCGCTGGAGTGGGCTGGGACAGCTTCCTGCAGGAGGAGGAGGTATCCAGTGCAGGTGCAGAAGGAAGAATAGGTCTTTGAAAAAGGCCCCCCGGGCAAAGGGCAAGGCAGAGGTGTCCAGGGTCAGGAGAATGGGGCTGGAAGGGGAGGAGAATAGAGGGATACGGATGGGTTTCTATGTCATTCACAGCCACTGTCCAGTAAAGGGTTCTTGATGGGGTAGGAAGGCTTCCTTCTACCAACACAGCATCTCCATGGGACCCCTGCCACGGTGAAGCTGGGAGGGGCACTCACCTGACCTCACAGCTCCTGCCCCAGTCTCAAGCTGGTCTCTTCCTTGAGTCCATTTCCTGGAAGCGGAAATGGAGCTTCATTAGCAAACATCCAGGCCTCTGACTTCTGTCTGATTAATCTCCTCAACCTGGAAGAGGCCCAGACCCCACCTGACTGGCAGGCAAGAACAGCTTCCTCCCCTGAGCTGGCCCTCAGACTGCAGGGAGAGGATGCTGTTGCACACCCGGGAGGCAAGCACACAATGACATACCCTGGAGCCCCCAGACTTCGCTTCCTTTCACAGGGACTCACATGGGCTCTGCAGTCACAGCCCTGCCCACACTGGCCTCACCAGTGGCTCCCTGGTCCCGTGCCCCAGTCACATCAGGGTCCGGGTGGTCCTGAACCCAGCCGTCTTTCTGGTTGTGGAAGCATGGAGGCACCTCCCTCTGTCCTCTCTTTGTCCACGATGGAGGCCTTCCCTTCCCACTCTACCTCATCCTGCTACCCCCACCCTACTGATGCCCCAGGGTGCAGGCAGGAAAACGCGCACGGCCATTCTATCCCAGCCCAGGGTGTCTGCACTCAGCTTCTCATTGTTGCCACAAACCCCGACATGGGAGGGCCAGGGGGCCTTGGCTTGGGCTGTAGCTGAAGGTTAGATAATGAGGAAGACTTTCAGCAAGGAAGAGAGACCTCAGGCATCTCTCCAGTGGAGGGAAAGGCCAGGCCCCATCTCAGATGGAGAGTCTCCAGGGTCCCCTGTGGAAGCTGTGAACCCCTTACTCGGGTATCCTAGGGCAGGGGATGGGGTAGGTGGGCTCATCTGTCTTCCCTTGACAACTGCACACTCTTGCTCTTGTCTTTCGCACCACCAGCTTCTCGACCTACACGGCGCTCTGGCCTGGCTTCATTTTCACTGTTTCACCTCTGTTGACATCACCACTACTGTCTACTTTTGCCATGCGCCCCCTGGTGGGGCCTTCGCCTCCTGCGTGGGCTTTGGCTATGACTCCTGGGTCAGACATTTCTGCCCAGATTTACCGCTCAACCCACTCACTAGTTGATCCCACACCTGAATTGTGTCCGTTACCATTTGAACCCCTTGTTTACAGTCTCCATGCCGACTGATTACTCCTGCACCTGGCAAGCACTTTACAGTTTGTAAAGCACGTCCCTACCTGTCATCAGCCTAGGTGTCAGCAGGGCAGGGGACAACCCCCATTGTACAAAGGGGGAGTCTGAGGCAGGAGGGTACCCTGGGTCTTCTGCTGCAGTGCTGTTGACAGCCATAACTGCCCTAATTTCTCCAGCTGACATAATGGAATCAGACAAAGGATGGGCATCTGCATCCACATCAGGGAAGCCCAAGAAAGAGAAGGCATCTGGGAAGCTCTACCCTGAGTCTGAGGAGGACAAGGAGGTGTCCACTGGCAGCAGGCACCGAGGTACGTCTGTGCTTCCATGCATCCATCTGAGACCAACTCGGACCCACTTGCCCCACTGCTCTACAGTCTTCATGTGAGCTCATGCTCCTCGGCTCTTGTAGAAGGGGAGGTGCTAGGAGGAGACTCAGCTGGGTGGGCAGAGTGTGGAGGGGGCAGGCACGCTGGATGGACTAGGGCCCCCAGGAGATGTGGGCAGAGAACTTGACCGCACACCTCAGGGGTGGACCCAGGGCTGTGGCCCCTCCCATGGAGAGAGATGACAGAGAACCCGGGAGACAGAGGGGCAGGGAGAGGCTGGGAGAGACCCAGAGACAAAGAGAGGCAGGAAGAGACAGAGAGGGGACCAGGAGGCACACACTGGGACTGGGACTCAGGGTGTCAGAGGAGGGTGCCTCAAGACACATAGTGGGGTTGGCCATAGAGACAGAGCAGGACAGAAGGACGGCTGTGAAGGGGTGGGGCCAGACAGTGGGACAAGGAGGGCAGAAGAGAAGACAGGGAGGGAGATGCGGGCTGCATTGTCCCTCAGGGAGGTAAGGAGAGACAAACGCAGAGCCCAGGCTGCAGCCACAGGGCCAGTTTGAACCGGCTGGGTGGGCAGCAGATTCCAGATGGGCCACATCTGGGAGGCTGTGGTCACCCTGTGGCTCCCCAGGGATCAGAGGGAATTGTGGGCCTGGCCAGGCGGGGCTGGGAATATGGTGCCCAGGACAGAGAGCCTTTCACCAAGCTGGGGTGGGTCTAGCCATCAAGGCAACCTTCCAGGGTGGCTGGAGAGTCCTGTGGTTGGAGCCCTGCAGGGGGAAAGAAGGGAGCTGGGAGTGGAAAGTGGAAGATTCAGAGGCTGGAGACTCTCCAAGGTCACTTAGCATCTCTGCTGTGAGGCTGGAGCCCCAAAGTGGGATGTGTCGCCTGCCTTGAATCCCACAGTTAGCACTTAGATTTGGGGGATTATATGTACCCGCACGAGTGGTCACCAGAGTCTCATAGCAGGTGCTCAGGGTGGGTCTTGGATAGTGGTGGAAGTGCATATCAATCCCAATTTCCCAATGAAGAAACTGAAGTGCAAAGAGGGTAGACACCTGCATGAGGTGGGCAGCTCTTCAGGAGTCCAGCTGGCACTGGAAACTAGACCTTCTTCCTCTAGTCCATGGTCCCTGGGCAAGGAGCACATAGGAAACATTCTCTGCTGAGGGACAGTTAGTCTGGGAACTTGCTCTTCTTTAGGGACACCTGGAAGGTGGGACCAAGAACAGAGAGAAAAGAGAGAGGCCTGGCTAGGGGCTGAGCACCAGAGGAGGACAGGGCCCTGGGCTGTATGACCTTGGTAAATCACTCACCTCTCTTGGCCTCTGCCAGCCAATCTAGAAAATAGGACCATTACCAGCACCTGCATAGAGGGTCTGTAGGGAATTCTATGAGGCCAGGTGTGTGCAGGGCACAGTAGGGAGTAAGGGCTCAATACATTCTCTCCAGAATGCTCCAGGCCTGAGTTCTCCAGTCTTGGGGCACACCTATCCCTGAGGGAGCCAGAGACCACAGGTGTGTTTATTCCTCTGGGTCATTAACCATGGATCTGACTGATGTCCCCCACCTATTCTGTCTACCTCTGTGGTCACAGGGCGCCCCTGCCTGCCAGAGTGGGACCACATCCTGTGCTGGCCGCTAGGGGCACCAGGTGAGGTGGTGGCCATGCCCTGTCCTGACTACATTTATGACTTCAATCATAAAGGTAAGGTAGGCTGGAGTAGGGTGGGGACCACAGGGATGTCAGGACTTGGAGCTCAGGGCTTCAGTGGTTCCAGACCTCTCTGCCTGCCCTGACCCTCCCACGGACCTGCAGGCCATGCCTACCGTCGCTGTGACCGTAATGGCAGCTGGGAGCTGGTGCCAGGGCACAACCGGACATGGGCCAACTACAGCGAGTGCGTCAAGTTCCTGACCAATGAGACTCGTGAACGGGTGCGAGGCTTCCCCCTCCCTAACCTGACCCGTATAAGGCCACCCCACTCCACTGTTGACCCCTGAACCTAGTCCTGACTCCTCCAGCAACCTTAAAGTGGCCTCTGACCCTTAACCTGATGCTCACCCCAGTCCCAGGGCTCTGACAGTAACTCCCCACCTGCACAGGAGGTGTTTGACCGCCTGGGCATGATCTACACCGTGGGCTACTCCGTCTCGCTGGCCTCTCTCACCGTGGCTGTCCTCATCCTGGCCTACTTTAGGTGGGCGGGGCGAGGAGTGGGGCGGGGGTCTGCGGTGGGGAGGGGACGTGGTCGGGGAGGGGCCGAGGTGGGGGGCGTGGGGCGTGGCCAAGAGCGTGATTGGACGGGGCGGAGGCATGAGGTCTCTCTTCCCCTCACTGTACCCCTGCACACCAAGCCCCGCTCCGTGCCCTCCCGCCGCGCGTCCCCGTGCCCCCACCCACGGTGTTGTCGCGCGCTCCGCAGGAGGCTGCACTGCACACGCAACTACATCCACATGCACCTGTTCCTGTCCTTCATGCTTCGTGCCGTGAGCATCTTCGTCAAGGACGCGGTGCTCTACTCCGGCGCCACGCTTGATGAGGCTGAGCGCCTCACGGAGGAAGAGCTGCGCGCCATCGCCCAGGCACCGCCGCCGCCCGCCGCCGCCGCCGGCTACGTGAGTGCCCCCTCCGGCGGCCCGCGCCCGCCCGGGGCCCCTCGCCACCAATGGCTTCGCGGGATCCCTACTCACCCTGGGGCGCCTCTGCCCTCGCCCCCGCCTGTCTCCTGCAGCCACGCGCTTCAGGCCACTCACACCCACCTCTCTGCGTCCACTGCACCTCTCAGCCCTGCTTCCAGGCCCTGTTGCCCAGAGCTTTGTGGGTGTTCCCCCTCCTCCCCGCACTTTCATCAACACTCCTGCCTCGGCCCAGGACCCCCAGTCACGCCACCTCTTCACCTTGATCCCCCACCCCCGTCGTCAGTGCCCTCCTGCCTGGGCAACATCGTCTCCACACACACCCCTCAGGCCCTGTCCTTGGTAGAGCCTGTCCCTTCCTCACCAGCTTGACCAGCACCTGGCGTATCTTACCAGCACCCCCTCCCACGGCCCAGCCCCCAGCCCAGCCCTCCCCAGATGCAGGCCCCGCTTTCTGGCTAACACCAGCTGGTCTCCTAGGTGGGCTGCCGGGTGACTGTGACCTTCTTCCTTTACTTCCTGGCTACCAACTACTACTGGATTCTGGTGGAGGGGCTGTACCTGCACAGTCTCATCTTCATGGCCTTCTTCTCAGAGAAGAAGTACCTCTGGGGCTTCACGATCTTCGGCTGGGGTACGCAGGCACGCAGGCAGTGAGGTGCAAGCAGGGTGGGACCATGGGCGGCAGGGTCAGAGAGTGCCACTGAGGGGAAGGCAACCATACAGCGTATCCTGTGCCGGATGTGAGGCAGCAGGTGGTGAGCCTTCTGTGACTGACTGCCCCCCGCCCCAAGCTCAGGGAACAGGGCTTGGCCAAGGGTTAGGGTTCACTTGGGGTTGTCTCAGCCTGGAGTTGGGGCTCACCTGGAGGCAGGTTCACCCGGGGGTGAGGCTCAGCCCAGGAGAGGGAGCGGGGGACTCTCAGGTCAAGATTCCACTCAGGATCAGAGTGGATCTTGGGTCAGAGGTCAGCCTGGGGCTGGAGTTGGAAGGCAGCTGTTTTCACCACTGTATCACCACTGCTGGGGCTGCAGTAGGGATCTGGAACCCTCCCTCCACCCTGAGCCCCACTTCTCCACCAGTCCCCACACTGCATGGAGCTGCCCATGCTTCTGCCACCCTGCCCACAGGGTCCATGGCCCAGAACTGCAGGCCCTGGCTCTAGCATCATCTAGGCTTCAGCAGCTCCTCTGCAGAATGGGTTGCTGGGGTTCTGCACTCCTCCCACCACGGGCTCGAGTTACCAATAATTGTCCATTATTGTTGGCAGCTCCAGAGCTTGGCCAGGCTCCGGGGCAGCTGGCCAGACTGCAGAGGGGTAGGCTGGGTGGCTGCAGCCCTCCCTGCGCTCAGCACCTAGAGGCCCTCGCATCAACAGCCATAGCCTCCCTGCCCTTTGGTGGACACTCTGACCTTGACCTCATCCGTGGCAAGCCCCAGAGTTGCAGGCTGATGTGGGCTCTGGGGCTAGAGGGTATCAGTGTGGGCAGGAAGCACACAGATAGGGGAACACAGAGAACTTTGTGGCACAGGAATGTCACAGCTCTTTTCCTCGCATAAACCCAGGTCATGCCCTGCCCTTCCCAAGGGTACCCTGGGCCTAGAATGAAGTGTGTGGGGGCAGAGGGTGGGGATTTGGGCTCCTTCCTAGAGGCAAAACTCACTCAGAGGTACCATGTACCATCTGAGTTGACTTGGGCCTGGGCACACTGAGATTTCCCTGTAGCCCTTTACCCAGCCTGGAACAACAGCACACCCTATCCAGCCTCATCCATGGGGCTAGGACTTTTTAAAGGGTGGCAGTGCTGGAATAGAAAACCCGTGATGATAAGCTCCCTCCCTCACAGGGAAACCCTAGCCCAGAGCAGCACCCTTTAGGGGAGGGGAGGGCAGAATGGACTGGGTGTGGATAAATTAGTGATACCTTATTCACCAAGTGCCCAGCAGGAGTGCATGTGTGGTACAAGATGCGGAACCAAGATGAGGGCAGAGGGCTGAACAGGGTCCTGAGGGCTGGAGCCCTGAGGGGAGGCTGTGTGGACAGCAGGGCAGCACACGCAAGAGTAGGGCTCTGTCACCAATTAGCCCATGTGCCCAGGGTGAGGGGGGTTAGGGACAATGGTGGGCTAAGCTGGGGGTCACCAGGGATGAGGGGAATGGGACTGGCAAGGTGGGCTGAGGAGAGAGATATCATGAACAGTCCCTCACACACTGTCTCCCTCTGTGCCCACAGGTCTGCCCGCCATCTTCGTGGCTGTGTGGGTCAGTGTGAGAGCCACCCTGGCAAACACCGGGTAGGTCCAGGTGGAGAAGTGGGCAGGAGGCTCTGACCCAGGCCAGCAACACCCCTGCTACCCTCTTTCTCTGTAGAGCATATGAGGGGCACCTCCTGTACCCTGGCCCTGAGTGGCCCAGTTTCAGGAGTTTTCAGTTCAGCTTCAAGCTGGGTACCCGCTCAGGGTCAGCGGAGGCTACTTCAAAAGGGACCTCTGAGGATGGCCTCAGGCCTGGCCATATATGACACTCCCCTGTCCTGTGCTCTTGGTGGGAGTTGGGGGATAGCTAATGTCGGAGCAGACCAGCTCTGGAGCCTCCCTGTGGGAAGGCTCAGGTTGGGAACGGCAGGGTTGGGGGGGCTGATGCCTCAACCTCCCCCAGGTGCTGGGACTTGAGCTCCGGGAACAAGAAGTGGATCATCCAGGTGCCCATCCTGGCCTCCATTGTGGTAAGCAGGGGTGGCCACGGAGCTGGGTCGGGGTATGGACCATGGGTCCCAGTGACCAGCCCCTGACAGGGACCTATAGAGGCTTCCCTGGACCCCAGGGTTGGAGCCTCAAGGCCCACGAAGCAGCTAATCCCCACCCCAGTCCACATGGGGAAAGCAAGGGCCTAAGGAGCCACCTGGAGACAGTGGCAGAGCAGAGCCTGAGCAGGGTCATGGGTCCCAGAGTCCTTGCCCCTCTCTGCTAGGGTGCGGCCTCGAGACGCAGCCCTCCCTCACTCCCACAGCTCAACTTCATCCTCTTCATCAACATTGTCCGGGTCCTCGCCACCAAGCTGCGGGAGACAAATGCTGGCCGGTGTGACACGCGGCAGCAGTACCGGTGAGCCACACCCACCATGCCCAGGCTCCTCAGAGTTCAGGGGTCATCCAACCCCAGCACCATGTACAAAAGCAGACAGAGGCTCCAAGAATGAGCCTGTCTCAAGGAAGGACTCAGCTCCTGACTCCCTGGCTGGCCCTGCCAGCAGTGATGGGATCTTGCCTGGCTTCTGGGGGCACCCCAAAGCCAGGCTGGGCCTCTTGGTGCTAGGCCCTGCACTAGAGCTGGGGTCTGGGCAGGACAAACCCAGACTTCTCCTCAGAGAGCTGGTCGCAGACAGTCTGAGAGACAGGTGGGCAGTGGGTGGCCTTGAGAAGGCGGAAGCTTGACTGAAACCTGAGGAGGGACCTTGGGATACCGAGGTAAGGCCACGGGGGAGTGGGGGAGTGCCTGCAGAGGGACCAGCAGGTGCAAAGGGCCCTGGGACACAGCGACATAACTTATAGTCCACTCTGGGACACCTCAGAATCAAGGGGCCCTGTTAACACTTTGCTGAGAAAACAAAGTGTCATTGGCTCAGGTGAACTGGGTTCCCGCACTGGCTTCCAGAGCCTCGGGCCTTTTAGTGGCTTCTGGAGCCTGGGGTTGGCAGGTCGGGGTACACGGTGCCTGTTGAGGGGGAAGTGGCTCCACCCTGACCCCCCTGCCCCGCTGGCCCAGGAAGCTGCTCAAATCCACACTGGTGCTCATGCCGCTCTTTGGCGTCCACTACATCGTCTTCATGGCCACGCCATACACCGAGGTCTCAGGGACGCTCTGGCAAGTCCAGATGCACTACGAGATGCTCTTCAACTCCTTCCAGGTGCGCAGCCCTGTCTGAGGGTGAGGGGCGGGTGGGGTTGGGGAGGCTGCTTCCACCCTCTCCAGATGCAGCTCTGGGCCTTGACCCAGTACCCTCTCTCCACAGGGATTTTTTGTCGCCATCATATACTGTTTCTGCAACGGCGAGGTAAGCGGTGGGCCACGCTGGGGCAAGGCAGGAAGGACGCAGAAGTGCCGGGGGAGGGTGGGTGGAATTCCCTGGTGGTCTGGTGGTTAGGACTCCGTGCTTCCACTGCAGGGGTCCCGGGTTCGATCCCTGGTCGGGGAACTAAGATCCCACAAGCCGCAAGGCGCAGCCAAAAATAAATTTTTTAAATTACAAAGTGAAAAAGAAGTGCCAGGGGGTTCCCGAGTCCTGTCCCTTCATTCTTCTGCCTGGTTCTTACTCTGTTCCTCCAAGAACATCCCTGAGGATGTTCTGAAGGCAGAGAGAAGTCTTTCCAGATGATTCAGGCTGAGGATGCGTTAGGATTTGTGGGCAAAGCCAAGTATCTTCCCAGCCCCACGGTTGAGTCGTCTGTCATCCGGATTGAACACTCATCCACCCTTGGGGTCATTTGAGCTTTCTAGATTCTGGGTGTGTCCATTGCCTGCAGCCAGGCGCCATGTTCTGAGAATGAGGGGATTCTTCTTGGCCTTGACATTTTCCAGTAATAGCCTGCGCCTCTTTACATTCAGTGCTGAGTGTTGCAGGGGCAGGGATGGGGGCACCGCTGGGGTTGGGGACGTGTAGCAGAGGGGTTAGGAGCACACCTGACCACCTACCCTCCTCCTGCCATCCCAGGTACAGGCTGAGATCAAGAAATCCTGGAGCCGCTGGACATTGGCACTGGACTTCAAGCGCAAGGCACGCAGCGGAAGCAGCAGCTACAGCTACGGTCCGATGGTGTCTCACACAAGTGTGACCAATGTAGGGCCCCGCACGGGACTTGGCCTGACCCTCAGCCCCCGCCTGCTGCCCGCTGCCACAGCCAACGGCCACCCCCAGCTTCCCGGCCACACCAAGCCAGGGTCCCCAGCCCTTCAGACCACACCACCTGCCGTGGCCGCTCCTAAGGACGATGGGTTCCTCAACGGCTCCTGCTCGGGGCTGGATGCGGAGGCGTCTGCACCGGAGAGGCCACCTGTCCTATTGCAGGAGGAATGGGAGACAGTCATGTGATTGGGGACCCGAGGGTTGGACCTGTGGACATAAGGGTGGACAAGCGGACCAAGAGACAGGTTGTTGGACAGTTGCCCATTCAGGACTGGGGCTGGGAGGACAAAACAGGAAAAAAAAAAAAAAAGGGTTGGACCTGTGGACATAAGGGTGGACAAGCGGACCAAGAGACAGGTTGTTGGACAGTTGCCCATTCAGGACTGGGGCTGGGAGGACAAAACAGGGAAAAAAAAAAAAAAAAAAAAAAAAAAGGAAAAGGAAGCAGCGTGTGGCTTCCTGTGGTCTGAACTGGGCACTTATTCCAGGAGGGGAGGAGCTGGGAGCCATGGGGGTGTTCTTGGTCTTACCTCAGGAGGGAGTCTAGGAACCATGGGCCAGTCCCTTGGGGGGTCGGGACCCAGCCCGGCAGAAAGGGCCTGAGAGAGGCCCCTGTCTAAGCCTAGAGAAGCTCAAGTTTGCTGGGTCATTAGCACCCCAGTGGACCCATGCAGGAGGAGGGCCCCAGCCTTTCCCTGTCTCCACTTGTCACCTCGGCTGCTCCCTGCACTTGTACCCAGGCTCCATGGGCACCCAAGCTGCCTTTGGCCCAGGCTTCTCCAGGCCATCTCTCCTCCTGCTGGCCCCCAGTCACTGTCACCCAGGGCTGACAGCAGATCCCTTGGGTCCCTGGCCACACCCCCAAGCCTTGGGCCCTGCTACAGGCCCCTTCCTGCCTGTCTAGTGGCCACGCTATGCCCTTTGGAGGCTGGGGCCCTCAGGGACCCCTCCAAACGTGACCCTCAGCCCCTACCCTGGACCTGACACACCTCTAGCAACCAGACAGAGGGTGCAGGGGCAGTGCCAAGGCCATCAGGTGAGAAGTGGGCTGGGGTCTCTGCTCTGGCTAAGGAACTGTGGGGGAGCCAGGGACCTGAGGCCAGAGGCTGGCTGGGGTGGGTGTCTGCAAGGCGCAGCACATCCACCACTGTGGATCCAAGGTGGTCACTAGCATCCCCACCCGATACCCACCCACCACATTCCTTGCCCCCTCAGCCCCTGCTCACCACAGTCTTGGACTCTAGAATGGCACAGGCCCTCCTTGGCCTGACACTCTGAGAACTGAGCCAACTGCCTCTCCACTCCATGTTCTTCCTCAGACCTGAAGATGGCCCTGCCTCTGGGCCTATGCACAAGCATAGGTACCCTGCCTGGCCCTTCTTTTCTCTCATCTCCAGCTCCAACTCTTGTTCTTCTCCATGGACTCAGCATCTGGGGAGTGCTCCCTGTCTCCAACTCCCTTCCAGCTCCCCGCCCCACACGGAGGGCTGGGAGAGGGGTCATGAGGCCAGGACCACAAACTCAGTTGGTGGGTGCTGTAGGCATACTCAGAGGCCTCAGGTCCTGCCTGCCTGCCCTTCTAGATGGTGGGCAAGGCAAACAGCTATCCAAAGGCCTGGTGCACCCATGGAGCTCTCTGTGGCACCACCTGCTTGGAATGGTGTGAGAGAGGCACAGGGCAGGACCTGAAGCCCACTGAGCCACCAGGCTGAGCATCAAGGGTTCCTGTGAATGCTGAGAGCCATTGGAAGTTCTAGAGGGAGAGCAACAAGGTGTGAGCAACATGCTCCAATGTAGAGGCCCGAGAAGGTTACACAGAGGTCAGGGGAGAGGTAGCCTTGCAGGGGCTGGTGGCCGGGTGGGGGGATGGGGATAGGGGTGGGAAGTACTGTTCTGGAAGCATCCTGGATGAGGTACTGGCTGGGGGAAGGAGACCTAAGCAGGACAGACCCCCCATTCCCCCCGCCAGGCCCCAGGGGAGTCTGATATCCCTCTCCAGGGCTTAAGCCATGGGACCTCCAGATCACTGGGCTTTCAGGGCAACCCATCCCACCCACCCCACAGGCAGAGTCACTGAGGCCCCCAGCTGGCTGGGCCTCAGGGCCCCATCTTCCAGCCCAGACTCCTCCTCAGGAGGCTTCTGAAGTAGAGTCCACAGACTTACTCACCCTGAAACACTCATACTGGCCACCTCTAGGACAGAGCTATGTCTTCCTTTCAGACTGGGTGCCCCCCAGGACAGAGTGGAGCCTCTCCTCTCAAACTGGATTTCCTCTAGAACATGGTTTAGCCTCTTCCCACAGACTGAGGACCTCTTCCACCCCGTGACAGGGCTGTGTTTACTCCTCAGACTGGATACCCCCAGGACAGAGCTGTGTTCATCCTTCAGACTATGCACCCCCCAGAACAGCGCTATGCTCACCCCTCACACAGACTGGGCACCCCCCAGGACAAGGTTATACTCACCCCTCAGACTTGTTACCACCTTCCCTTTAGATGAACCCCCAAAACAGGGCTGTGCTTTCCCTTTGAACTAAATGCCCCCAAGACATGCTGGCTACCCCCCTCAGGTTTGGTGATCCCAAGCAGGGCAAGGTTCCCCCATAACCACTTGGATACCTCCTCCCCAAGGGCTAGCCCTCCTTCCTCAGGATTTTTGTACCCAGGACAAGGCCAGGCCTCCCCCTTTAGACTGGGCACCATTTGCCCCCTTGACTGGATGTCCAGGATAGGACTGGACCTCTTACCTCAGTCTAAGCTCCTAGTCCAGGACAAGGTCTCCTCCCTTAGACCTGGAGCTCCTGGGCCAGGGCCAGCCCCCCCACTCAGAGAGACCCTGAGCCCCACCTGGGCCATGCAGGTGTTGGCAGAGGAAATGGGAGCCCTCAGAGGGCCTGGCAGGCAGTCAAGTCCCTGTTTGCCTTGAACAGGGGCTGGAGCCAGGTGGTCATTTCTCCCTTCAAGGCGTCACAGCCCAGCCAAGCCGCAGGGAACACGTAAACACCAGCCGAGCCGGGCGGCAGGCAGGCAGGGAGGAGAAGACCAAAAGACCCTGACTCATCAGCCTCCTTGGCCATGGTGTCTGGACACCTCAAGGTGCTGCTCCAGACTCCAAGTCAGGCCAGTAAGACGAGCTCCAGCTCCCACCTGTCTTGGGCATGGAGATAGCCCAGGCTGAGAGAGGGACCTCTGAAGACCCATGGAAGGAATGTACCCTGCTGGGGGCTCCTAGAACATAGGCCAGGCTTCAAGAGGAAGCTTCAGCTCAGAGCAGGATCTACAGGATCCAGGGTCATAGAAGAGAGGCCTCGTAACGACCCACAACAAGCAAGCCTGTGGAGAAGGAAAGACTAAGTGGGGCCCATATGTCAGCGGAGAGTGAGCAGGCTTTGACAGTCCACCCCCATTACCACCCAACCTGGGGCGGTGGTAGGACAGAGAACAGAATGAGGAGAAAGGGGACTGAGTTCCCTGGAAGATGAAAGGGACATGACCCAGTCCAGTGGTCTGATGAGAGCCTTGTTCAGACAGTTTGTGAGGGAAAATGGACCTTCCTTGGGGGAAGAAGGGGACACGACCATGCTCTGAGGGCACATAAGGGGACATAGACCTGCCGAGGTTGTCCGAGGGGACACAACCCTGCCCTGAGGGCGGGTGAGGAGACATAGAACTTCCATGGGGGTTTGAGGGGACAGAGCTCTACTCTGAGGGTACAGGAGGGGACATTGAACCTCCTGAGGGGTTCTGAGGGGACACAGCTCTGCTCCGAGGGCATGTGAAGGGACATTGGACCTCCTGAGGGGGTCTCAGGGGACACAGTTCTGCTCCGAGGGCACCTGAGGGGACAAGGCTTGCCCTGTGTAGTCTGAGGAGACACAATCCTTTCCTGAGGACACATGATGGGACATGGACCTTCTGTGGGGGTCTGAGGGGACACAGCTCTGCTCCAAGGGCGCATGAGGGGACACGGACCTTCCATCATAACCTGAGAGAACTCAGCTTTGCTCCGAGGGCGCGTGAGGGGACAAGACCTGCCCTGTGTGGTCTGAAAAGAAACCATCCTTCCCTGAGGGCACGTGAGGGGACACGGACCCTCCATGGGGCTCTCAGGGTATACAGCTCTGTTCCAAGGGCATGTAAGGGGACACTGAACCACCTGAGAGGATCAAAGGGGACACAGATTCGCTCTGAGGGAATGTGAGGGGACTCTGGACCTCCTGCGGGGGTCTGTGGGGACACAGCTCTGCTCCAAGGGTGCATGAGGGGACACTGAAAGTCCTGAGGTGGGGTGAGGGGACATAGCTCGGCTCTGATGGCGTGTGAGGGGACATTAAACTGCCCGAGGGGATCTGAAGGGAAACACTCTGATCTGAGGGCCTTAGAGGGGACATTGAACTTTCTGAGGGGGTCTGGGGGGACACAGCTCTCCTCAAAGGGCATGTAAGGGAACACTGAACCACCTAAGGGGATCAAAGGGGACACAGCTTTGCTCCGAGGGCGTGTGAGGGGACTCTGGACCTCCTGCGGGAGTAGAAAGGGATACAGCTCTGTTCCGAGGGTGCCTTAGGGGACATTGGGCCTCCTGAGTGGGTCTGAGGGGACACAGCTCTGCTCCAAAGGCACGAGAGGTGACATTGGACCTCCTGAGAGGGTGTGAGGGCCCACAGCTCTGCTCCAAGGGCACGTGAGGGGACCATGAACAACCTGAGTAGGTCTGAGGGGACACAGCTCTGCTCTGAGGGTGTGTTAGCAGACACCGAACTTCCTGAGTGGGTCGTAAAGGACACAGCTCTGTTCCAAGGGTGTGTGAGGGGACATTGGGCCTCCTGAGGGGGTCTGAAGGGATACAGCTCTGTTCCGAGGGCGCCTGAGGGGACACTGGTCCTCCTGAGTGGGTCTGTGGGGATACAGCTCTGCTCCAGGGTGCGTGAGGGGACACTGGACCTCCTGAGTATGTCTGAGGGGCCACAGCTCTGCTCCAAGGGCATGTAAGGGGATATTGAACCACCTGAGGGGATCAGAGGGGACACAGCTTTGCTCTGAGGGCGTGTGAGGGGATTCTGGATCCCCTGCGGGGGTCTGAGGTGAAACATCTCTGCCCTGCGGGCATGTGAGGGGACATTGCACTTCGTGCTTGGGTCTGAGGGGACACAGCTCTGCTCTGAGGGCGCATGAGGGGACAGGACCTGCCCTGTGTGGTCCGAGGAGACACAATCCTTCCCTGAGGGCACCTGAAGGGACATCGACCTTCCTTGGGGGTCTGAGGGGACACAGCTCTGCTCTGAGGGTGCGTGAGGGGACACTGGGCCTCCTGAGGGGGTCTCAGGGGACAAAGCTCTGCTGCAAGGGTGAGTGAGGGGACATAGACCTTCCGTGTGGTCTGAGGTTACACAACTCTGCTCCGAGGGTACGTGAGGGGACATTGGACCTCCTGAGCGGTCTGTGGGGACACAGCTCTGCTCCTAGGGCAGGTGAGGGGAATTTGGACTTCCTGAGGGGGTCTGAGGAGACACTTTCTGCTCCGAGGGCATGACAGGGGACATTGGACCTCCTGAAGAGGTCTGAGTGGAAACAGCTCGGTTCTGAGGGCATGTGAGGGGACATGGACCGTCCTTGCGGGTCTGCGGGGACACAGCTCTGTTCCAAGGGTGCGTGAAGGGACACTGGAGAACTGAGGGGGTCTGAGGGGACACAGCTCTGCTCCAAGGGCATGTGAGGGCACAAGACCTGCCCTGTGTGGTCTGAGGAGACAGAATCCTTCCCTGAGGGCACGCGAGGGGACATGGACCCTCCGTGGGGGTCTCAGGGGACACAGCTCTGCTCCAAGGGCATGTAAGGGGACACTGAACAACCTGAGGGGATTAGAGGGGACACAGCTTTGCTCTGAGGGCGTGTGAGGGGACGTTGAATCTCCTGAGAGGGTCTGAGGGGACAAGCTCTGCTCTGTGTGTGAGGGGACATGAACCTCCCGAGGGGGCCTGAGGGGACAGCTGTGCCAGAGGGCAAGTGAGGGGACATGGACCTTTTGAGGGGGTCTGAGGAGACAAAGCTCTGCTCCAAGGGCGCGTGAGGGGACAACACCTGTTCTGTGTGATCTGAGGAGACATAATCCTTCCCTGAGCACGAGGGGACATTGGACCTTCCATGGCGGTGTGTGGGGACACATTCTGCTCCTAGGGCGTGTGAAGTGACATTGAACATCCTGAGGGGTTCTGAAGGGACACACCGTGCTCTGGGGGCATTTGAGGGGACACTGAACTTCCTCACGGGGTCTGATGGGACACAGTTCTGCTCCGAGGGCGTGTGAGGGTGCATTGAATCTCCTGAGAGGGTCTAAAGGGATACAGCTTTGTTCTGAGGGCGCCTCAGGGGACACTGAACCTCCTGAGTGGTCTGCGGGGACACAGCTCTGGTCTGTTGGTGTGTGAGGGGACACGAACCTCCCTAGGGGGTTTGAGGGGACACAGCTCAGCTCCGAGGACATGTGAGGGGAGATGGACCTTCTGAGAGGGTCTGAGGGGAAACATCTCTGCTCCAAGGACACGTGAGGCGACAAGACCTGCCCTGTGGTGTCTGAGGACACACAATCTTTCTCTGAGGGCACGTGAGGGGACACTGGACCTCCTGAGGGGGTCTCAGGGGACACAGTTCTGCTCCGAGGGCGTGTAAGGAGACAAGACCTGCCCTGTGTGGCCTGAAGAGACACAATCCTTCCCTGAGGGCACCTGAAGGGACATCGACCTTCCATGGGGGTCTGAGAGGACATAGCTCTGCTCTGAGGGCATATGAGGGGACATTTGATCTCCTGAGGGGGTCTCAGGGGACACAGCTCTGCTCCAAGGGTGAGTGAGGGGACACGGACCTTTCATGTAGTCTGAGGGGGCACAGCTCTGCTCCGAGGGCGCAAGAGGGGACAAGACTTGCCTTGTGTGATCTGAGGAGACACAATCCTTCCCTGAGGGTACGTGAGGACATGGACCTCCACGGGGAGTCTGGGGGGACTCAGCTCTGCTCCAACGGCGCGTGAGGGGCAAGACCTGCCCTGTGTGGTGTGAAGAGACACCATCCTTCCCTGAGGGCACATGAAGGGACATGGAGCCGCTGGGGTGGGAATCACTGCGGAGACAGCCCTACACTGAGGGTGCTTGTGGGCATGGACTTCCTGAGGGGCTCTGAGGGGAAAAAGCAGCGCTCTGAGGGTGCTTGATGGGGCACAGACCTTCTGTGGGGGTCAGCAGGGACACAGCTCTGCTCCGAGGGCACATGAAGTGACCTGACCCTGCCCCAGGGGGGTCTAAGGTATACAGTTTTGCTCCTAGGGGGTGTGAGGGGTCATGGACCTGCCGGGGGGGCAGGGGCGGTGGTCTGAGGAGATGCAGCCCTGCTCTGAGGGTACCTGAGGGCACAAGGACCATCCATCCCTCAGGGGTTCTAATAGGGTCCTGGCTCTGCCTTCATTTTTAGAAGTGAGGTCTGGCTGTGGGGACCTGGTCAGAGGGTGCTGGGTCAGTGGCTCTCATTGAGCACTAGGGCACATAGCCTGGACTGTGTTCAGCTATAACCCTGTTGTCTCCTCAGCCAGCTCCAGAATGATCCCAGCCTGAGGCTCCCATGGCCAACTGAAACAAGCCTTGCCTGGGGCAGAGGAGCCTCTTCTTGGGCAGCGTAGGGGACTCTAGAGCCAGACAGGGGTCTGGGCCCTGGCTGGCTTCCCATGTTTGCTGTGTGATCCAGGGCAAGCTGCCTTCCCTCTCTGAGCCTCAGCTTCACTTCTGAGGTCGGGCTCCTGTCTAGGTCTCTTAGCCTGTGTGGTCTCAGTACCCCGACCTGCTCCCTGGTGGGCCCCCAGGCTAGCTTTTGGCTGCCTGGCCAAGGACTTTCTTTCCCTTGGGCAGACCTGGGGCCCTCAGCACTGAAGGCCAGGACATCCCCAGGTGAGAGGCTCCCTCCTTCGGCATCCCGGTCATGCAGGCAGGTGGGGCCAAGAGGGTGGGTGTGGATTCTGTGCATCTCCTCCCCATCCAAAGGCTGGGGGTCAGGAAAGGGGCCAGGGTCTGGGAGGCAGAAAATTGTATCCCAGGCCTAAAACCATCCCTTCGGGCCTCAGCCTTCCATCTGTGCGTGAAGGGAGGGGAGGTGGGGGCCCTTCGTGTGCCTGAATTAATTATGCCCCCGCCACCTGCAGCATCTGTTTTAGGGGGGTAGAGAGGAGAGTTTCAATGCGCCCCCCCCAAAGGCTTCCTGACTGGAAGGCCTGATGGTTCTCAGTCCCAGTTCTCAGACTGCAGGGTGGGGACACGGCCAGCGGTTCTGGTAGGGGACTCTGTTGACGGACAGCCCCATGGGGCTCCTGTTGGCTTTGCTTCCCAATGGTGAGGAAGAGGGGATGAGGCCAGGCTGGGAGGACGGGGTTCTGGGCATGGGACGCTGGGCTTGTGACCACTGCAAGCTCTCAAGGCTCAGAGCTTCAGTACCTGTGGCTCCAGACTCCCAGGCCCTGGTGCACGAGGCCCTCCACCTGCTCCTCTCCACTCCCCACGCTGTGCTCGCCAGTCAGCCCTCCTTGGGGGCCTCTGCCCCAGCACCCTTTTCCTGCTGCAGCACGTATGAGTCAGGGGACAGCCTTGGTGTGAACCACGTCCTGGCCCTGCCCAGAGGCGAAACTGTCAGGCTACCTGCCCCCAACAAGCTCACCCCCACCAGTGAGATAGAGAGGTGTGTTGTGTGTCTGTTGTTATGTGTGTTTGTATATGTACTTATTTGTGTGTGTGTGTCTATGTGTTTGTTTGTATATGTGCCTAGTTATATGTATCTGTTGTGTCTATTTGTACTGTCAGTTTGTAGTTCTATTTGTATCCCGTGTCTGTGTGTTTGTAGATGTGCTCATGTTTGTATTATGTATCTGTGTGTCCATTTGCATGTGTGTCTTTTGGTGTGTCTGTGTGCGTGACTGTATTGTGTGTGTACCAATGTGTCTGTTTGTATTTATTGGTATGTCTGTGTATATGTGTGTGTCTATTTGTGTGTGTGTGCCTGTGTGGACCCGTGGTCTGAGAACGCCGCCTGTGGGTGGAATCTGGCCCAGAGACATGTTTGGTTTGGCCCTCATAGTATTTTCAACATCTTGAGCCAACATTTAAAAATCAGGATATTTCACATAAAAATTCAGCTTTTCAGTTTCTTTTAAAAATTCAGAAGCCCTGGCAGCCTCGGGCCTGCGTTCCCAAGAGGCCACTCTCCTCCAGAGCTGCTCAGGGGCTGCCTCGGCCTCCCACCCTCCACAGTCTCACCACTTTTCTTGTCCAGCAGCACCTTGAGGATGACTGAGTTTGTGATCCCAGAGTGAGGTCATGACTGAGTGTAAGCCTGGTTGCCAGGGAGTGTGTGCATGAGTGTATGGGATGAGTTCGTGTGTGTGTATGTAGGGGGGAGGGTGTGTGAGTGTATGTGTGTGTGCATAAATCTGTTTTGCAATGGGGGGGCGTGTACACGTGAATGCGTGTGTGCATGAGGTCAATCTGTGTCAGTGGGCTGAGCGCATGTGTGAATGTGTGCGTGTGTGCATTAGGCAAATGTAAGTGTGTGGGGGACATGTGAGTGCCTGCATGTGTGTAGGGCATCTGTGCGTGTGGACGTTTAGGTGTGTGAATGCATGCGTTTGCAGGTGTGCGTGCATGGGGTTTGCGTGGACATATTTGTGGCCATGTGGAGTGTGTGAGCCACTGCGGTCTGAGCAATGCTCTGCACAGGAGCTTCTTTTGGCCTTTGAGGGGGAATCGGATTCCGGGCTTCTGGCTGGGCCGCCTTGTGGGATTTATTTCTGTCTCAGTGCCGACCGGAGGCCTGAGTAATGGGAACATTTTAAGAAAACCAGTAAATACATAGAGAAAGGGCAGGCTGGCCGGGAAATAGGCTGGACACCCCTGCCCAGCCCACAGCTGCCAGAGGCCCTGAGTCCAGGCCTAAGGCAGGGAGGGAAGCAGCCCTAGAACCCAGCATGCTCAACCACTGTGCTCTATGGATACCCACTTCTGCCCAGCCAGTGGGTGAGTCCCCTACACCACCTGGATGGCCCCTGGATCTAGGCATCTTCGCAGCTTGGCTCTGAGCAACAGATGCTCAGGACAGGCCCAAGGGATGCCATGTCAGACCTGGCCCAGGGGTTAAGGGGACCTGACCCTCCAGGTGGGGCCCCTTTCCCAGCCAGGCTACAGTGGGTCCACATCCCTGAGTATTCTGTCCACACTCGTCTCACACATACGTAGACCCTCCCTCGGGAGGGATGAGGCTGCCTGTGACCTGGCAGGGTTGGTGCTCCCCACAGGATTGGGAGGGTACGCAATACACTCCACTTGGAGCCCACACACCCGAAAGTGCCTGGTGCCTGGAACCTGGGGAAGGCTGGTGTCGGGGGGCGGAGTGGAGGGTTCTATTACTCCCCAGGACATGGCCACCACTGTTCTGGGTTTCGGGCTGACTGAGCCCCACTCCCAGGATCACCTCTGATATCAGGCCCTTAAATGACACAGGCCCCACGGGAAAGGATGGGGTGCTTCCTCTGGTGGGGTGAGGTTCCTTACAGAAGATCCACTTCAGCAGCGGGAAAAGCAGGCTATGCTGACCCACACTCCCCTGCAGGGGCCCTGGGTCAGTGTCTTCTGCTGCCCCCCAGTGGCCGTGTGAGGGCAACGGGGGAAATAAAGGCTACACGGAGATTCCTATCCATAAAGGTCTGCTGGCTGAATAGAATCGCTGGGCTCTTGGCCCTAGATCCCCACCACTCACTACACCCCACTGTAATGCCCAGTGAGATGGTTTGGGGAAAGCGAAGTCTTTTAGACTGGTCTGAGGGAAGGAACGTGGCTCCTAGCACAGATCCCGAGACCACTTGAAGGTCAGCTCCTGGAGAGCAGGGCAACATCAGGTTTACAGCTGCATCCTTAGCCCCTAGAACAGTGTCCAGCACAAGGCAGATACTCAGGAAACAGGATGAATTAATGCCTGAATCCCCAGCTCCTGTAAGGGTGCTGCAGCAGGCCCCCGATGCAGCTCAGAGCCCCATGGAGAGGTCACCTGAAGGTGAGGAGTCTCTCACACTGAAGCCCAGAGGTGGGGAAGAGCAGCATGAAACCCCAAGAGGGGACTTGGCCTGGACAATGCCTGGGGCTTGAGGATGCACAGGGCGAGTCCAGGGGACTTGATTTGCCTAAACTGGTCACCTTCACACAATTCACCTGAAGCCCACTGGGCTAGACAGAATTTTCCCTTGTAACTTTAGGGGCTGTGCCTCTCTGTGACCCTGTGTCTGCCATTCCTCACCGCGTTACAGGCCCTATACCAGCCCGGATGTCCACCTGGCCTCTAGGGTCCTTTCCCTGCAATCCCAGCTATGACTTCCTCCCAGCCCTCGTGCTGCCTCCCCTCTTACCCAGAGGCATCAAGTGTGAGTCTCTGGGCCAGCAGGCTCTGTACTCCTGTCCTCTGCTTGGCTAAGGGGTATCTATGCTGTTGCTGAATATTTCAAGCCTGACACCCCTCCTGAGATGACCCAGAGGCCAGATGTCCTCGAGGATTTCAAGCAGGAGGAGGAGCCTGGAGTGTTGGGAGGTCAGGGCTGTCCTGGAGGAGTGCCTAGTGAGCTGGGTAGCAGTGGGCCCACCAGGGCTCCATCCACAGAGCTGGGCACTGCCACTTGGCCCATTTCTTCAGCCCTATGACAAAGGGGCTGCCGGGGCCTGAGAGTCTGTTGCTGGGGCCTGTCCCTCCAATCGAGAGTACTTTATTATTCTAGGTAGGAGTCCTTTATCAGATATGAGGTTTGCAACTATTTTCTTAGTCAGTAGCTTTTCTCTTCATTCTTTTAACAGGGTCTTTGTTGAAGCAAAAGCTTTTCATTTTGGTTGTCAAATTTGCCCATTTTTTTCTTTATGAATTGTGCTTTCTCATGTCTAAGAACGCTCTTCACCAAGCTCTAGGTCCTGAAGGTTTTCTCCTATAATCCACCTTAATTTTTGTATAAGGTCTGAAGTGTAGGTTGGGGTTCCTTTTTGGGGCCTTTGGATGGATATCCAATCACTCCAGCACAATTTACTGAAGACTATCCTTCCTCCATGGAGCTCATTTTGCACCTTTGCCAAAAATTAGCGAGCCATACCTATGTGGGGCTACTTCTGAGTTCTCTGTATTCTTCCACTGATCTATGTGCCTACTTTTCCACCAATACCACCATCTTGATTACTGTAGCTGTATAATAAGTCTTGAAATGGGTAGATTGATTCCTCCTGCTTTATTCTTCTAGTTAAAAATTGTTTAAGCTGTTCAAGTTCTTGTAACTTTCCTGATACATTTTAGAAAAATCTTGTCTATATATAAAAATCTTATTGAGATTTTGATATGAATTGCATTAACCTGTGTATCCATTCTCCAGTAAAACCACCTGAGCTTGGAGATTTCTTTTTCAGGGGTTTAAAAATTACAAATTCAATATCCTTAATAGTTACAGAGCTATGCAAATTATCTTTTTCATTTTAGGTGAGTTATGGCAGTTTTCACTTTTCAAGGAATTGGTCCATTTCATCAACTTGTCAAAATGTGGGTAGTTATTTACAGTACCCCTTTATTGTCCTTTTGATGTCCATGGGGTCTATAGTGATAGCCTTATTTCATTTCTAATATGCCTAATGTGCGTCTCCTCTTTTTTTTTCTTTTTATTTATGGCTGCATTGGGTCTTTGTTGCTGCGCGTGGGCTTTCTCTAGTTGTGGTGAGCGGGGGCTACTCTTCATTGCGGTGCACGGGCTTCTCATTGCAGTGGCTTCTTTTGTTGCGGAGCACGGGCTCTAGGCGTGTGGGCTTCAGTAGTTGTGGCACGTGGGCTCAGTAGTTGTGGCTCGCGGGCGCTAGAGCGTGGGCTCAGTAGTTGTGGCGCACGGGCTTAGTTGCTCCATAGCATGTAGGATCTTCCAGGACCAGGGATTGAACCCATGTCCCCTGCATTGGCAGGAGGATTCTTAACCACTGCACCACCAGGGAAGTCCCTGTCTCCTCTTTCTTCGTCAGTCTTTATTTCTTGTTAGTCAATTACTGATTTCTGCAATGTTTACCAGTTTCTTTGCTCACCACTTCTTCCTGCATCCTGTGGCAGGCACTGCTGGCTGCCTTCCCGGTACTCTTTCTTTCTACCCTTCTTCCTTTCTCATGGAACCTCAATTTCAATCATGGTGGCAATGTGCCCAGCTTAAAATACCCTTACTCCTCACATGTCTGCAGTTAGGGTTGGATCTGACACAGTAATGGCTGATCAGATGTGAAGGAAAGCATGGGGGACGGGGCTTGAAGCCATGGTTTCTTCAGCTGGCTTGCCCTTTGCCCTTCCCCCTCCTGCCTGTAGCTCGAACCTGGGAGGTCCGGGGGGGGGGTCGGGGGGGAAGGCTCCCAAGAGAGCTAAGGACGGCAGCTGAGGACACAGAAGGGACTCACGTCCTTGGTGGTCTCAAGGAGTCACTGTACCACTTTAGACATAACACAAGAAAAAACCCCTCCTCGTTTAAAATCCTGTAGGTGAGCATCTGCCAAATGCCGCCCTGATTCCCATATCCTTCTCCCTGCCCCCACCCTGCTCCTCTGCTATGGAGCATCCTTTAGTAGTTCTTTCAGCAAAGATCAGTGCGGAGTAAACACTTAGTGTCATAAGCCTGAAAATGTCTATCTTGCCCTTATTATTGAGCAGACTGACATTTATGTTTCCTCAGCACTTAGGAAAAATTTGTCTTCTACTATCTACCATTGATGTAAAGTGGAACTCATTCATTAGTAGGCAATCTTCCCATTGTTTTTGTTTTTTTTCCTCCTGTAGCTTGTTGGATTTTCCTCTTTCCCCTCAATGTTCTAATCTTGACCATTGTAGTGAAACTGCAGATGTGGGCATTAAAAAAATTCCACTTCATACTTATCGAGTAACTGAGGTTGTGAATTCTGGAAATTTCTTTTAAAAGTGTGTGAAATACAGTATATACAACCAAAAAAAATGTATAAAATGAATGGATAAAGAATAAAATGAATTCCCACCACTTAAGCCAAGAAAAAGAACATTATCAACACCTCAAAGGGCCCCTTCCCAGAGCTAACCACAAGCCTGATGATGAGGATCATTGCCTTGCTCTTCTGTGCCGACTTTACCACCCATGTGTGTATCCTTAGAGAGTATATTGTTCTACTCTGCCTGTGTTGGAACATCACACAAATGTCTCATACTTCTTTTCTTCCGTGACCTGCTTCTTTTTTTAAAAAAATTTATTTATTTATTTTTGGCTGTGTTGGGTCTTTGTTGCTGCGTGCGGGCTTTCTCTAGTTGTAGCGAGCCGGGGCTACTCTTCGTTGTGGTGCGCGGGCATCTCACTGCGGTAGCTTCTCTTGTGGAGCGTGGGCTCTAGGCGCGCGGGCTTCAGTAGTTGTGGTACGTGGGCTCAGCAGTTGTGGCTCGCGGGCTCTAGAGCGCAGGCTCAGTAGTCGGGGGGGGGGTCGGGGGGGAAGGCTCCCAAGAGAGCTAAGGACGGCAGCTGAGGACACAGAAGGGACTCACGTCCTTGGTGGTCTCAAGGAGTCACTGTACCACTTTAGACATAACACAAGAAAAAACCCCTCCTCGTTTAAAATCCTGTAGGTGAGCATCTGCCAAATGCCGCCCTGATTCCCATATCCTTCTCCCTGCCCCCACCCTGCTCCTCTGCTATGGAGCATCCTTTAGTAGTTCTTTCAGCAAAGATCAGTGCGGAGTAAACACTTAGTGTCATAAGCCTGAAAATGTCTATCTTGCCCTTATTATTGAGCAGACTGACATTTATGTTTCCTCAGCACTTAGGAAAAATTTGTCTTCTACTATCTACCATTGATGTAAAGTGGAACTCATTCATTAGTAGGCAATCTTCCCATTGTTTTTGTTTTTTTTCCTCCTGTAGCTTGTTGGATTTTCCTCTTTCCCCTCAATGTTCTAATCTTGACCATTGTAGTGAAACTGCAGATGTGGGCATTAAAAAAATTCCACTTCATACTTATCGAGTAACTGAGGTTGTGAATTCTGGAAATTTCTTTTAAAAGTGTGTGAAATACAGTATATACAACCAAAAAAAAATGTATAAAATGAATGGATAAAGAATAAAATGAATTCCCACCACTTAAGCCAAGAAAAAGAACATTATCAACACCTCAAAGGGCCCCTTCCCAGAGCTAACCACAAGCCTGATGATGAGGATCATTGCCTTGCTCTTCTGTGCCGACTTTACCACCCATGTGTGTATCCTTAGAGAGTATATTGTTCTACTCTGCCTGTGTTGGAACATCACACAAATGTCTCATACTTCTTTTCTTCCGTGACCTGCTTCTTTTTTTAAAAAAATTTATTTATTTATTTTTGGCTGTGTTGGGTCTTTGTTGCTGCGTGCGGGCTTTCTCTAGTTGTAGCGAGCCGGGGCTACTCTTCGTTGTGGTGCGCGGGCATCTCACTGCGGTAGCTTCTCTTGTGGAGCGTGGGCTCTAGGCGCGCGGGCTTCAGTAGTTGTGGTACGTGGGCTCAGCAGTTGTGGCTCGCGGGCTCTAGAGCGCAGGCTCAGTAGTTGTGGCGTACGGGATTAGTTGCTCTGTGGCATGTGGTATCTTCTGGGACCAGGGCTCAAACCCGTGTCCCATGCATCGGCAGGTGGATTCTTAACCACTGCGTCACCAGGGAAGTCTGACTTGCTTCTTTTGAGATGTATCCACAATCTTACACGGGGCTATAGCTCATTTCCTTGCTATAGAGTATTCCACTGCCAAAACAATAACTCACTGTGTTTTACTGTGTGTATGTGTGCTATTATGAACATTGCTTCTATTAGGGTTCCTGTCCCTGTCTCCTTGTATTCCTGTGCAACAGTGCTCTAGGACACTAATAGTGGAATTGCTGGTCACTGGCTGTGCACCAGTTCAACTTTTTCAAAAGCGGTCTTACTAACCAGCACTCCCACATGTGGCAGGTGGGAGGCCCGCTGCTCCACAGCACACCAGGGTAGCTAGTAAGCCTTCTGTCTCAAAGTCTCCCTTGTCTGGCATCACCCCAGCTACCTGAGCTTCCTTCCGTTGATTCTGAGCATGACAGAGCTTTTCTAATCCCTTTCAATCTGTTTGAAAGACTGGGTTTAGGTTTCTTTATTTAAATGACATCAGACCGAGTTTTTTTTTAAAAAGCGAACAGGTACATTAATAGTAATTAATGACATATTTGGATTTATTTGTCCCACCTTTTTCTCTCTTTGCCTTCTTGTGGATAATTTATTTTTCTCAGTCCATTTTGTTTTCTTAATTTCTTTGGAAGAGGTACACTCTAGGGACTTCCCTGGCAGTCCAGAGGTTAATACTCTATGCTCCCAATGCAGGGGGCAGGGGTTTGATCCCTGGTCAGGGAACTAAGATCCCACATGCTGCATGGTGAAGCAAAAAAAAAAAAAAAAAAAAAAAAGAAGGGGTACATTCTATCACTCTATTTCTATTTTTAGGGTTATCCTAGAAATGTCAGCTTGTCTGTATACCAGAGTCTTTGCTCTCTTCCTGAGTGAGCTTGGTAGATGGCTGTAATTCCAATCACCTCTCACCTCAGGACTTACTACTATTGTTGTTATGTACTCGTAAGTAGCTCTTGTTTTACTTTTACTTCACAACACGTATTTGTTTTATAAGGTTAATGTCTACTTAAATTTACACTTTCTTTCTATTCATTCCTTCTTACATCTCAGATTTTCCATCTGGGATTGTGACCCTTCAGTCTGAAGACATTCATTCAAAAAAAGACATTCAGTCTTTTTTTTTTTTTTTTTTTAAGGAGAATGCTTATTTCTTTTTTAAAAAAACAGCTTTATTTAGATATAATATATACCTCATACAATTCATCCATTTAAAGGTACAATTCAATGGCTTTTAGCATATTCACAGACTTGTACAACCATCAATATAATCCATTTTAGAATATTTTCATCACCTCAAGATAGATTTTTTTTAAAAGTCTGCTGGTGACAAAACCTCTGATTTTGTCTAAAAATATTTTGTACTTGTAACATATTTTCTCTGGGTATAGAATTTCAAGTTGACAATTACCTTTTGTCCAGTTAACACTGATGCCAGATGGTACCATTCCAGTTAACACCGGCTGTGTTTGAGACATTGGCTGTGGGCTTGCTCTTTGAAAGAAAATATAATCTTCTCTAATTTTAAGATTGTTTCTTGGTCTTTTTGTTCTGACAATTTATTACAATGTGTCCAGGTATGTACTGGTTTTAAAATAAATTCTTAAGACTCCACAAATTCTTAGACTCCACCTCCAGGTGGAACCTAATTCTTCTCCCTTTGAGTGTGGGCTGGACGCAGCGACAAATGGACTGTAGCAGAATATCACTTCCAAGACCTGGTCATAAAAGACCCTAAAGCTTCCTCCTGCTTCATCTCTGGGATCGCTCACTCTGGGGAAAGCCAGCTGCTACCACATGTGAACACTTATGCAAGCCTTATGGAGAGGTCCACGCGGCAAGAACTCTGTGTGTGTGATGCTTCTCTAAGTATTCCTGTGAGCCCTGGGAGTGGAAACGGTCCTGAAGCAGATCCTCCAGCCCCAGTCGAGCCCTGCGATGCCTGCTGCCCTGGAGGACATCTTGATGGCTACTTCAAAGAGACCCCAAGCTAGAACAACTCAGCTAAGCCACTCCTGAATTCCTGATCCACAGAAACTGTCAGATAATAATGATTTGTTGTTTTAAGCCACAGAGATTTGGGGTAATTTGTATGCAGCAATTTATAATTAATACGAAGTGTGAAAAAAACTTGAGGCAAACTTGCTTATTGAGCTGTAATGAACATACAAAAAGTGCACAAAACATATATGTACAGCTCAATGAATATTCGCAAAGTGAACATACCTAATGAAACACCACCCATAACAAGAGACAGAACATTTGACTGCAGATGTCTTTTGGTTGCCCAGCTTGAGAATTGTCGACCTCGAATCTGTGGACTGGTGATTTTGAAAAGTTCAGTCATTTAAAACAAAAATGACCTTTGCCCCATTTTTGCCTTTTTTTCCCCCTGGAACTCCAACCACAAGTTGGATCTTCTCACTCTATCCTTCATATCTCTTAGCCTCTTGTTTTACATTACTGACCTGTTTATCGCGCTGGCTGCATTCTGGAAAACCTCTTCAGATCTAGCTTCCTATTCACAAATTATCTCTTTGGCTCTAATTCACAGGTACAAGGTTTTAAATTGCTATAATAATTTTTACTTCTAGAGCATCACTTTGGTTCTTCTGCAAATCTATTCTGGTTTTCAAGCTTCTCTTTTAGTTCTTAAATCATTTTTAAACATTGAAATTATCTGACTGATAATTCTAATGTCTGAAGTCTTTGCAACTCTCATGCTACCATGTTCTTTCTGATGTCCTTTGCTCTGAGTGCTCTGTTGCCTAGTATATCTGGTGAACTTTTCTGTAAGCTATTCCTCTTTCTTGGAACTTTATTGGTGGGGATTCTTTGAGGACTAAGATGAATAAAGATTCATTCAGGTCGGATCTGCATTTCCTTCTATCAAGTGTCTGAGACCACCACATTCTGGGACCACTGTAAATCTTGGCCTGAGGTTTCTCTTGTGCAAACCCACATAAGGGAGGGCTGCCTCAGTTCTCAATGGAGACTTTATTCTACTCCAGTAATTGGCAGGGTTCAAGTTCCCCTTGGGATGCCAAGAGTACAGACTGATTATTAGTTCACAGAGGGTGCTGCCCTTTGGGGCCCCACCAGGCACTGAGGGCCTCCAAAACCAAGGCTCGATTTCACCTGGCTTGTCAAATACCTTCAGGGCAAAGGTCAGGCTTCAGCATTCTGCCGCTTCTCTTACATTTTGGCCTGAGTATTCCTTGCTTTCTTGCCAGATCACTGATTCATTTAAAAAGCATTTGTCAATACTTATTTACCTAGTATTTTTAGCTGTTTTCCAAGGGAAGATCAGTTCAGGCAACCATCCTACCGAGATGCCAGAAACAGAAGTGATTGCTACTCCTTCTTCAAGTACCTTTTTTCCTCCAGTTTTCTTTTCCCGAACGAATTCCTATCAGCTAAAGGACAGCTACCAGTACATCAGGGTTCTCGACCTATCCCCTCTCTCTCCTTCTTTCTCTCTCTCTGCCACCTTTTGGATCTTCAACTTTACTTCCAATTTATTAATCCCTTCTTTGACTATAAGTTATCATTTAGCTCCTCCAGTGAGTTTCTTATTTTAATAAACATTCTTGGGCTTCCCTGGTGGCTCAGCAGTTAAGAATCCACCTGCCAAGGCAGGGGACATGGGTTCGAGCCCTGGTCCGGGAAGATGCCACAAGCTGCGGAGCAACTAAGCCCATGCGCCACAACTACTGAGCCTGCACTATAGAGCCCGCAAGCCACAACTACTGAGCCTGCGTGCCACAACTACTGAAGCCCACGCACTCTAGGGCCTGTGCTTCACAACACGAGAAGCCACTGCAATGAGAAGCACGTGCACCGCCACGAAGAGTAGCCCCCGCTCTCCGCAACGAGAGAAAGCCCGCACGCAGCAACGAAGACCCAACGCAGCCAAAAATAAATAAATTAATTTAAAAAATAAATAAACATTCTTTATGTCTAAGATTTCTAATCAGTTGTTTCTTATACCACATCCCTGTTCTTGAGTTGTGTGTGGGAGGGGGGTCAGTCCCTCTTTGATCTCACTGGTGATAAAACAAATGCTCATTTTAAAGCCTGTTAGGATATTATCGTTTTACTTTCTTCAAGTAGAAATTCTCCCACTTGTTGGGCTGCTGGCCATTCTTTACGGCACTGGATTTTCTCATGCATTTTATAATTTTTGAGTGTCCCTCATGGGTGATAGTTTTTGCTTTTCTCTCTCCCTGCAGGGCCGTTGTTCTGTAGGGCACACGGGGCTGTAAATGCAGAAGCAAACCTTTCATTAACTCTCTGGGCTCTCATACAGTGGGGATATCCTTACTCTGGAGCTGAGTGGGAGCCTAGTTGCCAGTCACAGGTGTCTGAGTCCTACACTGCCACAGACAAACATCCTGCTTCCAACTGCAATCCCAGGAGGTGGGGGCATCTTTTCACCCTTTATTCCTAGGAAGGGAAGCGCAGCTCTAGACCCTGGCTATGCAGAGGGAGCCTGGCTCCAGTCCTGACACCTGTGGGGCATGTCTGATCCCTGTCCCTGTGGGAATCAGTCCTGGCCTTGTCCCACCGCAGCAGTCAGCCACCTACCACTTCAGCCCTTACTCATAGCTGCCAGTTTCTGCTCCCTTCCCAAGAATTATCTTCTTAGAGGAGTTGCATAATTTTAAGTTAAACCATTTACTTTATTGTATGAGTGACAGTCTGTGTGCACACACGTCTACCAGAGCTGGGCCACTGTGTTCCTAGAAGCTGGCACGGAGGGAGGAACACACTGGGATGACTCAGGGCAGGGGCGGGAGGCTCAAGGGGAAACCATGAAGGAAACTTAAAAGTGTGATCATCCTGGAGGAGATGAAACTCTAAATGGTCACAGGTACCTGGAGGCAGACTTGTGGCCAGCTGGTCATTCTGGAGAGTCAGCTCCACGGAGGAGGCTCACGGTCCTAAAGCCAGGACCTTGGGGACCCAGGGTCCAAGACCACCCCCGAAACCCAGGCTACAATACCCCAGTCTTTAGCAGAACGGGCCACCCTCCCCCATACGGGCACCCTCTGCCAGGGAAGCCAGCGTCTAGCTCTGGCCGGTGAAGTGGGGAGACGGGCTGCTGGGGCTGTGGGTGGAATGTGAACGAGCAGTGCCATGGGCCCCAAATCTGTAGTGGCCCAGAGTCGAGGCTTTGCCAAGGCACAGCTCACCCCCTTCATGGGCCCAGTCGCTTCCTTCTCACTGCGAGGGGGGTCCACAGAGGACCAGGGTGGGAGCCTCTCCAAGGTATCCCACAAACTACTGTAAGGCCTATCTCTGTCAGCCAAGGATTTTGAGATGATCACCGCTGACCAAGGGCTGGACCAGAACCTGGACCCAGAAGGTCAGGCCTGGGCCTTCCCCACCCCTCCAGCCTCAACATGTTCAGCCCAACACAGGGCTTACTCATATTAAACATCACCTCTGCAGCTGCCCTGACTTGGGGCCCAAACCCAGAGTATCCCAAATATTCAGTAGGTTTCTGCCATACACAGGGGTCTGCTTGTTTCTATTTCCAGACATTAAAAAAATTCAAAATAACATATATATGTAGAGATGCAGCAAGCCCACAGAGTTGTTGCTGGCTCTGCCCCAACTCAGCACAGTGGGGACCACTCAGGAGACAAGGAGCCGACCTCACAGCATGGGGAGGGGTGGGGTTCAGACTGCTAGGCAGGGAGTCACTGTTCTGAGGCCAAACTGGAGGTGATGGCAAGTCCAGCCCCTACCCTTGCCCAAGACCATCATCCTAAAGGACAGGCCTGCAAGGCGGGTGGCGAGGGGATAGGGCACGCCTCAGTCGGAGTCACCAGCCTCTTGTTCGGTGGTGGTGGCCGCCACTGCAGAGGCCAGGTTGTCCTCCTGGCCCTTCAGCCTCTCACCTGGAAGGGTGGCAGATAGGAGGAGTGGAGAGGGGCCGTGTGCTTGCGCCACCACCCAGAGGGCAGGGAACCCTGCCTTACCAGGCCCCGCACTTACGGATCAGCTCGGCGATGGCCCTCTGGGTCCGCTTTTCTAGCTTCTCCAGCTTCTTGGCTACATCTCTCTTGAGGTCCCTGGAGCAGGGAGGTGGGAGGAGGCCGGAGGCTGAAGGCTGGCCTGGTGTGGCCTTGGGGCCTTCCCCTCCCACAGCCCCTCCGGCATCAGGAATCCCACTCGGGTGCCTGAGGCCAGGATGTTCCTCCCTCTCTCTTTCTGTGTCCTCCAAAACCCAGCATCGGCCATCCTTGCCAGTCCCAGTGAGGCAGGGACTAGCACCACAGACCCACCCAACACAGGGGACTGGGTCAAGGTGTACAAGGTAGATGGTTCTTAGGGGCCTCTCTTTGTCTGTTCCCCTTGGTCTCCATCAGGGAGTGACTTGCCCCAGCCCACTGGGGGTCCTGCTCCTCCTTCGACCACACGTTCACCCTCACCACCAGGAGCTTCCAGAAGTGCACACACAGTCTATTCCCCCTGGCTCTGGGTTTCCAAGGACACACGCCCCATGCTTTTGTTTCATCAAATTAGAACACCTTCAGCTAGTGCCGTACTTGACACAGAATTGCAAGTGAGAGGGAAATGGCTGGTACCACTGGCCCAAGGTAAAGTGAACACATGGCCCTCTCTCACCCTCTTTCTCTACCCAGTCAAAGGGGCTCCAGGAAGGATGAGCATCCCCATTTCACTGCAGAGGGAGCTGAGGCCAAAGGCAAACAGGCTAGCTGGTGGCAGAACTGGGGCAGAAACCTGCCCTTCCCACCGTCTTGCCTCTACCCTATGGCTCCCTGAGGGCAACGGTCAGCCTTGTTCAAACGGAGCTCTCTGAGGTGGAGCGGGTCCTCATCCTTTCAGAAGGGACTTTTGGAGGGGACTGCTGAGCCCCCTCTGCCCGAGCCCCTCCCCACCCTTAGGTGTCATTCCCCGTCATGTCCCTCTCATTCTCCACTTACGTCCTTCTCGGCACTTACTTCAGACATTAATAATCTCCTGTAGCTGTTATGTCTACACTGCCTGCCTCTCATTGCGGGGCTGGGAAAGGCCCAGCTGGAGCCCATGCCTAGCACCAAGAGTGTCCCAGTCAGTCTGCACTGGTCCTACAGGGGCAACACTCACCAATCAGGCTTCCGGGGTGCGAGGTTGGCCAGGTCCTGGGGAGGGAGGAGACACATGTCAGGGCTGGAAGGGCTTAGCCCCAAGGGAAGTAGAAGACAGGGGACAGAGGTAGGAAAAGGGGAGAAAAGGGAGGAGGAAGGAGGGGGCTGAGGGGAAACAGGGAGGTAGAAAGGGAATAAAGAAGTGACGAGAAGGAAGGATGTGTGAAGAGAGCAGGTGGGAAGGAGAAAAGGACCCACAGAAGGAGCAAGGGAGGACGGGGACACCCCCAAGCACTCACCACTTCCTCAATGATGGGCTCTGGCTTGGCGGCCTCCAGCTGCTCCTTCACTTTCTCTTCCACTAGAGGGCGCAAGACAACAACGCAGGCAGGTCGGAAAGGAGCCACCACTCTCCCAGATATGGCAAACTGCAGCCGCAGGTCCCTGGGAGAGTCTGGGCTTTCTTGCCCCGCCTCTCCCCTTGGCCCCTAACTACCTAGAGGTGAAGATGCTGTAAAGGCAGCCCTGGAGGAAGGGCTTGGGTTTCTCAGGATGAAGCCAATCCGGGGATGAAGGAGGGCCAGCAGGCGGCAGCCAGCTAGAGTAAATGGAGCCCAGACCTCTAGCCAGGAAGCATGGGTGCTTCTCTTAGTCCCAGGATCCCCAGCTGGGAAATGAGACAGTTGCCTGGATATATCCAAAGTATGGTTTTGGGAAGGGCCTTGAGGACTGGCGTTTCTCATACCCTCATGGGGCTCCTGGGCTCTGAGGATGTGCCCTGGGAATGGCCAGGGCACAGGTGGCGTTTCGTCCCGTCCCACTCTTAGATCTGTGCTCCCAAGACCAGGGGGGCAGCCACCTTGAGGAGTCCTGCCCACATGTACCTCCCGGCTCCACCCAGCTGCCAACAGCACAACGGGCCTCTGGGTGGCCTGACCAGCAGGGCCCTGACCCTGTGGGTACAGATGTCAAGAACAACAAATTTGGGCTCCATGGGCTTCCTCTAACCCCCCTCACCGTTGTCCCGGGTCTCCTCATGGCCCCTCTGCCCTGCCTCACCTCCCTCCAGCCACAAGTGCTCACCCTAAGACATGGGACCAGTTCCCCGTCCCTGTCCTCTGTCCTGCCTTACTCTCCCCACCATGCCACTGCCTCACCATGGCAAGGCCCAAACCATGAAGCAGATCACCTGGGAAGTGTGTGAATCTCAGGGCCGAAGGAGATGGGGAGGCAGACTGGAGTGTGGCTGAATGGGCAACACTTTACTCTTTTATAAGATAAATGTATCTATTAGTTTATTACTCATATAATTAAAAATTGATAAAAACAAAGAATAAAAAACACGGCCAGGGCCGGGGATCTGCATGATAAGAAGCACCCCAGCATCTCCAGCGTGGATGGCTCTGGACAGGGTGCAGCTGGCCAGATGCTCCGGCTGCTGCGCTGCTCCCCACACCGTGGTGTGACTGGGCAGCCTCTGGCCAGGCCCTTCATCCCACCAGTGAGAACACCTCTGCCCATCCTTTGTGCTCTGGCACTGCCACGCCCCAAGCTGGGCAGGGGTGTCTGCCTGCCCACTACTCTCCAAGGACCTGGATGGTCAGCCCGTCTTCAGCGTCTCTCACTCTGACCTTCCAAGGGCCCGCAGCACCCATCACCCTGCCGCTGCTGTCCAAGGGCCCCAGGGCCACTTCCACTTCTCAGCCCAGAGAGGTCCTCTGAGGGGATGTGGCCACTTCCCTCACAGGTCCCTGGAAGGCCTCCAAGGCAGGGTGTGAGCAGGGCAGAGCAGGCACAACAGGCCGCTTCAGTGCCCAGACTGCTTCTAGTTGTGCATCTGCCACGAGATGGTGACGGAGGGTCCTGGAGGCCCAACTTCCAGCCCTGGCACTGTCAGTTATTCTCCAAGAGAGGGTGACACCTGCCAAGGTGGAGGCAACCAACAGTGCCATGGAGCAGAGGTGGAGATGCAGCCCACCTACCTGCGACTGGCTTGGCCTGGGGCACCCTTCTCTTCTTTAGGTCCTCATCCTCTGGGACATAGTTCCGCAGCCTGAGTTCCCTGAGGGCAGAGAGAACAAGCAGAGAGGAAGTAAGGTATAACACAGTCTCAGTCACCTTATACACTTGCAGGTTGGCATGTCATGAAGCCATAGGAGCTGGCGACTTCCTGACTTTCCTCTGGACTCTCTGGAGATGACCTGGTGAAGGGGGACAGCACAGGAACAGAAGCTTCATTGTGATAGGCTCCCTTCTCTGAGCCTCAGCCTCCTCATCTTCCAGTTAGCAACCGGGCTGGGTGCTCTCCCAAAGCCCCACCTGCACTGTAGGTTCTCATCAAGAGCTGGGGTCAGGGGTGCACAGAGAGCATTCAATGGATGTCTCTCCAGCATTATCTCCATTTGACAGTTACGGGAACTGGGGGTCAAAGAGACTGCACCATTTTTATAGGGTCATACAGCATCTGAGACAAGGCAAGGTGTGACTTGAAGCCAGGGCCAGAGCTACTCCTAAAAGAGAAAGCCAGTGGTCACCCACTGGTTCCCCAAGCCCCACCTGCTCCTCAGAGCCTTCGTGCCCTAGAGCCTCAGCTACTGGTGGCAAGGGTCTGGTGTGCTGGGAGTGGCCAGCAAGGGCTGAGGGAACAGGCATGACAGTGTGCAAGGCTGGGCAAGCCACAATGCACCTGGTCAGCCATGAGAAGTTCACACACCTCGCCCCTGCAAGGGGGTTTTTAAATCTACCAGAGCAGATCCCACGACCTCCTCTATGAAGGGGGAGCGGCCACAAGGAGCCAGAATGGCACACTGGGATTGACCAGCGACCGTGGTATTGTTTTCCTCTTATCGCAGTCTCCTCAGGCAGGGCTGGCTGTACCAAGTGCTCAGTGGAGGCCTCCCTGGCGCAGCAGCTCATCAAACCCCGACTCCCACACACAGCAGCCTGCCCACAGGACGGGCCCTTGGCTAACTCCACAGGGTAGCAAAGAGAGAGTTCCTGGGGGCTGCTGCTTAATAAAGGCAAGACAGAGACACTGGGAAAGAGCATCTAGGCCCTGGGGGAGGCAGAAGTGGCCTCCCCAACCTGTTAGCCAGATGGGACTGGGATGTGGGTCCTCTTTCTTCCCCACCACCTCTTCTGAACCCTCTCAGGACTGCTGGCGCCTCAGAAGTGCTGGGAACATTTTCCCAACAGGAGGCCTCCTGTGGTCTGTCATCTACGGAACCCACTGTCTGTGCCAGGGAAATGTGTGGCTGATTTCTCCAGCCCCTGGGCAAGCAAGCTTTTCTAGAAGTGAGGCAGGAGGTGTCTGTGGCTACACACTTAGCAAGTGACAGTGGTCTGAACTTGGGGGTTTTCTGACACCAAATCAGTCCCCTATTCACCAGCTTCACCTGCCCCCCTGCCCTCTGCCAGGGCCCCCAGGGCCTGCAGTCCTGGGTCTTGGCTAAACCTGTGTGCCTGGGAGTAGTACCGGCATGGCCTGTGTGGAGGAAGCCTGCTGCCTACTTCCAGGGTCTACCTCCTCTAAGGAGCAGGGACACCACCCTGTCCCCCATCCCCTAATGCATGGAAGTAAATGCCAGGTCACTAAGGCACTGGGAGAGAAAGTGGGGCATGATCGGTACCTTGACTTTCGTTTATAACAGGGTGGGGAGAAAAGTGGAAGAGAAACTGGGTGTGGGAAGAAAACTGTGGGGATTAGTGAGAATAAAAATAAAACTGTCACTCTCAGAAACTGGCTCCAGGGTCTTGTAAGAGATCAGAGAGAGGAGACTCTGGTGGCAGCTGTACCCAGAGCTCACAGCAGTAACCACAAGTACCCACACCTCCAGCACACCCTGCTGCCCAGGCTTCAGAAGACTAGCCAGAATGAGGGAGGACACAGCAGGAGACAGGGAGGGGCCAGAACAGGAAAGAGCAGCAGCATCTGGTGGGTTGGCTGCACTGCAACCACCCTCAGCACCCCCAGTAGCCCCGCCGGCCGCTGTCCCCTATTCTCCCCTAGAGCTGAGCACTGGTCAAGCAGTCAAGAACACCTGGGTCCCAGTCACTGTGGAACTGCCCCATTCTGGGCTCCGATTTTCACATCTGTAAACAAGAGGCTATGCTGGGTGTGTCGAGCTCTGTCAAGCTAGGTTCAAGTCCTTCCCTGGTTCAGTCTGTTGAGAGATAATGAAGAGACTGACCCTCACTAATGTCCAATTAACTGCTCCTCCCACCCCACCCCCATTACCACCAAATGGCAGAAGTCTCTGGAGAGGTCATGGGGCACTGGGTTCTGCTCTGGGGCCTGGCCTTTCTAACAAAGGAACAAGGTTTAATTCCCTCCTGCAAACTTAAAAAAATTTGTGTGTTGGTGAATTACCATGGCAACAAGGACCTGAGGGGCTGCAATCATAGAAAGAAGGGAAGTGCAACAAGCTGAGCATGGCTTTGGGCATTTCTTTCCCCTTAAAGCATTTGTCTTTATACAAGCAGAAGCTGAAAAGCCGAGAGACCAAGCAGAGCTTCCTGCAATCTCATGAGGCTGAAGAGACAAAAATTTGTGTTCAGTGAGAGGAAGCCTCTTCATCAGTCCTGAAAGGGTAGGTCAGGGTATCCATGCCTGCCAAAAGCTGGAATAAACTCCTTCTGGGGGAAAATAAACTATTCAAAATCCCAAATTATCTCTGGAACTTTTCATATGCAATATCCAAAATTCAATCAAAGCCAAGAGAAAAAAATAAAGATAACAGAAATACACTCACAGGAGATCTAGATATTGGAATATAATATCAGAAATGAAATGTAAGTTAATTGAAATTATTAAAAGTTCAGGAAGGTATACCACAAGATCAAGAATTTTAGCAGAGATATCTAAATTTCGGAAACTGTAAAAATCAATCAAATGGAAATTCTACAAGTGAAAATAGAATCAAAATTAATAAATCAATAAATGGGTTCAACAGTAGTGTGGATACTGCTAAAGAAAGGATTAGTGAACTGTAAGATAAGCCAGAAAATATCCAGGCTGAGGGACAGAAGTAAAAAAGTTGAAAAATACAGAAAATAACTTAAGAAACATATGGAACATGGTGAAAAGATCTAACATACATGTAATTAGAGTCCCCAAAACAATAATTAAAGAGATGAGTGAAAAATTTACAGAATTAATTAAAAACATTAAGCCATAGATTAAAGAAACTCTATGAACTCCAAAGAAAAGCATAACTAGGCAAATCACTGTCAAACTACTTAACACCAAAGACATATTCTTAAATTAGACAGACACCCAAACTTCAAAGGAGAAACTGAAAACGACAGCTGATTTTTCAAGAGAAGCCATGAAAATCGTAAGACAATGGAGAGATACATGGGAAGGGCCGAAAGTAAAATGCCACACCAGAATTATAAAGCTAGGTTAAACAGCCTTCAAAGAAAGACTTTTGCAGATAAAGAAAAGTTGGGAAAATTAGTCATCAGAGGATCTGT